>NW_026125724.1:0-345556 GCF_943737965.1 Phodopus roborovskii
GAATGGGAGAAAATGGCAAGTCTGAACAGAGCCACATACTGAAGCGGAGCTAGTGACATTTCAGAGCTAGAGAGACAGGGTAGAAGTTAAGAACAGGGACTTGCATGGGACATGATGGTGCATGCCTTTGATCTCATCACTTAGGAGGAAGAAGCAGGAGGAGCCCAGACACTCCTAGGAGATGCAGGAACATTCTTCTCTTATTGCTATGCTAATGACACTGCACCACCCACAGTCCTGGCCCCCAGGAAGATATTATAGAAAACTGTTGTTTGTATTAAATGGTTTTTATAAATTGTGCAATAGTAATCTAATAAATATATTAAGTACTATTACTAAATGGTAGGAGCCTTTCCATCATGAATATTCTCTACCATTGACACAGATATATCTTTGGGTGAGTGGGTTCAACTAAATGGCACCTGACAGTCAACTAGGTCTCGACATATAATCAGTTATTCTCATTAATACTCAAAGTGCTCTAGAATTTGTATGTTTTAGAATAAGAATTGAAGAAGTTTTAGACAACCCACCTATGTAACAAAACACAGGAAATTCATGTTCTGGACAGTAGAAAATATATATATAATTGTCTCCAGCCATGGTCCCAAGTTAGTGAGCACACACCGGGTGCCTGGGCAGTGTGCACTTGCTGCACAGAAGTGTGTGGCCAGTGACCAGGATGGGCAGCTGTGATGTTTAGGGAGAGATGTTTGTTTTTTTCTTATTCAGTACGACAATGAGTCCTTATTCTTCTTTTAAATCCACATTTGAGAAGGACATTTACTCATGCAGCTTGAGACCTTCCCCAGGCTCTTGTTCATATCAGGGGCAGTTATAGTTGGCAGTGTCTCTATAGGTGCAATTGATAAAGGTTCCCTCCTGGAAACTCAGGAGACAGAGTCTGATACTCCAAACATGCAAAAACAGCAAGAAGCTGGCCCAACATCTACCCACATTCCTTTTCTTCACATAGTGATTTCAGGCAATGTGGATGAAGCAGTCTATATTAGTTTGATCATGAATATTGCCAAAAATTTCATGTTTCCAAAAGCTCTCCCCCCCCCCCCCCCCCCCCAACCACTATAAAAGGTCCAGTCAGTGTCATCATAGCTTTCTCCTAGGGACTGTGGACTTCAACGGGGCAAGAAACTTCAGTGGTCAGCTCACCTTCTCTGTCTTCACAGCATTGCAGGTTCTTCAGTTGTCTGCTGACCAAAGTCAAACCATCACTAAGATTGCAGCAACAGAGATGTTCTGCCACCTGGTGGACAAATTCTCAAATAAATTACTTGCAAATCAACTCAGGATCACATCGACGAGAAATCATAATTCATGGAAAACCATAATGGTGAAATCTATAGAGACAGCTGAACCAAGCTCAGGAAACTGACAAACACTAGCCTGAAGTTGTGGATCCTCATGGTACTGATCCAGGACCTCTAAAGGCAGGCAAAATTGTGTAGTATGGTCTGTTGGGAGGACCCTGGCAGTGGAAACATGATCTTTCCTGGTGCAAGAGCTGGCTTTTTGGACCATATTCCATATTTTGGGATGTCGTTATTGTGCTGTGGGGAGGGGCTTGGTCCTGCCTCAGCTAGTGGTTCAGACTTTGTTTACTTCTCATGAAAGTGATTACCCTTTCAGAGGATGGCTGTGGTAGGGTGAGTTGGGTAGTTGGCAGGGAGCAAATTGATGGATAGGATATAAGAAAATAGATAAAATTAAAAGAAAAATTATCACCATGTTTATGTTATCTTACTGTCAGACCTCTGAGGATAAATTAACATACATAAGTCAGCAAATATATTTCAACACATAAAGTGAATAGGAAGTAACCACCTCTTAGATGAGAAGTGAGACCGTACAAATCCCAAATACATTCATGATAAAAATCATGGAGGCTCTAGGGACATAGTAGAGTACTTACTTCAACATTATAAAGTCACAGCAACATCATGCCAAATAAAGAAATTGCAAAGCAGTTACACAAAACCAGGACCAAGTGAAGGATATCCACACTTTCTATACCTAGTCTATATAGTACTTTAACTATTAGCTAGAGAACTAAGACATATGAAAGAGGTAAAGGGGGATAAAATTTAAAAGGGAGAAGTCAAAATGTCTTAATTACAGATGATATGATTATAAACAACTGAAACTAAAATTTATCAGAAATTCCTTACTATGATAAATAAATTAATAGATGTGGAAGTCTGCAAACTTAACTCACAAATGTTGGTGGCCTACCTATATACAAATGACATACATGCTGACAGAGATATCAGGGAAACAATTCTACTCACAATCGGCTTATAAAAGTATAATAAGACAATTTAGATTATGATACTGTAAAAGCATACTATGAAAAAAAACAGTGATGAAGTACCCTAGAACAATCTTAAATACATGCTAGATCTGTGAAACTGATGTTCTCAGGGACTTTCAATATTTAAATGCATGGCAATTTTAGCTTTGTGGATAAGTAGGAAATATAAAAGGTCAGCTTTGCTAAATTAATAGTACTGGTGCAATGAATGGTGAATTAGAAAACATTAGTATAATAAATATCCCCATTTATTTGGAACTTAATAGTCTGACTATAAGGTACTATTATGAGCAAAAGATAATTTTTAAAATAGAAAATCAAGAAGAAACAGAGATAAATGTAAAAAGGAAAAAAGGGGAGGAATGTGATGTTAGGAAAAATATGTAATATCAGATACAAAAATTAAAAATACTTCAAAAGAGTTATGTAAGCAGTGAGGTTGGTAAAGTAGGTATTACAACATTTTTTTCAGTGTCCAGAAACTTTGTAATTGATAATCAAAGAGGCCTCAGGGCAGTAGGAGAAGGATGGAACATCAGAGCATGTTCTGAGAATAGGGCAAGTATTCTGGTTAGCTTTCTTTTTATTATTTATTTTATATGACCAAGTCCATTAAAATGAAAACAAACATTTATAGACAATATTTGGAAATTCTGGGCGTGGTTCTTTCCAAACTACTTCCTGCTGGTAAGGGGCACTGTCATGTGGGATTTGAAGATTAAGAAATCCTGGCTGTAGTCTGTAAGGCTGGTTTGTCCAGCTGTTTTGAATGTAGGATCACCTGGTACTCTGTTTCAGGAGGTCTGGCGTGATCAAACCACATTAGTCTGGAAGGAATCCACATCTTTTCATTTTCTGTGGAAACAAAAATAGAAACCATTTTCCCCAGTAACTTGTCCTTGAACTTAAATTTTGGAGTCAAAGCATCTTTTAATTCTAATTTATTATTTTACATGTTGATCCCAATTCCCACTCCCTCCCTCCCTCCCTTCCTCCTTCTCTTCCTCCATCCCTCCTCCCTCCCTTTTACCCTCTCTGCACTCTCATATGCACTCTAACCACCCTCCCCTCCCATCCCCCACCCAAATTCCTTATGTAAGCGAATGCCATCCAGCTGGGATCATGTAGGTCTGACAGGTCATGTGAAGTAGGACTAGGGCTTCTCTCCTGTCTCTAGATTAAGGCAGTTATCCCTCCATGGGAGATGTGTTCCCAAAGACCTTTTGTGCACCAGGGATACATCCTGGCTCCAATGTCTGAGGTCCCTTAAAATGCTCAGTCCTTCTGGCTGAGACCCATATTCAGGGGGCCTGAGTCAGTCCCATGCTGTCTTCCCAGCTATCAGTCTGGGGGCCCTTTAGCTCCTCCTTGTTCAGGTAAGCTGTCTCTATGTGTTTCTGCCCCCTGGCCTTGTCCTCTCCATCTGCATCTGAGTTCTACTTCAACTCAGTGTTTATGTATGGGTGTTTGCTCCTGTTTCCAACAGGCATTAGTTGAGGGCTCCATGGATAAGCTAGTTGTTGATCTCATTCTCCAGGAAGGGCATTTATGGTAGTGTTTCCACAGAAGCTCAGATTGTTAGTTCACAGCAGTCTTGTAGTTATCTAGACCTTACTTTGTGTTCAATTTTATCTTCAAACCAATATTGGCTCCCTATTTTATGTTCTCCCCTCCCTCCCTCCCCCCTCCCTCTCTCTTTCCTGTCTTCTATTCCTAACCAGGCTCAATATTCATAGTCACACATGTTTTCCTTTCCTGCCCCTCTTTTCGGCTATGTCTCTCGGCTACCCCACCCCCACTTCCCCTGAGCTCTGGGGACCTTGTCCCTTACCAGTTCTGTGAGGGACTTTATGTGAATCTCTTAGAATACACCTTGTATCCTAGTTCCTCTGGTGGTGTGAATTATAGGCTGGTGATCTTTTGCTCTAGGTCTAAAACCCATAGATGAGTGAGTACATACTGTGTTCCTATTTTTGTGACTGGATTATCTCATTCAGGATGGTTTCTTCAAGTGCCATCCACTTGCCTGCGAATTTCAAGATTCCATTGTTTTTTTTTTTTTCTGCAGAGTAGTATTCCATTGTGTAGATGTCCCACATCTTCATTAACCATTCTTCAATTGAGGGGCATCTAGGTTGCTTCCAGGTTCTTGCTATTACAAATAGTGCTGCTATGAACATAGTTGAACAGATGTCTTTGTTGCATGGATGTGAATCCTTTGGGTATATGCCTAAGAGGGAGATTGCCGTGTCATGGGGTGAACTAATTCCCATTTTCCTGAGGAACCGCCATAGTGATCTCCAAAATGGCTGTATGAGTTTGCACTCCCACCAGCAGTGGAGGAGTGTTCCCCTTTCTCCACATCCTCTCCAACATGAGTCATCATTGGTGTTTCTAATTTTAGCCATTCTGGCAGGAGTAAGATGGTATCTCAAAGTTGTTTTAATTTGCATTTCCCTGATAGCTCAGGATGTGGAGCATTTTCTTAAGTGTCTTTCAGCCTTTTTGATTTCCTATATTGAGGATTCTTTCTTAAGTTCTGTGCCCCATTTTTAAATAGGGTTATTTGGTGTTTTGTTGACTAGTTTCTCGAGTTCTTTGTATATTTTGGAGATCAGCCCTTTGTTGGATATAGGGTTGGGTGAAAATCTTTTCCCTGTCTGTGGGCTGACGTTTGGTCTTGTCCACTGTGTCCTTTACCTTACAGAAGCTTCTAAGTTTGAAGAGGTCCCATTTATTAATTGTTTCTCTCAGTGTCTGTGCCCTTGGAGTTATATTCAGGAAGCGGTCTCCTATGCCAATTTGTTCAAGGGTACCTCCTACTTTCTCTTCTAAGAAGTTCATTGTGGCTAGATTGATGTTGAGGTCTTTGATCCACTTGTACTTGAGTTTTGTGCATGGTGACAGACATAGGTCTATCTGCAGACTTCTACACACTCTCATCCAATTGTGCCAGCACCATTTGTTGAAGATGCTGTCCTTGCCCCATTGAATAATTTTAGCTGTTTTGTCAAAACTCAGGTATTCATAGGTGTGTGGGTTAATTTCAGGATTTTCTATTCGATTCCATTGGTCTACCTGTCTATTTTTAGGCCAATACCAGGTTGTTTTCAGAACTATAGCTCTGTAGTAGAGCTTAAAGTCAGGAATGGTGATGCCTCCTGACTTGTATAGGGTTGTTTTGGCTATCCTGGGTCTTTTGTTTTTCCTATAAAGTTGATTATTATCCTTTCAAGGTCGGTGAAGAATTGTGGTGAGATTTTAATGGGGATTGCATTGAATCTGTAGATTGCATTTGGCAAGTTTGCCATTTTTACTATGTTCATCCTGCCTATACAAGAGCACGGGAGTTCTTTCCATTTTCTGGTATCTTCTTTAATTTCTATCTTTAGAGCCACAAAGTTCTTTATATAGGTCTTTTGGTAAGCATTACACCAAAATACATTCTGTTCCTTTTGGCTATTGTAAAGAGTGATGTTCCTCTGATTTCTTTTTCTGTCTCTTTGACATCTGAAAAAAGTAGTGCTACTGATTTTTTTTTTTTGATTTTATCTTGTATCCTGCTAGTTTGCTGAAGGTGTTTAACAGCTGTAGGAGTTCCCTGATAGAGTTTATTTGGTCGCTGATATAAACTATCATATCTTCCTCAAATACAGACAGTTTGAGTTCTTCCTTTCCAATTTGGATCCCCTTGATCTCCTTTTTGTTGTCTTATAGCATTAGCTAGAACTTCTAGTACTATATTGAAGAGATATGGAGAGAGAGGGCACCCTTGTCTTGTTCCTGATTTTAGAGGAATTGGCATAAGTTTCTCTCCATTCATTTTGATGTTGACAGTTGCTTTGCTGTATATTGCTCTTGTTATGTTTAGGTATGTTCCTGTTATCCCTGACCTCTCCAAGACCTTCATCGTGAAAGGGTGTTGAATTTTGTGGAAGGCTTTTTCCGCATCTGGGGAGATAATCATATGGTTTTCTTTTTCTGTTTGTTTATATGGTGGATCATGTTGATACATTTTCATATGTTGAACCATCCCTACATTCCAGGGATGAAGCCTACTTGGTCATGGTGGATGATTTCTCTGATGTATTCTTTTTTTTCCATTTTTTTATTTTATATAATTTTATATACCAAAGTCCAATTAAATGAAAACAAACATTTATACAAAATATTTGGGAATTTGGGCGTCGTTCTTTCCAAGCTACTTCCTGCTGGTAAGGGGCGCTGTCTTGGGGGGATTCGAAGAAGATTCAGATATCCTGGCTATAGTCTGTAGGGCTGGTTTGTCCAGCTGTTTGGAATGTAGGATCAGCTTGTATTCTGTTTCAGACGGTCTGGCGTGATCAAACCTCATTAGTCTGGAAGGAATCCACATCTTTTCATTTTCTGTGGAAATAAAAATAGAAATCCTTTTCCCCCAGTAACTTGTCCTTCAACTTAAATTTTGGAGTCAAAGCATTTTTTTAATTTAATTTATTATTTTACATGTCGATCCCAGTTCCCACTCCCTCCATCCTTCCGTCCCTCCCCCCAACTCTCCCTCCCCTCCTTCCCTCCCTTTTACCCTCTCTGCCCTCTCACATGCACCCTAAACACCCTCCCCCTCCTATCCCCCCACCCCAATTCCATGTGTAGAGGAATGCCATCCAGTTGGGGTCATGTAGATCTGACAGGTCCTGTGAAGTAGGGACTAGGGCTTGTCTCCTGTCTCTAGATTAAGGCAGTTATCCCTCCATGGGGGATATGTTCGCAAAGTCCTTTTGTACACCAGGCATACATCCTGGCTCCACTGTCTGAGGTCCCTTAGACTGCTCAGTCCTTCTGGCTGAGACCCATATTCAGGGGGGCCTGAATCAGTCCCATGCTGGCTTCCCGGCTATCAGTCTGGGGGCCATTAGCTCCTCCTTGTTCAGGTAAGCTGTCTCTATGTGCTCTGCCCTGGGGTCTTGTCCTCTCCATCTGCATCTGGGTTCAAGTTCAACTCAGTGTTTATGTATGGGTGTTTGCTCCTATTTTCAACAGGCATTAGTTGAGGACTCCATGGAGAAGTTAGTTGTTGATCTCACTCTCCGGGAAGGGCACTTATGATAGTCTTTCCATGGAAGCTGAGATTGTTAGTTGGGAACAGTCTTGTAGTTCTCTCGACCTTTCTTTGTGTTCAACTTTATCTTCAAACCAATATTGGCTCCCTCTTTTATGTTCTCTCTATCTATCTCTGTCTCTCTTTCCTATCTTCTATTCCTAACCAGGCTCAATCTTCCTGGTCACACAGGTTTTCCTTTCCTCCCCCCTCATTTTCTCCTACTTCTCTCTCCATTCCCTGTCTTCCTCCACTTCACCTGAACTCTGGGGGACTTGTCCCTTCCCAGTTCTGTGAGGGACTTTATATGAATCTCTTAGAATACACTTTGTATCCTAGTTCGTCTGGTGATGTGAATTATAGGCAGGTGATCATTTGATCTAGGTCTAAAATCCATATATGAGTGAGTACATACTGTGTTCCTATTTTTGTGACTGGATTATCTCATTCAGGATGGTTTCTTCAAGTGCCATCCACTTGTTGTGAATTTCAAGATACCATTATTTTTTTCTGCAGAGTAGAATTCCATTGTGTAGATGTGCCACATCTTCATTAACCATTCTTCAATTGAGGGGCATCTAGGTTGCTTCCAGGTTCTTGCTATTACAAATAGTGCTGCTATGAACATAGTTGAACAGATGTCTTTGTTGCATGGATGTGAATCCTTTGGGTATATGCCTATGAGGGGGGATTGCCGGGTCCTTTGGTAAACTAATTCCCATTTTCCTGAGGAACCGCCATAGTGATCTCCAAAATGGCTGTATGAGTTTGCACTCCCACCAGCAGTGGAGGAGTGTTCCCCTTTCTCCACATCCTCTCCAACATAAGTCATCACTGGTGTTTCTAATTTTAGCCATTCTGGCAGGGGTAAGATGGTATCTCAAAGTTGTTTTGATTTACATTTCCCTGATAGCTCAGGATGTGGAGCATTTTCTTAAGTGTCTTTCAGCATTTTTGATTTCCTCCATTGAGAATTCTTTCTTCAGTTCTGTACCCCATTTTTTAATAGGGTTATTTGGTGTTTTGTTGACTAGTTTCTTGAGTTCTTTGTATATTTTGGAGATCAGCCCTTTGTTGGATATAGGGTTGGTGAAAATCTTTTCCCAGTCTGTGGGTTGCCGTTTGGTCTTTTTCAACTGTCTGTGTCCTTTGCCTTACAGAAGCTTCTAAGTTTGAAAAGGTCACATTAATTAATTGTTTCTTTCAGTGTCTGTGCCCCTGGAGTTATGTTCAAGAAGTGGTCTCCTATACCAATTTATTCAAGGGTACCTCCTACTTTCTCTTCTAAGAGGGTCAATGTGGCTGGATTCATGTTCAGGTCTTTGATCCACTTGTACTTGAGTTTTGTGCATGGTGACAGACATGGGTCTATCTGCAGTCTTCTACACACCCTCATCCAATTGTGCCAGCACCATTTGTTGAAGATGCTGTCTTTGCCCCATTGTATTATTTTAGCTGTTTTGTCGAAAATCAGGTGTTCACAGGTGTGTGGGTTAATATCAGGATTTTCTATTCGATTCCATTGGTCTACCTGTCTATTTTTATGCCAATATCAGGTTGTTTTCAGAACTATAGATCTATAGTAGAGCTCAAAGTCAGGAATGGTGATGCCATTTTGGTAATTAGCCTTTCAAGGTCGGTGAAGAATTGTGGTGGGATTTTAATGGGGATTGCATTGAATCTGTAGATTGCTTTTGGCAAGATTGTCATTTTTACTATGTTTATCCTACCTATCCAAGAGCATGGGAGAACTTTCCATTTTCTGGTATCTTCTTTAATTTCTTCCTTAAAGTCACAAAGTTCTTATTATATGTCTTTTACCTGTTTGGTAAGTGTTACACCAAGATAGTTTATGTTCCTTGTGGCTATTGTAAAGGGTGATGTTTCTCTGATTTCTTTCTCTGTCACTTTGTCATCTGAAAAACTAGGGTTACTGATTTTTTTGAGTTTATCTTGTATCCTGAAGGTGTTTATCAGCTGTAGGAGTTCCCTCTTAGAATTTATTGGGTTGCTTATGTAAACTATCTTATCTTCTGCAAATAGAGACGGTTTGAGTTCTTCCTTTCCAATTTGGATCCCCTTGATTTCCTTTTGTTGTATTATAGCATTAGCTAGAACTTCTAGATATTGAAGAGATATGGAGAGAGAGGGCAGCCTTGTCTTGTTCTTGATTTTAGAGGAATTGGCTTAAGTTTCTCTCCATTTAGTTTGATGTTGGCAGTTGATTTGCTGTCTATTGCGCTTATTATGTTTAGGTATGTTCCTGTTAACCCTGACCTCTCCAAGACCTTTATCGTGAAAGGGTGTTGAATTTTGTGGAAGGCTTTTTCCGCATCTAGGGTGATAATCATATGGTTTTTTTTCTGTTTGTTTATATGGTGGATCACATGGATATATTTTGTATGTTAAAACATCCCTACATTCCAAGGATGAAGCCTACTTGGTCATGGTGGATGATTTCTCTCATGTATTCTTGAATTCGCTTTGCCAGTATTTTATTGAGAATTTTTGCATCGATGTTCATCAGGGATATTGGTCTATAGTTTTCTTTCTTAGTTGTGTCTTTCTGAGGCTTGGGTACTAAGGATATTGTGGCCTCATAAAAAGAGTTTGGCAATGAACCTTCTGTTTCTATCTTGTGGAACAGTTTGAGGAGTACTAGTATGAGTTCTTCCTTGAATGTATAGTAGAATTCTGCATTGCATCCATCTGGCCCTGGACGTTTTTTGATTGGAAGGCTTTCAATGACTGCTTCTATTTCATTGCGGGTTATGGGTCTATTTAAGTTGTTTGACTTTTCTTGATTTAATTTTGGTGATTGTTATCCAGAAATTTGTCCATTTCCTTTAAATTTTCAATTTTTGTGGAATACAGATTTTCAATGTATGACCTGAAAATTGTCCGGATTTCCTCTGTGTCTGTTGTTATGTTCCCCTTTTGTTTCTGATTTTGCATGTTCTCTCTCTGCTGTTTCATTTATTTGGATAAAGGTATGCTATCTTGTTGATTTTCTCAAAAAAAAATCTCTTCGTTGCATTGTTTTTTCGTATTGTTTTCCTGGTTTCTATATTGTTGATTTCAGCCCTCAAGTTGATTATTTCCTGGCATCTACTCCTATGGGGTGAATTCGCTTCTCTCTGCTAAGGTTTTCAGTTGGGCTGTTAATTCTTTTATATATATATATATATATATATATATATATATATATATATATATTTTATTTAATTTTATATAACAAAGTCCAATTAAATGAAAACAAACATTTATACACAATATTTGGGAATTTGGGCGTCGTTCTTTCCAAACTACTTCCTGCTGGTAAGGGGCACTGTCTTGGGGGATTCGAAGAAGATTCAGATATCCTAGCTGTAGTCTGTAGGGCTGTTTTGTCCAGCTGTTTGGAATGTAGGATCAGCTTGTATTCTGTTTCAGGCGGTCTGGCGTGATCAAACCTCATTAGTCTGGAAGGAATCCACATCTTTTCATTTTCTGTGGAAACAAAAATAGAAATCCTTTTCCCCAGTAACTTGTCCTTCAACTTAAATTTTGGAGTCAAAGCATTTTTTTTTTAATTTATTATTTTACATGTTGATCCCAGTTCCCTCTCCCTTCCTCCCTCCCTCCCTCCCCCCCCAGCCCTCCCTCCCTCCTTCCCTCCCTTTTACCCTCTCTGCCCTCTCACATGCACTCTAAACACCCTCCCCTCCCAACCCCCCACCACAATACCATATGTAGGGGAATGCCATCCAGTTGGGGCCATGTAGATCTGACAGGTCCTGTGAAGTAGGGACTAGGGCTTCTCTCCTATCTCTAGAATAAGGCAGTTATCCCTCCATGGGGGATATGTTGCAAAGTCCTTTTGTGCACCAGGGTACATCCTGGCTCCACTGTCTGAGGTCTCTTAGACTGCTCAGACTTTCTGGCTGAGACCCATATTCAGGGGGGTCCGAGTCAGTCCCCTGTTGGCTTCTCAGCTATCAGTCTAGCAGCCCTTAGCTCCTCCTTGTTCAGGTAAGCTGTCTCGAAGTACTTCTACTGCATGGTCTTGTCCTCTCCATCTGCATCTGGGTTCTAGTTCGACTCAGTGTTTATGTATGGGTGTTTGCTCCTATTTTCAACAGGCATTAGTTGAGGACTCCATGGAGAAGTTAGTTGTTGATCTAACTCTCCGGGAAGGGCACTTATGATAGCCTTTCCATGGAAGCTGAGATTGTTAGTTGGGAGCAGTCTTGTAGTTCCCTCGACCTTTCTTTGTGTTCAACTTTATCTTCAAACCAATATTGGCTCCCTCTTTTATGTTCTCTCTCTGTGTCTCTGTCTCTGTCTCTCTCTCTCTTTCCTATTTTCCATTCCTAACCAGGCTCAATCCTCCTGGTCGCACATGCCTTCCTCTCCTCCCCCTCATTTTCTCCTACTTCTCTCTCCATTAGCTGTCCTCCCCCACTTTACCTGAGCTCTGGGGGACTTGTCCCTTCCCAGTTCTGTGAGGGGGACTTTATATGAATCTCGTAGAATACAACTTGTATCCTAGTTCCTCTGGTGATGTGAATTATAGGCTGGTGATCATTTGATCTAGTTCTAAAATCCATATATGAGTGAGTACATACTGTGTTTCTCTTTTTGTGACTGGGTTACCTCATTCAGGATGGTTTCTTCAAGTGCCATCCACTTGCCTGCGAATTTCATGATACATTATTTTTTTCTGTAGAGTAGTATTCCATTGTATAGATGTCCCACATCTTCATTAACCATTCTTCAATTGAGGGGCATCTAGGTTGCTTCCAGGTTCTTGCTATTACAAATAGTGCTGCTATGAACATAGTTGAACAGATGTCTTTGTTGCATGGATGTGAATCCTTTGGGTATATGCCTATGAGGGGGATTGTGGGGTCCTGTGGTAAACTAATTCCCATTTTCCTGAGGAACCGCCATAGTGATCTCCAAAATGGCTGTATGAGTTTGCACTCCCACCAGCAGTGGAGGAGTGTTCCCCTTTCTCCACATCCTCTCCAACATAAGTCATCACTGGTGTTTCTAATTTTAGCCATTCTGGCAGGAGTAAGATGGTATCTCAAAGTTGTTTTGATTTGCATTTCCCTGATAGCTCAGGATGTGGAGCATTTTCTTAAGTGTCTTTCAGCCTTTTTGATTTCCTCCATTGAGAATTCTTTCTTCAGTTCTGTACCCCATTTTCTAATAGGGTTATTTGGTGTTTTGTTGACTAGTTTCCTGAGTTCTTTGTGTATTTTGGAGATCAGCCCTTTGTTGGATATAGGGTTGGTGAAAATCTTTTCCCAGTCAGTAGGCTGCCGTTTGGTCTTCTCCACTGTGTCCTTTGCCTTACAGAAGCTTCTAAGTTTGAAGAGGTCCCATTTATTAATTGTTTCTTTCAGTGTCTGTGCCCCTGGAGTTATGTTCAAGAAGCGGTCTCCTATAACAATTTGTTAAAGGGTACCTCCTACTTTCTCTTCTAAGAGGGTCAATGTGGCTGGATTGATGTTGAGGTCTTTGATCCATTTTGACTTGAGTTTTGTGCATGGCGACAGACATGGGTCTATCTGCAGTCTTCTACACACCCTCATCCAATTGTGCCAGCACCATTTGTTGAAGATGCTGTCTTTGCCCCATGGTATTATTTTAGCTGTTTTGTCGAAAATCAGGTGTTCATAGGTGCGTGGATTAATATCAGGATTTTCAATTCGATTCCATTGGTCTACCTGTCTATTTTTAGGCCAATACCAGGCTGTTTTCAGAACTATAGCTCTGTAGTAGAGCTTAAAGTCAGGAATGGTGATGACTCCTCACGTTCTTTTATTGTATAGGGTTGTTTTGGCTGTCCTGAGTCTTTTGTTTTTCCATATAAAGTTGATTATTATCCTTTCAAGGTTGGTGAAGAATTGTGGTGGGATTTTAATGGGGAATGCATTGAATCTGTAGATTGCTTTTGGCAAGATTGTCATTTTTACTATGTTTATCCTAGCTAACCAAGAGCATGGGAGATCTTTCCATTTTCTGGTATCTTCTTTAATTTCTTTCTTTAGAGTCACAAAGTTCTTATTATATAGGTCTTTTACTTGTTTTGTAAGCGTTACACCAAGATACTTTATGTTGCTTTTGGCTATTGTAAAGGGTGATGTTTCTCTGATTTCTTTCTCTGCCTCTTTGTCGTCTGAAAAAAATAGGGCTACTGATTTTTTTGAGTTAATCTTGTATACTGCTAATTTGCTGAAGGTGTTTATCAGCTGTAGGAGTTCCCTGGTAGAGGTTATTGGGTCGCTTATGTAAACTATCATATCATCTGCAAATAGAGACAGTTTGACTTCTTCCTTTCCAATTTGGTTGCCCTTGATCTTCTTTTGTTGTCTTATAGCATTAGCTAGAACTTCTAGTACGATATTGAAGAGATATGGAGAGAGAGGACAGCCTTGTCTTGTTCTCTCTGTTCTAAGGTTTTCTTGTTCTCTCTGTTCTAAGGTTTTCAGTTGGGCTGTTAATTCTTTTATGTGACTATCCTCTGTTTTCTTCTTATGGGCACCTGGTTAATTGTTTTTTTTTCTTGGCTTTCTGTACTTTCCTTAAGGAATTTGTTCATTTCTTACACTTTTTTGTTTGTTGTTTCCTCCATTTCTTTAAGGGATTTTCTCACATCTTCTTTGAGGGCCTCTATCATTTTTATGATGGTAATTTTTAAGTCATACCCTTCTTCTTCCTCTGCTTTGTTGTTGTGTTCCATTCTAGTTGGTGTAGATTCCCTAGATTCTGGTGGTGTCATGTTTGTCTTTCTATTGTTAGGTGTTCTCTTGTATTGCCTTCTTCCCATAGTTTCTTCCAGTAGGAGTTGGTGGTGTCTCTTCCCTCTCTCTATGGTCCTTCCCCGATGGGCTTATGTGGATCTGAGATTCAATATCTGTAGCTCTGTGTGGTCCAAGCTCTCTAGGAGGTTTCTCTGCAGACAGGGATCCAGGGATGGGGTCAAGGATGAGGATCCAGAAGAAGATGCCAGCAGGTACTCACAGTGGTCCTCTGGCCAATAGCTCTGGCCAATAGCTCTGGCCAATAACCAGCAGAAGAGGACGAGGGCTGAGCTTGAACTTGAGAAGGTTTGCAGGGTAGTGGGATCTCACTGGAAACTGGCGCTCTCCAGCTGAGACCTCGTTCTTTGTCAGGGGCCCGGATTTGGGGGTCAAGGATCTTGCCCGCAGGAACTCAGAGTGGACCCGCAGAGATAGGCGGATCTCTGGGAGGGGCCCAGGACTCCAGCAGAGGACTGGAGGCCAGGTCAGAGACCAAGCCGGTGGAAATTACAGGTGGTCCTGCATGGATAGTCAGGTCTCCTTTGTTCGGAGTTGCTCCGAGAGGTCTCCGAAGTAGGGTGAACTGTTGGCTACACCCTCTGTCCCAGTGCTCAACCAGAGCGGCAGGACCATAGGTGGGGTAGGGCACAGGGTAGGGGGTAGGCTGGAGGTGGGGATGGGTTGGGGTGTATCAGAGCTCCAAGGGTGCTCTCGATGGGGACCGGAGACAGGAGCAGCAGCGGGTTATTAATTCTTTTATGTGACTATCCTCTGTTTTCTTCATATGGGCACTTAGTGCAATGAACTTCCCTCGTAGCACTGCTTTCAATGTGTCCCATAAGTTCGGGTATGTTGTGTCCTCATTCTCGTTGAATATTTGAAAGTACTTAATTTCTTTCTTGATTTCTTCTTTGACCCAGGAGTGGCGCAATTGCACATTGTTCAGTTTCCATGAGTTTGCAGGTTTTCTGCTATTCGTGTTGTTGTTGAATTACAATTTTAAAGCATGTGGTCCGATAAGATACAGGGGATGATTCCTATTCTCTTGTATTTGTTGAGGTTTGTTATGCCACCTAGTATGTGGTCCATTTTAGAGAAGGTTCCATGTGGAGCAGAGAAGAAGATATATTCTTTTGTGTTTGGATGGAATGTTCTATAGATGTCTGTTAACCCCAGTTGAGACATAACTTCTGTTAGTTCTTTTGTTTCTTTGTTGAGTTTCTGATTTGTGGTTCTGTGTAGTGTTGAGAGTAGTGTATTGAAGTCTCCCACTATAAGTGTGTGAGGTTTTATATGAGCTTTGAGTTTTAGTAGTGTTTCTTTTTATGAATGTGGGTGACTTTGTATTAGGGGCATAGATATTCAGAACTGAGATTTGTGTTGATGGATTTCTCCTGATATGAATATGAAATGACTGTCTTCATCTCTTTTGATTAATTTTGGTTTGAAGTCTAACTTGTTAGATATTAGGATAGCTATGCCTGCTTGCTTCTTATTTCCATTTGATTAGAAAATCTTTTCCCAACCCTTTACCCTGAGGTAATGTCTATCTTTGAAGCTTAGATGTGTTTCTTGTATGCAGCAGAAGGATGGAATCTGTCTTCGTATCCATTCTGCTATCCTGTGTCTTTTTGTAGGTGAGTTAAGACCATTAATGTTGAGGGTGAGTAAGGACCATTGATTGTTGATGCTTGTTTGATTTAGGTTTGTTGTTTGCAGTGGTATTGTGAATATATTAGTTCTGCTTTACCCTTGTTTTCTCGTGTAGTTGGATTATCTATTGCCTACATTTTTGTGGGCATAGTTATCTTCCTTGGGTTGGAGTTTTCCTTCCAATACTTTCTGTAGGGCTGGATTTGTGGATATGTATTGGGAAAATCTGGTTTTGTCATTAAATATCTTGTTTTCTCCATCTATTGTGATTGAGAGTTTTGCTGGATATAGTAGCCTAGGCTGGCATCCATTTTCTCTTAATACTTTTACAACATCTATCCAGGACCTTCTGGCCTTGAGGGTTTCCATGGAGAAGTCAGGTGTAATTTTGATAGTTCTACCTTTATTTGTTACCTGTCCTTTTTCCTTCGCTGCTCTTAATATTCTTTCTTTATTCTGTATGCTAGGTTTTTTGGTTATTATATTTTGAGGGGTCTTTTTGTGGTTCGGTATGCTTCTTGTACTTTCATGGGCATGTCCTTTTTCAGATTTGGAAAGTTTTCCTTGATGACTTTGGTGAATAAGTTTCCGGCACCTTTGAGCTGGGCTTCCTCACCTTCCTCTATGCCTATTTTTATTAGGTTTGGCCTTTTCATGGTGTCCCACATTTCCTGGGTGTTTTGTGTTAAGGATTTGTTGGATTTATGATTTTCTTTAGTTGATGAATCTATTTCTTCTAGTTCATCTTCTGCGCCTGAGATTCTCTCTTCCATCTCTTTAATTCTGTTGGTTATGCTTGTGTCTTTAGTTCCCGATTTTTTGCCCAGTTTTTCTATTTCCAGCATTCTTTTGGTTTGTGTTGCCTTTATTTTCTCTATTTCAGTTTTCTAGTCTTGAACCATTTCCTTCACCTGCTTAATTGTTTTTTTCTTGGCTTTCTGTACTTTCCTTAAGGAATTTTTTCATTTCTTTCACTTTTTTGATTGTTTTTTCCTCCATTTCTTTAAGGGATTTTCTCACATCTTCCTTGAGGGCCTCTATCATTTTAGTGATGGTAATTTTTAAGTCATTCCCTTCTGCTTCCTTTGCTTTGTTGTTGTGTTCTGTTCTAGTTGATGTAGATTCCCTAGATTCTGGTGGTGTCATGCTTGTCTTTCTGTTGTTAGGTGTGTTCTTGTCCATTCTTCCCATAGCTTCTTCCAGTAGGCATTGGTGGGGTCTCCCCTTCTCTCTATGGTACTTCCCCGGTGGGCTTATGTGTGTCAGAGATTCAATATCTGTAGCTCTGGGTGGTCCAAGCTCTATAGGGAGATCTCTCTGCAGACAGGGACCCAGGGATGGGGTCAAGGATGAGGATCCAGTAGAAGATGCCAGCACAAACTCACAGTGGTCCCGCAGAAATAGGGGGATCTCTGGGAGAGGGCGGGGACTCCAGCAGAGGACTGGATATGGGGGTCAGAGACCAAGCAGGTGGAAATTACGGGTGGTCCTGAGTGGATAGGCAGGTCTCCTTTGTTCATAGTTGCTCTGAGAAGTCCCCGAAGTAGGGTGGACTGTTGGCTCCACCCTCTATCCCTGTGCTTAAGAAGAGCAGCAGGACCATGTTTAGGGTAGAACACTGGGTAGCGGGGGGCAGGCTCGGGGGTGGGGGTGTATCAGAGCTCTAAGGGTGGTCTCAATGGGGACAGGACACAGGAGCAGCAGGATCAGGGGCCAACCCAGGGAGTTCTGGCGGGGGGGGGGGGAGATTGTAGGGGACAGGCAGCCCCGATTGGACCCAGACTCACCTCTGGCCAATAGCTGGCAGAAGAGGGCAAAGGCTGAGCTGAAACTTGGGAAGGTTTTGCAGGATAGTCGCATCTCACTGGAAACTGGAACTCTCTAGCTGAGGCCTCTTTCTTTAGCAAAGGCCCAGATTTGGGGGTCAAGGATCTTGTGGGCAGGAACTCAGAGTGGACCCGCAGAGATAGGCAGATCTCTGGGAGAGGCCTGGGACTCCAGCAGAGGACTGGAGGTGGGGTCAGAGACCAAGCAGGTGAAAATTACGGGAATTATGGGTGGTCCCGCGTGGATAGGCAGTTCTCCTTTGTTCAGTTTTGCTCCGAGAATTCTCTGAAGTAGGGTGGACTGTTGGCTCCACCCTCTGTCCCAGTGCTCAACCAGAGTGGCAGGACAGTGGGCAGGGTAGGGCACAGGGTAGGGGGGTCAGTCTCGTGGTGGGGATGGGTGGGGGTGTATCAGAGCTCCAAGGGTGCTCTCGATGGGGACAGGACACAGGAGCAGCCTCTGGTTAGTTTTCTATTATTGTGTTAAAAATCCAAAGAGCCAATACGGAAAAGTGAAGGGCTTGTCCACTTCACATGTTACAATTCATCATCAAGTGAATTCATGGCATGATCATAAGGGAAATGATTGAAACCATATACAAACACTGCTGCCTACTGTTCTGTCCAACTAGCTTTCCTCTATGGCTCAGACTCACATGTCCACACATGGTGCCACCCACACAGGACAGAGCCCTCATATATCAATTAGCAATCAAGCAAATGCCAAAGATGGAATCAGTTCTTCAACGATGTGTCAAGTACACAGTAGGGTTTAGCCATCACATCAAGTCCTAAAATGGAAAACATAAACCTCCCCATATTGCATAGAAAATTGTCCTCCAGGAATAGAATAGTATTCCAAAGTGAAAATTCAGTTATAGGAAGAATGATTTAAATGTCAGAAAATGGTACTATGTTTAAAACAATGAGTGACAATAAAGCCCAAGCCAAAAGGAAAAGTTGGTAAATTTGACTTTTTTTAATGATGAATGCAATTTTATTGAATTGTAGCTGTCTGAAAAATAATATAAGTATTATGAGTTTTAGTTCCCATATACATAAATGGTTTTAAGATTAACATGGTCAACATAAGCTGGTCATTACTCAACTTTATTCAGTGTGCACTGTTTTTTAATTTAATTTTATTTTTTAATTATCTATTTTTTATTTTACATGTCGAACCCAATTCCCTCTTCTGCCCTCCCCATACCCCCTCCCTCTTACCCTCTCTGCTCACTCACATGCACCCTGACCACCCTCCCATCCCATCCCCCACTCCAATTTCACATGTAGGGGAATGCCTTCCAGGTGGGGTCATGTAGATCTGTCCAGTCATTTGAAGTAGGGACTAGGACTTCTCTCCTGTGTCTAGGTTAAGGCAGGCAGTATCCCTCCATGGGGAATGTGTCTACAAGGTCCTTTTGTGCACGAGGAATACTTCCTGGTTCCACTGTCTGAGGTCCCTTAGACTGCTCAGTCCTTCTGGCTGAGACCAATATTCAGGGGGGTGTTTAGAGTATGTTTATCCTGGTGGGCTGGACCCAACATGGTGCCAGGCCCACTATTTCTCATACTGGTTAATGAATAAAGCACTATTGTTGACCAATAGGATCACAAGATAAGCGGGACTAGGAGACAAGGAGGATTTGAGAAGGAAGTAGGGAAGAGTCAGCATGTAGAGACTGGAGAGAACAGAACGCCAGCCCCACTATGCGGTAAGAGGAGACCACATGGAAACACTTAGATGAATAGAAATGGGTTAATAATTAAGACAGAGCTAGCCGATAATAAACAAGTAACTGGCCAACAGCATAATATCAAATACAGAGTCTCTGTGTGTAAATTTGACTTTAAAGCACCTTCTGGGGGCTGCAGGATGGACATGCCATTTAGGGCTATCTTTGTCCCATTTTCTGAGCCATAATGTCTTGAGTTTCTGAATCAGCAGCAGACATAATTCTAACACAGTGTTTTTCATGATACACACTGCAGTGCCCATGCTCATCATGGTAGTGTCAGTACTGTCATTTCTAGAATGTGATTTGTTTCCTGGTGCTGTTGCCTCATATCCTGGTTCTCTGACCCTCAGAGAAATTTCAAATCATAGCAAACCATTTTTGGTTTGAAAGCAATAGGAAGCTTCTAGCTATTGTTATGATGAATACCAGACAAAACTTACCCCATTACCTCTGTTTTAGGAAGGAGATTTTTCCACCACAGGATGCATAGAGTAATACATTGTGTGGAGTTGTTTATGACAAAATTTACATGGCCTCAGAAAACCCACTCTTTCTGTGCCTTACTATTTTGGGCTTTCTTCCTTTTCCTTTAATGAGATACATTTCCAACCTATAGTCCCTTTTCTACCACAGTTACTACCAGCATAACACAATTATATTAATTTTAAGTCTCCAATTATAGAGAAATGCCAGGGTCTTAATTTAATGGCTATCTCGATACTTCTTCCTAATCAAGAAACCAAAGCCTGGTATTTCTTCCTATCTTAGCTATCCACTAAAAGTCATCATGACCATGAGATCTACAGATGATTCACATGAAACTGTTGATTATTGCCACTCCTTCCGTTCAATCTCTAATGGAGCCATTTGCTCAGGAATATTTGTAGATGGGTTAAGACTCTGATAGTCTTGATTGTCAAAATAACAACATACAGGATTAACTAAATCCCCAAAATAGTGTGCAAACCTGTGGGTCATTTAGGCTTAATTTGAAGAAGGACTGATTGCTTTAGTCTAGATTTTTGTGATAGGAAGTCACAACTTTCATTCAGAACTTCAATCAGATTTAATCTGGTCCAATCTTTCTGCTAGAAGCATATATAAGGACATGGAAGGAAGACAGTTGTACTCTGTCTCTTCTCTTATTAGCACATCTTTTCCTTCTTTGGCATTAGAGCCTGCATATATTGCAAATGACTGAGACATCTGGTCAGGTGGATGGAGGAACTACTGTATTCTTAAAAGTCTCAATTCATAGCCAGCCATTGGCTGATTTGCTAGAGCACATACTGTAAGCCATCCTTACAAATCCCCTTTCCATAGAAAGATTCATTTATAACTTCTATTATTCTAGACATACCTTACTAATATAACAGGCATGTAGAAAGGACAGTCTAGAGTAGTGTGAGTCCCATAACAGACTCAGCTCACTTACAAATTTCTAATGGTCAACTTACCTTAACTGTACTTAGACTTCTTCAATTTCTGTTTAACTAGAGAGGACTCAACACTTTTCCTCCATATCATCCTGACCTGATTTCTTGGCATAGTTTCTTTCTCATAATTTTGGGTATGGCCATTAAGGACGTGAAGAGCTATTCTTACTCAGTGCTTATAAATTGAGATTCAACTCTCCATGGCTCACGTGCTGAGAAGATTCAAATGAAGCAGAGAGAAATACTTAACTTGGATAGCTGAATGACATCCCTGTGTTACAAGAGAGAATCCTGGGATGGAAACTTAAGCTTCTGATATGTTCAAGGAGAATGAAAGTGCAAGAAGGCAAAGGATGGGCCCCATGACATCAGCTCTGCCTTCTGGAAATTCTATTGTATCCTACAGATCTCTTGGAATCCTGTGATGTTAATTGTTGTAGGAACATCAGCTGCCCTTTGGACACTCACTGCCTGTAAAATTCACTTATAGACATGTTTTTAAGATTTCAAAGTATACTTGGGAGGAATAATAGAGAACGTGAGGACACCAGAGTAAGGAAGAAGGATACTGGTCCCAGGTCTCACTGGAAAACATGGAGAATTAGATGGTCCTGGGAAAGACACAGTGAGTTCAAGGAAGGGACTAGGGATGCCCTTGAGCCTTCTAGGGCTAAGGCTCGGGAACAGGGGCTTCTGGGAACCATTAGATCTATCCTACTTCTCTGGTTTCCTAAAGGATGGACCCACATCAAGGATTCACAATGGTTGGTTCCACAGAGTCAGAATGTTACAAAATTGGCATTTGTTCTGGGAACTCTCTGCTTTCACAGAGAAAGGGGATGGAGGCACATGGGAGTTTATGATATTTCAGTACCTTCATTGCACTTTGACCCCCCTGGAGACCAATGGGTTATTAACAGTACTTATAGGGAAACAAATGTACCCTGGCAAATGGTGAGGTTGCTATGGTTTACATCACAGCCATTAGCAGGGCTGTGGCACCAAGTGCTGCTGTCTTACAGTGATTCCTAAGGTTTCTGACTACCCTACTGTGAGTGGCACACAGGTCTCCAGTTCAGCTTGAGAGATATTAGAGCCAGTGGACATGGATACAGGCTTCTACTGCCTTGGCAGATGTTCTGGGTAGTCAGCAAGGATGGGTGTTTGAACATGGGAACTATATTCTGCCTCTTTGTAGCTTCTCCATGAACACCAAGAGTCTAATGCATTTAGTATGTGATTTGGCCATCCCTATACTACCTGACTGAAATTGACAGTAGCAGTTAACTCCAGGCTTCTTAAAGCACATGGCTGAATGCACAGAAGCAAGGTACATTCTCTGCAGCTGTGAATAAGCCATAAGAGTCTGCTGCCTGGGTCATCAGGTGCATAGATTAATAAGAAACCAGGTACATTCTGAGATACCCACCTGCCTATATAAATAATAGACCACCACAGTGGGGAAAACTCATATCTGGACTTCCAGGACCTGCTAGAGCAGAGTCTCAACTGTCCGTTCTTTCCTGAGTATCATTCAGGGTGTCCTGTTTGACTGAGATGAGGTTGTGTGGGGCAGGTACTGTCCTTTGATTTCTAAACTTTGGTATTACTGAGATAATTCACCTTGGCTAGCATGGCTCAGTGTGACACATCATCAGAATGGACATAGATAAACCCATATAACACATTTGTTCTGGGGGTTCACCAAGAAAAATTTTGAAGCCACAACCAGACTCGGGAAAAATTTGTTATCTAGGGTGACCATGGAGCTAAGTTTTCATTTCAGGATTCTAGGAAATTCAAAAGTGTGAAGTGGAGCTCTGGGACATATCTAGGGCAAAAGATGCTCCTTTGCTTGCACTTCTCATGCTCCAATGTTAGGTACTAGCAGACAGCTGACCCTGTGCAATGATGAGCGGGAGGCGCATGGCCATGTCATCACTACATCAGCCATACCTGGAGGCTCAAGGTTTACCTAGCAGCCAGAGGACTCAGTTATGCAAGTGCAAGCCCCCTTTTAAAACAAGCATGCCAAGCGTGCCTCTCTCTCTCTCTTTCTCTCTCTCTCTCTCTCTCTCTCGCTCTCTCTCTCTCCTGCTTTTGGTTGACCACCAGCTACCCCCTTTCTCTCCCCTCTCTCAATAAACTCCACGTGTGCGCTGATCTCGTGTTTGTTTTATAGGCATTAGATGCAGCAAAAGAACAACACCAATGAATATTATAATTTAAGCTGGCTCTGTCCCTTTTCCTAAGGACATTTACATTGCAATGGGTGACTCCTTATCAAGGAATTTGTCTATTGTGTAGGTCTAGGTAAAGTACCATGGCAGTGGCATACTGTATATTCTCCACATTTGTATGACAATTTTGACATTCTGAAAATGCCTATGCATATCTCTGTGTGACCTCTTAATAGCCACTCATTTTTCCTCAAACTTGAGTGCAGGAATGGACCACCACTCTTCATGGGGGAGTGTTAGCTCTGTGTTGAGGGCAGACATGAGGAGCCTGCATGATTAGTGTCGCTAACCTGACCTGTCACAGTTTTATCACATATTTGATAACTTTTGATGGCTGGAATGTGTTCTGCTGAAGTTTTGGGACACTTTTCATCCATCGTGGGACTTACCTTGTTCTCAAAGGACAACTACAATTCCTACCACATCAACATATCGTAATAGCCATGTGGATCATCTGCAAAGTGCTCATTGTCTTCAGGGGTCTGAACTTTCCTCCCCATCATCCTGAATTATTTACCTGGTAACCTTTATTTCTCCTGTATAGTTCTCTCAAAGGGCATGAGACCTCTCCTGGGATATTTTTATAAGTGCATTTTCAACATCCATACATATAGTATTGAATGTATTTTAATAAAACAGACAGGCTTTGTAATGAAGAGGCGAACGTCTTTCCCTATGTATCTGGGGAAGTTCCTAGGAAGGGCATTATGGCTTCCAGTGAATTGCAGAAGTTCTAGTTAGTAAGTAAGTGAGGGCTGCTGCTTATCCTAATAGTCCCTTTTATACGATTCTGTTTTGTTGTGGAGAGATTTTGGTGGTCCTTGTGACGACACTATTGTTCTGGGAACACCAAGTGACTGTGGAGTATACTGTAAGTACTCATAGGCATGGTAGCAAGCCTGAGCACAAAACTTTGGAGAGAGAATTGAGACCATGGGGAGATCAGAGAGAGGCAGAAGGAAGCTGAGCTAATTCTCAGAGTAAACATGGAGAAATAAATGGTCTTGGGGAATGCACCATGAATCCTGTTAAGGGGATAGGGAGCTTCCTGGAGGAGGTGGACTTGAATTAGGCCTTCCATTTGTGGGGATCATCATCTGGGAAGCAATGGGCTTATCCTGCTTCCCTGGGTTACCTCAGAGTAGATTAAGAGTAAATGATGGTTAGTGTAATAGAGAAATGAACTGTTACACCTGCATCTGCTTTTCTGGGATATTCTTAACCTCATTCTGACTGAAAAGGAAGACCAGTGGGAACAATGGTGTGGAATCCTTTTCAGGGTGGGGTGTTGCTGCCATTCACATGAGTAGATTGCTTCAGTTTCCCTGTGAATCTGATGCTAATAAGAAAGGATGGAAACTCCCCTGGTCAAGCACCAAAACCTCAGACATTCATATGGTTTTGTTCTGGACACATGTGATCAGAACTTGGTTTTGCTAAGCTCCAGAGACAATAGGACTTACCTGTACCACCTGAGATATGAGATGACACTATCCATCTAATCTACATGGCTTGGTAGCTTATGTCTTCCAGGGATGGGAGGACTGAATCAGGGGATGATACACATGTGTATCTAAGGTTTATGAATTCAGGAGCATAGATCATGGACACCAGTGTGAGCATGGCTGCCATGTTGTCTGGGGTATTTCCTGGGTCCATACCACTTCCTTTTCTTATGCCTTCTTCTTGTTACTCAGCAAGAGTCTTCTGCCCTAGGACATTCAAATATTCCTGTTCTCTTGCCTTTATCTACCTGCAGGGTCTACTGGGGAGGCACCATCCCAAATCTCCTCCTTCACTAAGCAGGACCAGCAGATGGACAAGTTGAAAGAACTCACAGTTAAGCTACAGAGTATAAAATATGAGCAAATTGAACTGAGTGAAATCCTGGACTCTTGTACGAAGATGGATTTGAACAACAGGTAGGCCTTATCTCAGTTCTCTGCTGACTCTTTTGACCTCATAAGGTCAAAACACGTTCTTCTGAGTTCAGGAGGCTAACATTCCAGGACGTCCTGGTGTCTAAATTAATTTCCCTGACTGCATCAGGAGGCAGAAGTGGAGGCAGAAGTTGGAACCTGGGTTGTTATGGGATGTGGATATAAGCTGTTCATGCAAATAAAAAGCAGAACCTGTGTCCTGAGTCACACTCTGGTGAAAGAGACAGTAGTGTGTGAGCTCTCAACATTCTTTACAAGAGGCCTTGACAGGTGCTTGCATGAGGCCCACACTGGGTCCTGTGAGTTTGTGTCCATTCTTTGTACCGGATGAGCAGATGACTGTGTGCTGAAAGCTCCTGGCAGCAGCTGGAGGGACCTGGTCATATTCAACAATCTCAGTTTGTTGCTGGAAGGAGTTTCCTCATCTCTGCTACTCTATGGTTTTTCCTCAGACTCTGAGACACCAAACCTGCCTATACTGCATGGACATCATGATTGTGTGTGTGTGTGTCCTCCTGGGAGCCTAGGAACTATGGCCTGAGGATTTGCCATACTCACAGTTTCTGGGGAATGCCACTGCTGAGGCCAGGTAGCCACAATTTGATGATCATATCTCTTGGCCACTGTGCTCACCTTTGTGGAACATTGGAATCCCCTGTGTAGTTTATAAAGCTCCCCTGTAGATGGGACTCCTCCCTGGAAATACTGATTTGTGCTTTGGTCCTCAGTGTAGCAATAGGCACTGAGTAATGAGAATTCCTGTTCTGAAGACAGGAGAAATGTCTTCTGAGATTTCTGTTTGGCACAGATAAGTAGCACAGACTTCTGGGGAATTCTTAGAGAGCTAACCTACAGCTGTAAGTCCACTGTGTGTGCTCATGCAAACCTGGATAACTCTCTGTGGATCCCAGCCTCTTCTGGCCTGGAGGCAGGATAAGAACTATAACATGCCCAGGATGCCCCAGTGTATAGGTGCCAGGTTGTGCCATCCACTGAGCTGGGGTAGTCTAGACACAGCCTGATCTCATGTGATCCTTGAGACCTGTGTTCATGGGTTCTTTCCCCTGGGGTCATGCCCTACCACAAGCTGAAATCTTTTGAGAAGATGAAAAAGAAGCACGAGTAGGTGATGTCAGACCTTCAGAAAAGGCCCCAGGAGGTCAGTGATTCTGTGAACAAGTGCAAGCAGCTGATGAACGAGAACAACAAAACCTACAGGTATGTGCCATATTTAGCTTGTGAGGGGCTGATTTTGCTCTCTTTGTGTTTTACCCAAAGTGGGGGCTCTGGTTCTAGCCTTTCTGTCTCATAGCACCAGCCTCCTTGTGGCCCTCGGACCGTTTTGCTGAGTGTGAAAAGACACCACAGTCCTCCCAGGGATTTCCTAGATAGATGCCCCTACATAAAAAAAAAAAAAAAAAAGTTTTACACCATGGATGGAGGGATGGAGGATTTGTAAGCAGTCAAGCAGCCCATGAACTGTGGCCGGGGATTCACATAGTTGGTACTGTGGGACCTGTAGACAGAATTTATTCTGATTTATTCTGGTTGTGACTTTTGCCCTCACCCAGAAGTGTTTGCCCTCTACCTGCTGTTGCTTTCCCAATACCATGAACAGGTAAGCACAGGTGTGGGCTTCATCCTGTTCTCAGGAGCACAGTAAAGTTTTGGTGCCAAGGTTTTCTGAAGTTGTTTGAAATTTCTGGAATTTGCTTCTTCTATTGAGTTTGCCTGCCCCTGAGTGATGTTGGCTTGACTACTGTGAGTTCCAGTCTTGGGATGTCTGGAGGCCTGGTATTTTCAGAGGTGGTGGTTCTTGGCGATAGGGATGTTAAATGGAGGCTGGCAGGGGCTTACCATTTTTGGATGTTGGTTCAGTTACCTCCACAGGATTGTCCTACCAGATTTGACTCAGTTGAAAAACAATGTCCATGTGTTGATACTGTCAAATGGAAAGCTTTTGGAGGAGCAGATGGTGCTGCAAGACACCTGTGAGGAGGTGAAGAAGCTCTGTAAGGATATCGAGGAAAAGTTCTTTGACCCATGTGCTGAGCAGCATCAGGTAGGCAGAGGCAGTGGGGACTCACTGCTCACCTGTGCACCCATAAAATAGAGACACCCATGTGCTGATCACCCAGCACATGGACTTGGCAGAAAAAAAATGAAGCATCACTTCAGTGTCTTAGAGATGAGATCAGAACCCAAGCAGAAGGAGCCCTTAAAACCATGCAGATCACCAGCACCTGGAACCTCTTTGGGATTCTCCCATCTAAATGGCTCTCAGCCCCAGTGAGGGAAAGAACACCTCAGGGTATTGTGCTGGCCCACTCAACAGAAACTTCTCCAGGAAACACTCTTTGATCCTTAGTGTTTCTGGGGATTGTTTAACCCCTAATCCTTCCTGAACTTTCTAGAATCATCTCATCACCTTGCTTCCTGTGTCTCCCCCAAAATCTCCCATGCTCATATTAAACCTAGCAGGAGTATGGTTAGTTGTAGAGGATGGTTTTGCTCTTGCTACCCTGTTTTCTTCCCAGAACATCTAAAGAGAGCACTTCCTTCCATATGGCAGATCTGCATTCCCCTCCCCTCGTGATGATTGCAGGCTCTCTTCAGTGTGGACCTTTTTCTGTGAAAAGATTTTTCTGGTTATAAGAACATGTATTAGATGGGAGTTGAGCCCAGGCACATTTATGAGCTGTAAAAATAATTATAACCTTCAATGTTTTTATTTCCCTAAATGGCCTGCATTGTTTCCCAGGTTCCTCACATTTACCTGGTGTCTAATCAAGGCCATGCTTATCAGTCTGAAATGTTACTCAGACATTACTCTGTGATTTTCTTACTAACATAATGCATCTAGACAACTGGAGAAATGGTCTGTATTTTTGTACCCAGAACAGTGTAGTTATCCCTTCAACTTCCAGAAGATTTTAGAAGCTGAAAAACAAAACAAAACAAACAAAACAAAACAAAATAAAATAAAACCCAAAAACAAACAAACAATCGCCTCCAGGGTTGGTGCACTTTGAATCCCTTCTTCTGCCTTATGTTGGCAAGGGTGAGGAAAAGAAGCCTGCCCCATTTCAGCATGCCACCTGCAACTGGTGGGAGAGTTGGCCTCTGGGGCATAAGAACAGAAGATCTGGATCAGCCTCTCAGCAACTGCAGCAATGGGGATTGTGGGCCAGCCACCTTACCAGGGCAAAATAGTAGAGCTGTCCTTGTGGTCCAAGTGTGTGTAATTCAGATGCCAGAGCATGACAGCAAGAGAATTGGCATCTTTCCATTTTTCCTGCTGCATTGGGTGAACTATCTTGAGCATTGCAGGAGAGCTTGCCTGAGTAGCTAGATGAGAAAAGGTTGTGAACTAACCACAGCCTCTATGCAGGCCCAGACCCAGAGCTAAGAGTTATCCCACACTAACATCCTTTTTATCTATGAACTGCTAGACCATGTAAGGAGTCCTGTTCTGTGTATCCAAAGGTGAATGGTATATGATGGGACTCACTGGGCCACACTATAGCTTCCTCACAAGATTTTCATTTTTTGTTTATTTTTAATTATGTGTAATGGGTATTCTATTGAAAGCAATCTAAAATTTCAATAATATTACTGTAAAAATCCCAATAATATGATTCACATGGATATAAAAGCACTAATAACACTGAAATTGCAAAATACCCAAAATAGGCAAAGCTAATTCTAAGTGAAATGATAAGGCAGGAGATATCACATTTTTTATATCTAATTATAGGACAGCATCATGGGAGCCAAACAGAATTTTCCCGTTATAAAGGAGACACATGGGTCAATGGAATAATACTTGAGGACTTTGAAGGCAATATGACCAAAACCCATGCAATGGTGAAAAGACACCTTCAGTAAATGGTGCTGGGAAAAAATAGTAATTTCTATGTAGAGGAGTAAGAATATACCTTTGTCACCCTGATCAAAATAATTTCAAAAAAAAAATCAAATAGCACAATGCAAATCATTAAACACTAATACAGTTAGAAAAAATTAAACCACTTAAAGAATATACCAAGAATTTCTATTGTGAATTCATTTTATCTGCATACTGGTCTTTGGTAGAATAGACATTTCTACAAAATTCACTCATGTGAACCATGACCAAAATTTCCAGACTATTTTTCATAGACATAGAAAGAAAAACAACCTAAAAATATGTATGGAGGAACAAAAGTCCATAGAAGGCCAAGTCACTCAAGAATTCTGAGGGAGGAGGTATCACCATTATGGGTTCAAAATATACAACAAAACCATCATAGCTAAAAGAGCATGGTGATGATGTAAAAGTAGGCAGGGATTCTGTGGAGATTCCGGGATGATCCAGTTCATGGAGAGAAGCAGGAGAGGCCTTTAATGAAAGTTCAGCACTAATAGCATTGGAGACTCAGACATTGAAATGTGAGCACTGTGGAACAATCTCCAGGTATTGAGTAGTCAGCTTTAGTCTACAAGAGAAGCTGTGTGTGCTCTGGATGGCAAAGCTATAGAAGGAGAGACGTCCAAGCTCTGTGGAGCCCAGAAAATCATGACAATGAGTTACTTACTCTAGTGGATTGAGTGTTACCTTTGTTCTGATTATAACTGTTTCCTTCTCCTTTCCTTTTGAATAAAAAATAAGCTTTTTTTAAAAACCTTGTTTTAATTGTATGAGAATCCATCATGAGTTTTGATACTTTAAGGGACCTGGAATTTTAAAGTCTGAATATTTTTAAATAGTGGAAATTTTAAAGTATTCCAATGTTTTATACTGTGATTTTAAGGTGAGTTCCTAGTAATCAACAAGATAGGAAAGGATATAGTTTAATGGTGATGTGGTTATATGTCAAACTGACAAGTGTCCAACTTGACATGAGTAAAGTCACTTGGGAAGAAGAAACTCTACTGAGTAATCCTCTTAATCATACTGCCAGGAAGGCATATCTGTGGAGCATTGTTTTGATTAGTGATTTATGTGAGCCGACACACACCTTGGACAGGTGGACACAGGGTTTATAAGAAAGCAAGCTGAGTGGGCCAGTCAATCAAAGCAGTAAATAGTATTATTCCATGATCTCTGCCTTAAACCTTGCCTCTGTATTCCTGTCTTGACTTCCTACTCTGGTTTCCTTCAGTGAGGGAATAGTCTAGATGTGGAAAAAATGGAAAAAAACCTTTATCACTAATTAGGCTTTAGATTTAGTATTCTAGCAAAGGAACAAGGACACAAACTAGAACAAAATTGTCATGTTTATACACACAGACTTTCAATGATGTCACTCTTGGTGAGAGAAACCTCATTTATAGCAGACAGTATTCAGTGCAGAAATACATATCTGGACAATGAACTGAGATGAGAAACTAAGTGTCTAATTCTAAATGTGACAACCCAGTTCCCTCTCCCTCTCTCTCATGCACCCTGACAACCCCTCCCATCCGATTCCCCATCCACTGCACAGAAAGGGTGATGCCTTCCAGGAGGGATTATCAAAATTTTTCAAGTCATTTGGAGTAGGGTCTAGGCCCCCTCTTGCCTCTTGGCTAAGAGGTATTATTGTGGTTTAATAAGGATCAGGATAAACAATTAGGCTGAACAGATGTTTATTTATGGAGAAATAACTCACAACATAGACAGGTGAACACCAGCAGGTTTTTGATTTCAAGAATGCCACCGGAAGTCCTCCTGTCCCTGTAAGGCTTACAAGGGAGCATTCTCCTACTCCTGCCTAGACCTAGTTCCACAGGTCATTTCAGCCCCTGGCTCCACCCCCAATGGGCGTGGTCAGTGCCACAGAAGGAGACAAAGTGAATATCCCACTACAATTCAACTTTTAGTCTAAAGAAAAGATTTAGGCTTTATGCAAAACTATATACAAAACAATGAATAACAAGTGTCCTCTAAGAAAAGGAAAATCGAGAACAAAACACACACATATGTAGTCCTTGGGTGAAGGTGTAATGGAGTTTACAATAGAGTAGTCCTAAGCTGGAAAACTTCTAACTAGGAAGAGAGAATAATAGTTGTGATAGCTTAATCTCCAACCTCAGTAAGACCTGAGAAGGAAAATAACAATACTAGAGTAGACAGGAAGTGTGGATAGGCAACTTCCAAAAGGTGCAGGGTGGACAGAAACAGCATGCTACCTGGACAGTCACCCAAGGTCTCATAGCAATATTGGTACACCCAATTTTGGCTAAGGCCAAGAGTACTTGACAGACCACAGCAACAGCAGCAGGGAGATGGAAAGACTGTCTTACCCTGACTTGGCAAGGTTCAGGAGTCTTCTATATTTGTCTCCTGCAAGCACATAGTACCGCATGTCCAAATCAGTGATCAAGGTGGTAGTTCTTTGCCCAAGAGGCCATTAGCTGAAGCAAGGATGAACCCCAGAAGGAGCAACAACAGTGTACAACATATTTTTGGGAAAGTGCACGGTGCTGTCAGGAGCAATAATGTCTCATGTCAACGGAGTACAAATATTAAAACATTTAAATGCCATGTTCTGCATGTCTATGAAGTGTTCCAAGATTAAGCATCTATGTCTGACTAATCTCATAGGTAAAGGAAACATGGGTGAAGATAATCTGTAATATGCAGAAACTTAGCTAAAAAAAATGGATTACAACTTCCTTGAGTAAAGCAGGGTTTAATACCTAAACAATATAACTATGTACACACACACACACACACACACACTCACACACACACACAAAAAAATCACACACACATACACACACACACACACACACACACATATATATATATAATATATATAGATATATATATATATGTAAATCCCTAAAATAGAGGTAGAGTAGAGAGAGCTATTGGCCAGAGCTATTGGCCAGAGGACCACTGTGAGTACCTGCTGGCATCTTCTTCTGGATCCTCATACTTGACCCCATCCCTGGATCCCTGTCTGCGGAGAAACCTCCTAGAGAGCTTGGACCACACAGAGCTACAGATATTGAATCTCAGATCCACATAAGCCCATCAGGGAAGTACCATAGAGAGAGGGAAGAGACACCACCAACACCTACTGGAAGAAACTATGGGAAGAAGACAATACAAGAGAACACCTACAACAGAAAGACAAACATGACACCACCAGAATCTAGGGAATCTACACCAACTAGAATGGAACACAACAACAAAGCAGAGGAAGCAGAAGGGTACGACTTAAAAATCACCATCATAAAAATGATAGAGGCCCTCAAAGAAGATGTGAGAAAATCCCTTAAAGAAATGGAGGAAAAAACAAACAAAAAAGTGTAAGAAATGAACAAATTCCTTAAGGAAAGTACACAAAGCCAAGAAAAAACAATTAAGCAGGTGAAGGAAACGGTTCAAGACTTGAAAACTGAAATTGAGAAAATAAAGGCAACACAAACGGAAGGAAGCCTGGAAATTGAAAAGCTGGGCAAAAAATCGGAAACCACGGACATAAGCATAACCAATAGAATTCAAGAGATGGGAGAGAGAATCTCAGGTGCAGAAGATAAACTAGAAGAAATAGATTCATCGACCAAAGAAAATCATAAATCCAACAAATCCTTAACACAAAACATCCAGGAAATGTGGGACACCATGAAAAGGCCAAACCTAAGAATAATAGGCATAGACAAAGGTGAGGAAGCCCAGTTCAAAGGTGCTGAAAACATATTCAACAAAATCATCGAGGAAAACTTTCCAAATCTGAAGAAGGACATGCCCATGAAAGTACAAGAAGCATACCGAACCCCAAATAGGCTGGACCAAAGAAAAAAGACCCCTCGACATATAATAATCAAAACACCTAGCATACAGAATAAAGAAAGAATATTAAGAGCAGCGAAGGAAAAAGGATAGGTAACATATAAAGGCAGACCTATCAAAACTACACCTGACTTCTCATGGAAACCCTCAAGGCCAGAAGGTCCTGGAGAGATGTTCTAAAAGTATTAAGAGAACACGGATGCCAGCCTAGGCTACTATATCCAGCAAAACTCTCAGTCAATATAGATGGAGAGAACAAGATATTCAATGACAAAACCAGATTTTCCCAATATGTATCTACAAATCCAGCCCTACAGAAAGTATTGGAAGGAAAATTCCAACCCAAGGAAGGTAATTACGCCCACAAAAATGTAGGCAACAGATAATCCAACTACACCAGAAACCTAGGGTGAAGCAGAACAAATATATTCACAATACCACTGCCAACAAGAAACCTAAATCAAACAAGCATCAATAATCAATGGACCTTATTCACCCTCAACATTAATGGTCTTAACTCACCTTTAAAAAGTCACAGGCTAACAGAATGGATACAAAGACAGATTCCATCCTTCTGCTGCATACAAGAAACACATCTAAGATTCAAAGATAGACATTACCTCAGAGTAAAGGGTTGGGAAAAGATTTTCCAATCAAATGGAAATAAGAAGCAAGCAGGCATAGCTATCCTAATATCTAACAAGTTAGACTTCAAACCAAAATTAGTGAAAAGAGATGAAGATGGTCATTTCATATTCATATCAGGAGAAATCCATCAACACAAAGTCTCAGTTCTGAACATCTATGCCCCTAATACAAAGCCACCCACATTCGTAAAAGAAACACTACTAAAACTCAAAGCTCATATAAAACCTCACACACTTATAGTGGGAGACTTCAATACACCACTCTCAACACTAGACAGGACCACAAATCAGAAACTCAACAAAGAAACAAAAGAACTAACAGAAGTTATGTCTCAACTGGGGTTAACAGACATCTATAGAACATTCCATCCAAACACAAAAGAATATATCTTCTTCTCTGCTCCACATGGAACCGTCTCTAAAATCGACCACATACTAGGTGACATAAAAAAAAAAAAAAAAAAAAAAAAAACCTCAACAGATACAAGAGAATAGGAAAATATCCCCTTTATCTTATCGGACAAACATGCTTTAAAATTGGAATTCAACAAAAACACAAATAGCAGAAAACCTGCAAACTCATGGAAACAGAACAATGTGCAATTGCACCACTCCTGGGTCAAAGAAGAAATTAAAAAGGAAATTAAAGACTTTCTATTATTCAATGAAAATGAGGACACAACATTCCCCAACTTATTGGACACCTTGAAAGCAGTGCTATGAGGGAAGTTCATTGCACTAAGTGCCCATATGAAGAAAACAGAGGATAGTCACATAAAAGAATTAACAGCCCAACTGAAAACCTTAGAACAGAGAGAAGCGAATTCACCCCGCAGGAGTAGACGCCAGGAAATAATCAACTTGAGGGCTGAAATCAACAAAATAGAAACCAGGAAAACAATACAAAAAATCAATGCAACAAAGAGTTGTTTTTTTTTTTTTTTTGAGAAAATCAACAAGATAGACAAACCTTTATCCAAATTAACGAAAAAGCAGAGACAGAACATGCAAATTAACAAAATCAGAAATGAAATGGGGAACATAACAACAGACACAGAGGAAATCCAGACAATTTTCAGGTCATACTTTGAAAACCTGTATTCCACAAAAAATTGAAAATTCAAAGGAAATGGACAAGTTTCTGGATAACTATCACTTACCAAAATTAACTCAAGAACAGACAAACAACTTAAATAGACCTATAACCCACAATGAAATAGAAGCAGTCATCAAAAGCCTTCCAACGAAAAAAAGGCCAGGGCCAGATGGATTCACTGCAGAATTCTACCAGACATTCAAAGAAGAACTAATACCACTACTCCTCAAACTGTTCCACAAGATAGAAACAGAAGGTTTATTGCCAAACTCTTTTTATGAGGCCACAATAACTTTGGTACCAAACCTCACAAAGACACAACTAAGAAAGAAAACTACAGACCAATATCACTGATGAACATCGATGCAAAAATACTCAATAAAATACTGGCAAACCGAATTCAAGAATACATCAGAAAAATCATCCACCATGATCAAATAGGCTTCATCCAAGGATTGCAGGGATGGTTCAACATACAAAAATCTATCAACGTGATCCACCATATAAACAAACTGAAAAAGAAAAACCATATGATTATCTCCCTAGATGCGGAAAAAGCCTTCGACAAAATTCATCACCCTTTCATGATAAAGGTATTAGAGAGGTCAGGGATAACAGGAACATACCTAAACATAATAAGAGCAATATACAGCAAATCAACTGCCAACATCAAACTGAATGGAGAGAAACTTAAGCCAATTCCTCTAAAATCAGGAAGAAGACAAGGCTGTCCTCTCCATATCTCTTCAATATCGTACTAGAAGTTCTAGCTAATGCTATAAGACAACAAAAGGAGATCAATGGGATCCAAATTGGAAAGGAAGAAGTCAAACTGTCTCTATTTGCAGATGATATGATAGTTTACATCAGCGACCAAATAAACTCTAAGAGAGAACTCCTACAGCTGATAAACACCTTCAGCAAACTAGCAGGATACAAGATAAACTCAAAAAAATCAGTAGCCCTATTTTTTTCAGACAACAAAGAGGCAGAGAAAGAAATCAGAGAAACATCACCCTTTACAATAGCCACAAGCAACATAAAATACCTTTGTGTAACGCGTACTAAACAAGTAAAAGACCTATATAATAAGATCTTTGTGACTCTAAAGAAAGAAATTAAAGAAGATACCAGAAAATGGAAAGATCTCCCATGCTCTTGGTTAGGTAGGATAAACATAGTAAAAATGGCAATCTTACCAAAAGCAATCTACAGATTCAATGCAATCCCCATTAAAATCCCACCACAATTCTTCACCTACGTTGAAAGGATAATAATCAACTTTATATGGAAAAACAAAAGACCCAGGATAGCCAAAACAACCCTATACAATAAAAGAATGTCAGGAGGCATCACCATTCCTGACTTTAAGCTCTACTACAGAGCTATAGTTCTGAAAACAGCCTGGTATTGGCCTAAAAATAGACAGGTAGACCAATGGAATCGAATTGAAAATCCTGATATTAATCCACGCACCTATGAACACCTGATTTTCGAAAAAACAGCTAAAATAATAGAATGGGGCAAAGACAGCATCTTCAACAAATGGTGCTGGCACAATTGGATGAGGGTGTGTAGAAGACTGCAGATAGACCCATGTCTGTCGCAATGCACAAAACTCAACTCAAAATGGATCAAAGACATCAAAATCTGTCCAGCCACATAGAACCTCTTAAAAGAGAAAGTAGGAGGTACCCTTGAACAAATTGGTATAGGAGACTGCTTCTTGAACATAACTCCAGGGGCACAGACACTGAAAGAAACAATTAATAAATGGGACCTCTTCAAACTTAGAACCTTCAGTAAGTCTAAGGACACAGTTGACAAGACGAAACCGCAGCCCACTGACTGGGAAAAGATTTTCACTAATCCTATATCCGACAAAGGGCTGATCTCCAAAATACACAAAGAACTCAGGAAACTAGTCAACAAAACACCAAATAACCCTATTAGAAAATGGGGTACAGAACTGAAGAAAGAATTCTCAATGGAGGAAATCAAAAAGGCTGAAAGACACTTAAGAAAATGCTGCACATCCTTAGCTATCAGGGAAATGCAAATCAAAACATCTTTGAGATACCATCTTACCCCTGCCAGAATGGCTAAAATTAGAAACACCAGTGATGACTTATGTTGGAGAGGATGTGGAGAAAGTGGAATACTCCTCCACTGCTGGTGGGAGTGCAAACTCATACAGCCATTTTGGAGATCACTATGGTGGTTCCTCAGGAAAATGGGAATTAGTTTACCACAGGACCCGGCAATCCCCCTCTTAGGCATATACCCAAAGGATTCACATCCATGCAACGAAGACATCTGTTCAACTATGTTCATAGCAGCACTATTTGTAATAGCAAGAACCTGGAAGCAACCTAGATGCCCCTCAATTGAAGAATGGTTAATGAAGATGTGGCACATCTACACAATGGAATACTACTCTGCAGAAAAAAATAATGGTATCTTGAAATTCGCAGGCAAGTGGATGGCACTTGAAGAAACCATCCTGAATGAGGTAACCCAGTCACAAAAATAGGAACACAGTATGTACTCACTCATATATGGATTTTAGAACTAGATCAAATGATCACCAGCCTATAATTCACACCACCAGAGGAACTAGGATACAAGGTGTATTCTAAGAGATTCATATAAAGTCCCTCACAGAACTGGGAAGGGACAAGTCCCCCAGAGCTCAGGTGAAGTAGGGGAGGACAGTGAATGGAGAGAGAAGTAGGAAAAAATGAGGGGGAGGAGAGGAAGGCATGTGCGACCAGGAGGATTGAGCCTGGTTAGGAATGGAAGATAGGAAAGAGAGAGAGACAGAGACAGAGACAGAGAGAGAGAGAGAACATAAAAGAGGGAGCCAATATTAGTTTGAAGATAAAGTTGAACACAAAGAAAGGTTGAGAGAACTATAAGACTGCTCCCAACTAACAATCTCAGCTTCCACGGAAAGGCTATCATAAATGCCGTTCCCGGAGATTGAGATCAACAACTACCTTCTCCATGGAGCCCTCAACTAATGCCTGTTGAAAATAGGAGCAAACACCCATACATAAACACTGAGTCGAACTAGAACCCAGAAGCAGATGGAGAGGACAAGACCATGTGGTAGAAGCACATAGAGACAGCTTACCTGAGCAAGGAGGAGCTAAGGGCCACTAGACTGATAGCTGGGAAGCCAGCAGGGGACTGACTCAGGCCCCCCTGAATATGGGTCTCAGCCAGAAGGTCTGAGCAGTCTAAGAGACCTCAGACAGTGGAGCCAGGATGTATCCCTGGTGCACAAAAGGACTTTGCAAACATATCCCCCATGGAGGGATAACTGCCTTATTCTAGAGACAGGAGAGAAGCCCTAGTCCCTACTTCACAGGACCTGTCAGATCTACATGACCCCAACTGGATGGCATTCCCCTACATATGGAATTGTGGTGGGGGGATGGGGGGGGAGGGTGTTTAGAGTGCATGTGAAAGGGCAGATTGGGTAAAAGGGAGGGAAGGAGGGAGGGAGGGCTGGAGGAGAGGGAGGGAGGGAGGGAGAGGGAACTGGGATCAACATATAAAATAATAAATTTAAAAAAAATGCTTTGAGTCCAAAATTTAAGTTGAAGGACAAGTTACTGGGGAAAAGGATTTCTGTTTTTGTTTCCACAGAAAAGGAAAAGATGTGGATTCCTTCCAGACTAATGTGGTTTGATCACGCCAGACTGCCTGAAACAGAGTGCAAGCTGATCCTACATTCAAAACAGCTGGACAAAACAGCCCTACAGACTACAGCTAGGATATCTGAATCTTCTTCGAATCCCCCAAGACAGCACCCCTTACCAGCAGGAAGTAGTTTGGAAAGAACGAGGCCCAAATTCCCAAATATTGTGTATAAATGTTTGTTTTCATTTAATTGGACTTTGTTATATAAAATTAAATAAAAAAATTATAAATAAAAAAAAAATTTCTAGACAAGAGGTAGAACTATAAAGGGCAGCATGATAAATGTCCACAAATGTATTAATATACAAAATGTCTTGAGTACAAGAAAAGTATACATACACAGAATGTGGCAAGAATAAATGTGCATAAATTGTACCAATATACGAAATGTCTTGAACATAAGTAAAAATATACATACATAGAATATGGTAAGAATAATGTGCATAAAACATCATAAATGGAAAGATTTCACACAATATGACAAAATATAATATACCATTCTTCCAGGAAGGGAATATAAACTTAGTTTTACATAGCTTACCACAAATAAGAATATATAACAATGGAAGCAGTGTAATACTATTATCTCCCACTTACTCAATAATTCACAAGAAGATAGACTAATCTACCTATATACCATCTAAACTGTATCTTTCCCAACCATATCCTATTCCTGTCTAAAAGATAATCACGAGTCTAAGCTTGGCTCCTTTAAGGGAGGTTTACTGACTCAGCATAAGCAACAAAAAAACTCCACGGCTTTTAAGAAATTCTACTAACAATTTATTGATGTGTATCAGAGCTGACAATGGCAATGATCGCATCTCCAAGCCGGCAACATGCTGCGGGAAGTCAGCTCAGACCAAGGCAGTGAGTACAGCTCTCAGTGCTGGCAATAAAATAGCCACAGCCATCTTGGATAGACAGCAGCTAACATAGCTATGACTTTTATTTTAGAAATGTTGTTTATCTGATAAAAGACTCATGGCTACAGAAAGATAAAGATTCACAGTAAAGACAGATTCACATTAAGAAAAGCACTAAAGGTTTACAATGTGTTCTAAAGTATATGTAGGCCTGAGAGAGAAAAGAAATAAAATGGTTTTTAAAAGACAGCTAGGAGCTAGGTGTGGTGGCACATGCCTTTAATCCCAGCACTCGGGAAACAGAGGGAAGCAGATCTCTGTGATTGCAAAGTAAACCTGGTATGCAGAGTAAATTCCAGGACAGATAAAACTTACACAGAGAAACCCTGTTCCAAAAAATAAAAAAATACAACTAACAAAAACAGAGTAATAAAAAAGCCACTTAAAGATGAAAAAAAGCACAGAAAACTGTGGATACTCTATGCTATTCGGTTGTCTTTAAATTGTTTGAATGCTGAGGAAATAACAACAACTGTTAAAACAAATGCTGCTGGATCAATCCAATTTATATATTTTAAAAATGCTTTGACTTCAATATTTAAGTCTGAGGACAAGTTACTGGGGGAAAAGGATTTCTATTTTTGTTTCCACAGAAAATGTAAAGCTGTAAATTCCTTCCAGACTTATATGGTTTGATCAAGCCAGACCCCCTGAAACAGAGTTGCAGGTGATCCAACATTCAAAACAGTTGGGACATAGCAGCATTGCAGACTACATCCAGGATTTCTTCATCTTCTTAGGATTCCCATGACAGCGTCCCCTACCAGTAGGAAGCAGTCTGGAAAGACCGATGCCCAAATTCCAGAATATTGTTTACAAATGTTTGTTTTCCTTTAAATGGGGTTGTTTATAAATGGTTAGTGACAACAACCAATCTCTTTTAAAGTAAAAAGGGAATTGTGATATAGATATGAATACTTTGTATTGGAATGGATTTTCATTTATTGATAAAAAATTAAGGTCAACTTTGTGATATGTATATTTCTCCTCATTTAGGTATTTTGTTTTTATAGCTCATTTAGAAATATAATGTATTTCTATGTATATAAGTCAGATCTTATAGCTAAGGTAGTTAAGATTTCTAGATATACAGACATGTATTTGAGATAGATAAGCATTCTTCAAACCTTTCAAAAACCTACAGAACATGGCGTTTAAAATGGTTTAGGGTTTTTCTTGACAGTGAGACATAAATGCTCCTGACAACACCACCTGTGTCAGAAAGGAAGAAGGAACATTGAAGAAACTTGTTGTGAAGTTTCCTTCCAATATGGCAAGACTGGCCATTTGGACAAGATACTGCTCTTGTCTGGACTGTTTGACATTATGCTATAATAAACTAGACATGGAGACCTCACAGGAAAGTGACTGGACATGGCTACAGAGTTCCTGCTTCATGGAAGTATCTGCCAGAGAGTCTGCAGGACACAGAGAAAAGTGACTGACAAAGTGCCAAAACAGGTGGACAATTTAATTTCCTCCTTTGCTGAGGAGTCTGCCCTACTACAGGCTGAAAATGGAACATTACAGAAGAACTTCAGGTGACTGAAAAGGCTAGTGTGTCGGTCATTTCTCGAGTTTATATATTATCCTTCTGTGGTCTTTGATGGAGTTGAAGACAGATAGTTATGGTTATAGTTTTCCTAAGTTAGGATTAAAGATAAGTTACATATAGGACTTTAGATTCACAAATGTAGGATAGATGATAGAACAGTTTCTTTTAATCTTGCTAAATGTTAATGGACTAATATTGTTAACTGTGATTCTTATTTGATCACACTGTTGTGTGATATATTTTGCTCTGTTAAGGTTAAAACCCTTCTTTTTTATTTAGACAGAAAAGAGGAGATGATGGGGATGTCATTCTGTAAATATATTTCTCATACTGGTTAACGAATAAAGCACTGTTGGCCAATAGGAAAGCAAGATATGCAGGACTAGGAGACAAGGAGGAGAAAGGAACTATTAAGGGGGAGTGAAGATGGAGTAAGCAGAATGCCAGCAGCCTCTCTCCAATAAGATAAAACCACGTGGAAGTACTTAGATTAATGAAAATTGGTTAATAATTAAGACAGAGATATCCAATAAGAAATTAGTACCTGACCAACAACATTATATCAAATACAGAGACTCTGTGTGTTAATTGGGGCTGGCATGGCGGTGGGACCAGACCGGCAGAAAAACTTTACAAGGTATCTCTCTATATAGAATGTGCTCCCAAAGTCCACCAGGGATACATCCTCCTCCCCCTGTCAGAGGTCCATGAGACTGCTCAGGCATTCTAAATGAGAACCATGTTCAGGGGGTCTGAGTTGGTCCAAAGCTGGTTTCCCAGCTATCAGTCTTGTAGTTCATCAGCTCCTTGTTCAGGTCAGCTGCCTCTGGGTTTCTGTCGCCTGGCCTTGACCCCCTTTCTTATTACTCCTCCCTCTCTGCAACTGGATTCCAGGAGTTCGGCTCAGACAATGTTACCTGAGTGTGTCTGCTTCTGTTTCCAACAGCTACTAGATGAGTGATCTATGATGGCATAAGTTATTTATCAATCTCATTATCAGGGAAGGACATTTAAGGTAGCCTTTCCACTGTTGTTCAGATTGTTAGTTGGGGTCATCCTTGTAGGTCTCTGGACTTTTCTCTAGAGTCAGTTTTCTCTTTATACCTACAATGGCTCCCTCTCTTATTATCTCTCTCTCTCTCTCTCTCTCTCTTTTTTTTTTTTTTTTTTTTTTTTTTGCTCTCGTTAATCATCCTCCAACTCAATCTTCCTAGTCCCACAAGTTCTCCTCTCCTCCCCTTCTCTTTCTCCTAACTCCCTCTCCAGTCACTGCCCCCAACCTTTCTGAATATGCTGAGGATATCTTTATTACTTTCTCCTTCTGTGAGCAACCTTTTATGGTATCTCTTGGGTTCCTCCTTGAATCCTAGTTTATCTAGCAGAGTGAATTATAGATTGGTGAGCCTTTGCTCTATGTCTAAAATCCATGTATGAGTGAGTGAATACCATAGTCCGCTTTTTGTCACTGTGTGACCTCACTCAGACTGGTTTCTTCAAGTTCGATCCTTTTGCATGCACATTTCAAAATTACATTGTTTTTTTTTTCTACTGAGTAGTATTCCATTGTGTAAATGTAACACATCTTCTTCATCCATTCTTCAGTTGAGGGATCTTGGAAGCATCTTGGTTGCTTCCAGATTCTTGCTACTATGAATAATGCTGCTATGAACATGGTTGAACAGTTTTCATTGTTACATGGATGTGGATTATTTGGGTATATGCCTAAGAGTGGAATTGCCAGGTCCTATGGTAGACTGATTCCCATTTTCCTGAGAAACCACCACACTGATCTCCAAAATGGCTGTAAGAATTTACCTCTTTATCAACACGTGTTACTCCCTGTCTAGACTCAGGAAACATTAAAGAATACATACAAAGAATATAAGAGCCAGAAGATGAGAAGGTCTACTGTGGAATTCTATGTTCTGGATATGAATAGCTGTCATACTTAAACATTTATAGCATATGTGGTTACTTACATGAAACTTACTTGAGACAAAGTCAGTCAAATTTCTGCCTTACATGCATTTGTGCTCACTAGGGTCTGCTCTAAACAGTGTAGGCCCCACTCTATCTAGTGTAAATTGATGGCAGCTGGGGGAGAACAAATCACTCCTTCTGAAGGTGTACACATTTGTAGATATCCCATTCTTCAGTGACTGGCCACACCCACAGACCTAATGACAACATTTATTGAATTTGGAATTGTCTTGGTATGGATAATATCTTGAGAATAAAATAATTTGGGAAATGGAAAGATTTTTTTTGTCTTATGGTTTCAGAACACAGTCCATCACTGAGTGCATCAGGCCATAAAGTTGATATCAGGCCTTTCATTATTCTATATGGCTTTACCTGCAACAAGGGAATGCACAGCCAAAAAGGTACAGGAAGGACAAAGGAGGATGGGGCTTACTATCTGTTTGGCAAGTCAACTTATACTCATCCAGCTTTCTTCTACAATTTAGAACCACCTTCCTAGGATGTTCTAGCCCACAATGGGCTGGTCATCCCTACACTTAATAACATTATCGACAAACGCCAAAGACAAATCTGTGTACCTTCTGTTCCCCATAGGTCAGATATTCACAACTGTTCCAAATACAATGAACATGTAAAATGTGGTACAGTGTCCAACAGGTACATCAGCAATGTAACCCCTACACCTAAGACTAAAAAGAATCACAGAACAGGTGGCAGAAACATTGTAAGAGCCAGAGGACAAAATGTCAATGTCTATAAAATTTTCCATAGACATTAAATGGAAATGTCCCCATTAATCTAAAAACTGGGGTTTCCTGAGCAAAACCAACATCATGATAAAACCAGTTGACATGGTAACATGGATAGGAAGAATCCAAATGTTTCTACTACTAGATGGTGCCTGAGGAGCAAAGGGAGACTAGAGAAAAGCAAGCTGTGACTTCACCTCGCTTCTGTCTGTGACTGAATGAGTCTAATATTTACATTTATTGCCACCAGTCATCTGTTCCTGCAATGGAATTCTGCTCTGCACCTCTGCCAGGCTCAGCCCCACAGCAGGATTTCCTGGATCCTCACATGCAGGTTTGGGTGTGGCTGCAGGTACCTGATGGGAGATGTCATTCTGTATATGTTTCTCTTACTAATTTATGAATAAAGCACTGCTGGCCAATAGGAAAGGAAGATAGGAGGGACTAGGAGACAAGGAGGGAATAGGAAGTAGTAAGGAGGAATCAAGATGGAGAGTCTGGAGAGAACAGAACCACCATTCCTGAGCTCTCGGTAAGACCTCATGGAAATACATAGAAATGGGTTAATACTTAAGGCAAAGCTAGCCGATAAGAAACTATTACCTAGCCAACAGCATGATATCTCATGCAGAGTCTTTGTGTGTTAACTGGGGCTCACGTGGCAGGCAGGACAATACCAGTGGCGGGAAGAAAAACCTTCTTACCTATGGTGCCCACATGGCTAATAACAACTTCCACTTAAAATTTAACAAAAGCTTTAAAAGGGGTGGGGTTTAGAAACAAAGAACAGAGACAAGCAAGGTTTCTAGGTAGCAGCATTTTTCTCGGTTGGACTCTGTTTTGCGAGAGACAAGCAGATATTCAAGCAGCTTCTTTAAGGGAAGGTTCCTGACTCAGCATAAGCGGCAAAAAACCAGGACAGCTTTTAAGAAGCACTGCTAACAATTTATTGGTGTGTACAAGAGTTGGCAATGGCAGTGACCACATCTCCAAGCCGGCAGCATGGTGCTGGATGCAGCATAGACCAAGGTGGTAAGCACAGCTCTCACTGCTGGTGGTAAAAATACCCACCGCCATCTTATGGTAAACTGCAACAGAAACAGCTATGACTTTCATTTTAGCAATGTTGTTTTTACTAAAAAAAGACTTATGGCCAGAAAAAGATAAACATTTACAGTAAAGGCAGATTCATATTAAGAAAAACCTCTAAAGGTTTACAGTGTGTTTCAAAATATACATAGACATGGGAGGAAAAAAGAAAGAATAAAATGATTTTAAAAAGACAAAGAGGAACTGGGTGTGGTGGCATGCGCCTTTAATCCCAGCACTCAGGAGACAGGCAAGCAGATCTCTTTAATTTCAAAGTAAGCCTGGTATGCAGAATGAATTCCAGGACAGATAAAAGTTACACAGAGAAACTCTGTCTCAAAAAATAATAAAATAACAGATAAAAGAAACAGTAATAAAAAAGGCCACGTAAAGATGGAAAGCACAGAAAAATTATGGATACTATATACTATTCTGTTGTCTTTAAATTGTTTGACTGCTGAGGAAATGACAACTGATAAAAGAAATGCTGCTGGATTAATTCAATTTATATATTTTAAAAATGCTTTGACTCCAAAATTTAAGTCTAAGGACAAGTTACTGGGGAAAAGGATTTCTATTTTTGTTTCCACAGAAAATAAAAAGCAGTGGATTCCTTCCAGACTAATGTGGTTTGAGCAAGCCAGACCCCCTGAAACAGCATTCCTGGTGATCCAACATTCAAAACAGCTTGAACAAGGCAGTCTTGCAGACTACACCCAGGATTTCTGCATCTTCTTAGGATGCCCATGACAGCACCCCCAATCAGCAGGAAGTAGTTTGGAAAGAACAATGCCCAAATTCCCAAATATTGTTTATAAATGTTTTCATCTAAATCGGGTTAATTATAAATGGTTAATGATCACAATCAATATATTTTTAAATGTAAAAAGGGGATTATGGTATAGATATGAATAATTTGTTTTGGAATGGATTTTCATGTATTGATACAATTTAAGGTCAATTTTGTGATATGTATATTTCTCCTCTTGTTTGGGTATTTTGTTTATATAGCTCATTTAGAAATAAAATGTGTAATTTAGTACAGATTACAGATAGTTACTTATAATAGTCAAAACTTATAGTTAGGTGAGATAGAATTTCTAGATATATAGACATGTATTTGAGATAGATAGGCATTCTTCAAACCTTTCAAAGACGTACAGAATATGGCATTTAAAATGGTTTAGGGTTTTTCTTGACAGTGAGACATAAATGCTCCTGGCAACACCACAAGTGTCAGAAAGGAAGATGGACATTGAAGAAACTAGTTAGGAAGTTTACTTCCAATATGGCAAGACTAGCCATTTGGACAAGATACTGCTCTTGTCTGGACTGTTTGATTTTATGCTGTATAAACTGGACATGCAGGACTCACAGAAAAGTGACTGCTGATTCAAGGTGGACATTGCTACAGAGTTCCTGCTTCATGGGAGAATCTGTCAGACAGTCTGCAGGACACAGAGAAAAATGACTGACAAACTGCCAAAACAAGAAGACAGTTTAAAGTTTCCTACTTTGCTGAATAGTCTGCCAGACACATTATGGCCTAAGGGCTGAGGATGGAAGATTAAGAAGCACTTCAGGTGATTGACAAGGAAAGATGTCCCTGTCATTTCTAGAGTTTACAGACTATCCTTCTGTGGTCTTTGATGGAGTTGAAGACAGATAGTTATGGTTATAGTTTTCTTAGTTAGGATTAAAGATAAGTTACATAGACTTTAGACACACAAAGATAGGATAGATGATGGATTTTCTTCAAATGATTTTCTTCAAATCTTGCTAAATGTTAATGGACTAATATTGTTAACTGTGATTCTTATTTGATAACTATTGTGTGATATATTTTGCTATGTTAAGGTTAAAACCCTTCCTTTTATTTAGACAGAAAAATGAGATGATAGGACATGTCAATATGTATGTATGTTTCTCATAATGGTTAATGAATAAAGCACTGTTGGCCAATAGGAAAGGAAGACACGAGGGACTATGAGACAAGGAGGAATGAGGAAGTAGTAAGGAGGAGTCAAGATGGAGAGTCTGGAGAAAACAGAACCACCGTTCCTCTGCTCTCAGCAAGACTACGTGGAAATACATAGAAATGAGTTAATACTTAAGACAGAGCTAGCCGATAAGAAACTAGTACCTGGCAAACAGCATTATATCTAATACAGAGTCTCTGTGTGTTAATTGGGGCTGGCATGGCGGCAGGAAAAGACCAGTAGTATGCAGAAAAAACCATACTCCTTACAGGTACCTGGAGAGCACTGTGTACTTGCTGCACAGAAGTAGGTGGTTGAGTCTCCAGGCTGAGAATCTGTGATGTGTAAGGAGAGCTGTGTATCACTTTCTCTGAAGAAGACTGTGAATCTTCCATTTTCCTTGTTATTTGACACTGAACTCATGGTTAACAGGAGTGAAAGGCCTTCACCAGGGAACTGCTTGTACCATGGGATGTAGTCTAATGCACTGTTCTCATAAATGCAGTTCAGAACGGAAGTCCCTCCTTCCAAGACTGTCAGAGATTGGGGACTTTGTCTCAGTTGCTGCTGGTCACTCCCCTCCTCCTGCTGGCTACTCACCCCTGTGGAGAGAAATAATAAGTGTCATTATGCTCCTGGTATGTCCTTTCTGCCTATGGTTTCAGCAATCATTATTTTGTCTGGTGCACTAGTTCTCCACATTAATCTCACATCCTGGGGTTTCTGCTCCATGACTCCCAAGCTGTGTGAAGGTTAAGACTACAAATGATGCTTTCAGGATCTTGTCATTCCTCCAAGACAGAAGTTTTGGGAGCACACAATTGGCCTTTTTTCTCTCTCCCAGAACACAGACACAGATTCCAACTTCACAGTCACCTAGTTCTTTCAACAGGCTCCATCCCTCACAAACACTTTGTCTAAAACTATTTCTGACATGGGAAGAACTTACCATTTTGATCAAATTTAGTATTGCTAAAAATACAGTCAATGGAAATCAGAAATCCTCAGATAATTCTACCATTGTACACTGTTGGTAGAAATGTCTGTTGATATCGGTACAAAGAATAGCTGTGTGGACTTTCTGAAAGTCATAAAGAAAGAAATGAGACAGTGAATGTGAGAGAAGGAAAGAGGGTGAGAGAGCAATAGATCAAGCAACAATCCACTTAAGAACACTCATCCAGGGTAACTGATGTCATCATATAAGAGAGAGACCTGCATATGTGTTTATTACAACACCATTCATAATTGGAAGATGCAGCCCTACCATGGGCACCACCTGTCAAAGGATTAATGAAAAAAATTGTGATTGAAGCAACAGAGTAATGCTGAACTACAGGTTAAACGAACTGAGCCATCTACAGAAAAATGGATGGTATTGAAAGACACACAGAGTCACTCAACTCATGTGTTCTCATATGTGAAAACTTAAAAGAAGACAATGAAATGAAAGAAGAGATGGTTTGAAAATGAAAGCTAGAGTGGCAATGTGATCTCGGTAAGAGAGGATCCGTGAGTTTGGAAATACATGTATCAGTAATTATGGGTTAATAATTGAGACAGAGCTAGCCTGTAAGAAAATGTTAGTAACCATCCCACAGATTCATAATCAATACAGTGTCCCTGTGTGTCATTTGGTGCTAACATGGCTGTTGGACCACGCTGGTGGAAAAGTGCTGTTAACAAAATGGTGCCTGCAGCGTGGGTACTAAGAACTTCTACTTAAAACTAGAGAAAAAGCTCAAAAGGAGATCTTTAGAAAAAAAGAACAGAGACAAGCAAGGATCTTGGTTGCAGCATTTTTCTCAGGTGGGCTCTCTTTTGCTACAGACAAGCAGATTCCAGCAACTCCTTTAAGGGAGGTTCCTGTCTCAGAATAAGCAGAGAAAACTGCAGGGGTGCCTCGACCCTGGAGACATCAACCTTGAACCCAAAGACCCAAGGGAGGGGAATGGGGGCAAGAGACATGGAGATTGACCACAAGACAGGGTTCTGATCAAGTGGCAAATTTAAATCTCTTCCTGGAGCTTTTGTAGGCAGACAGAGCAGGATGTAGGGGAGGGGCAGGGGAGGTAAAAAGAATAGTTGAGAACCAGATGTTCTTGCAAGCAGAGTATAGAAAATCACAAAGAATGGATGGCCGGAAAAGGGGTAAAATCAAACAAGACAGGTTACTATAATAATGGGGCTAGTGGTTTATATGCTAGGCTGATCTTGCTAAATAGGGATAGTTACTAAATCATCAAATCTTTCTGATATAACTGAAGGTCCAAATGTATAGCCAACAGAAACAGCCAGAGTTCAGCCAAGATTCATTTCATAAATGATCACAGACCCAGTCTCAGTTTCAACATATGTCCCCTTTCTTGTTATTATGCAGCCAAGATTCTACATCAGAGGGTGAAAGTGGCCAGGCCCCCTTATTGACCTAGACAGGAATAGGGACTTTTTACTGTTACCCCTTTTAGCAATCTCTTGGGATGGCCTCAAGAGTGGGAATTTACAATGTTATTTTTGCAGGGGACGAGGTTATGGAACATCTGTCTCAATGCACTAAGGCATATTCCTCAGAAGGCTAGGCCTTCATAAAGTACCATCTCTGCACCTCTGAAGCTGGCTGAAGGGGTATAGGGCTAGTTCCATTTCAGGGGGAACAGCACAAGCTTATTGGCTATCGTGGAATTTGGTCATCCTCCTCTGAGGCCAATTTATGGTAGTGAACCTGTGTAGACAGTGTGGCAGACTTTACTTGATTTTTGACAGAGGCTACTAATTTATGAAAGGTCCATGTGCCAAAGGAGACCAAAAGCAGGAGTCCTATAAGAGACCCGAGCAGGGAAGCAAACAAAATACTCAACCATGGAGATGTAGAGAACCAATTTTGATACTAGGATTCCTGTCATTCTGGAGTCTTTTGGCATTTTTCTAATCCTTCTCTAACCCTTGCCATACTGTCTTTGATGATTCCTGAGTGGTTAACATAAAAGCAACATTCTTCCTTGAGCACAGTACAAAGGCCTCACTTTTGTAGAAAAAGTAAGCCGCATCCTCGAATATTTTGGAGACCTACCTCACCCAGGGACTGAAGAGACTCCTTTAGGTAGCTGATCTGATTCTGAAGTTCCTTAACATCTCTGCCTTTGGTAGCACTTAGCTCTGAATAGCTAGTCTGACCTATATTACTGGATGATATCACTGTGCCTGTGCCTACCACACTTAGTGGATGGCTATAGGAACTGCAGTAATGGGTTCCCTGCAGGAGCACACAAGAGGGGTGCATACCTGGGTCAGATGGGAGATGTCATTCTGTAAACATGTTTCTCTAATTAGTTAATGAATAAAGCACTGTTGGCTAACGGGAAAGCAAAATAAGCAGGGCTCGGAGAGTAGGAGGAGAGAAAAAGAAGTAGGGAGGAGATACCAAATGGAGTATAGCGGTTAATTAAGGATCGGGATAAACAAATAGGCCGAATAGATGTTTATTCAGGGAGAAATAACTTACAACCTAGACAGATGAACACCAGGAAATTCAACCCGATGCTCTCCTGTCTGAGTCAAGCCAGCAAGAGAGCTTTTCCAAGCTCTCTCTCTGAACTCCTTCCACAGGTCACTTCCGCCCATGGCTCCACCCCCGAATGGGAGTGGTCAGTGACACAGAAGGACTATCTCCCTACACATGTAGGATGGAGAGAGAACTCTGGTCCCTCTCTCGGGTAAGCCACGACCAGATGGAAACATTTTGATTAATAGAAATGGGTTGATATTTAAGACAAAGCTAGCCAATAAGAAATGCTAGTAACAGGCCAACAACATTATATCTAATACAGCATCTCTCTGTGTTATTTGTGGCTGGCACAGTTATGGGACCAGGCAAGCAGGAAAACAGACTCATACATGGGTCTGTTCCCTGAAGTGAAAGAACTCATCTGGACAATAGTTAGTTAGGTGAAGGACAATCTATACATGTGGGCAGAAGCCAACATCTGAGAAATAATGAGTAAACAACCAAGGGGTGAGTCCATCAAGACAGGCCCACCAGGTATTGGGAGGAAAAACATAATACTCATAGGTATCAATAATTATTGTGGTATTTCATAGCCAGGTATATGACAGGGGTGGAGAGGGATGGCTCAGATGGGTAAGGCAGAGCCCTGAGCCAAAACTTGCTGTCAGGTGAGACTGGTTACTAAAGCCAGTTTCCAGAGACAGTAATTAGAGTGACTGGTAGTATAAAAGGGTGCAGAAATAGCAATTCCTTCATAGAAGTGTGGGGATGAATGACAGCAAAGTCAACAGTCTTCGACTAGTTTGGGGGTAGTGTAGTTTATCACCAGGAAGGTCTGGTTGATGAGAGTCACCACAATGTCCTGGATTTGTCCATTTGGGGTCTGGGCTGAAGTCCTATGGCAAAGTAAGATTAGGTTCTCTGGTGCTATCCGGTTTTGGATATGGGCCTGTTGTAGGAGGGAGTATGGGTGATGGGGGCAGCTCCCCCCACAACAAATAACATTGGGACCAATAGCAACAGTGGGGGTGTAAATGGGGGTTTCATTGAGGAGCTTAATTGAAAAGGTGATTCCCTCATCATATCTTCATATCTATCCTTATAAAGGCAAAGGCCCCAGGTATATACTCAATAGCAATGATGACCATGGGTGGTAAATGTAATTTTGAGAAGATTACACCAGCTTTTTGTCCTTAGGGGCCAGGATAGTGCAAGTTGATTCATAACATTTACTAATGCAGAGATAGGTGATACGCGGGTATCCAGCAGTGACTGTGATGCAGTTCCAACTTGAGGAGGGTTTCCAAAAGGTGTCACCTGTGGTTTCACAGCCCCAGTTATTTGCAGTAATAATCAGAGCTGCCTCCACATTTATGCAGGAGGCTGGGGTCCCTATAGCAGCTGGGCATACATAAAAGGTGTATCTCTAAGTGACTGCCCATCGGCTTGGATGGGAGCAGGCAGCTTAGGCGGGGGCCCTCAAAGTCTATAGATGGTGCAGCTGAAAGATGAAAGAGACCTTCAGTACCCCACAGGGCAGCAGCACACAAGGCCAGTTTGCACAGATCAAGGTTAAGTTGTTCAGGCCAACAAGAGGTATTGTGGACATGAGATGAGAACCAGACTATGTCTCCTCATTAAGAGAGGACCACAGAAGTATGGTTCCAAGGGATGTGGTGGCCAGGTCCATTAATGAAAGGCCTATGAGGGAGGGAGCAGCATGGGCCTGAAAGGGGATCAAGAGAAGAAAGAAAATGGGTAAGGGGAGTTAGACTTTCATCCATGTGAAGTTTGCAAAACTGGCGGCTTGGTATTTATCACTGTTGTCATTTTTAGGAGCATCTCTATCAGGGTTTGCATCTCTATCTGTGGGAGAAGAGAGAGAGGTCTCTGGCAGAGGCAATTGCTCCCGTCTGGACATTATGTCACAGAGGGGATGGTGGTAACTTTTAACAAGCCTCTCATGCAGCCATGTGGGGGCATCATGTTGTTGATCATAAATGCAGGTTGAGCCTTGTCTCTAAATTAGGATGGGGTCTGGGCCATTTCAAGTGCCAGTAAGGTTCCCCACTCTCCACTTTGTTAAAGCATGTGACTTGGTTGTGGCAGGAAGCAATGGGCTGCTATGATGTTCATGGACAGATGTTTGTCCTTCTTATGCAGTATGACAATGAGTCCTTGCTCTGCTTATCTGTGAACATTTGAAAGAACATTTATAAGTAATTGGAGACCTTCCCTGTGCTCTTGTTTGTGCCAGGAGAACTAATATTGGTAGTGTATGTATAGGACCAGTTGGTAAAGGTGCCTCCTCCCTCGTGGACACCCAGGAGGGAAGTCTGCCTTCCTCTGCTCACAATTGTGAAAAAGACAACATAAGAAAGACCATCAGGTTACCATTTCCCAGGATTTGCTTTAGTTCCCACAATGATACCAGGCAGTCTGGGTGAACCAGTCTGCTTCTCAGTCTGATCACAAACATAGACAAAATACCCTGTTTCCCAAAAGCTCTCACTGAGATTTCAGCTGCAGTGATGAGCACAGGACAAAAAGTCCAGTCAGTGTCTTCATATCTCTCCCTGTGGACTTGGACTTCAGCCAGGTAAGAGGCTTCTGTGGTCAGCTCAGTTCTCTGTCTTTATAGCTCTTCAGGTTCTTCAGTTGCCTGCACAAAAACTGCTGACTGAAGCTGCTCTTGCAGAGCTCAAACACTCCCACTCCATCTCTAATATTGCAGCAACAGGGATGCTCTGGCACCTGTTGAACAAATTCTCAAATAAAATACTTACAAACCAGTTTCTAGTTCACATGGAAAATAAAGCATCCATCATGGGATACCATGATGGGGAAATCTATAGAGACAGCTGACAGGAGCTGCTGGAAACTGACACATGTTAGGACATCAGTTGTGGATCCTCCATTGGACTGAGCCGGGACCTCAGAATGTGGGCAACCTCGTGTAGCTTGGTCTGTTTGGAAGGACTCTGGCAGGGGAAATACCATGCATCCTGGTGCAAGAGCCAGATTTGGAGCCTATTTCATAGGCTGGGATGCCTTGTTCAGCCTAGTCCTGCTTCAACTTAATGTGCTATGCTTTGATAGGCTCTACCCTATCAAGGGATGAATGGGAGGTGGGTTGGGAAGATGGGAAGAAGTAAAAGGACAAGGAGGAGGGTGAACTGAGTCTGGTATGTCTGATAAGAAACTAAATAAAATAAGAACAGCTATGAAGTGCTCAAGAGCAAACTTAAATACATAGAGACCTCTGAAACTGATGTTCTGAGAGTCTTTCAATCTTAAATGAGTGGAAGTTTTAGTTATGGATGAACAGAAAATATAAAAGGCCAGTTTTGCTAAATTAATAATAATGCAAAGAATTGTGAAGGGCTGTTTTTGTGCAGTGCTTATAAAGTGAGTTCCTTTATGGCAAAACTAGTAACAAAAATCTAATGAAGCAGAGAGAAATTCTTAACGTTGGAAGGGGGAGGTGCTGATTGGCTTCCCCTGTGTCACAGGAGAGACACTTATAATGGAAATCTAAGCTTCTGATTTGTTCAGGGAGAACTAAAGAGCAAGGAGGCAAAGGCTGTGCCACATGACATCAGCAGTGCCTTCTGGAAATTCTATTGTAACCTGGAGATCTCTTGGAATCCTGTGATGTCACTTGTTATAGCAACACCAACTGCCCTTAGGACGGTTGATCGTTCAACTCCTATAAGGTTCACTTATAGACATGTTTTCAAGACTGCAAACTCTATTTGGGAGGAGGAATGGAGAATGTGAAGAGACTGGAGTGAGGAAGAAGGATGCTGGCCCTAAGTCTCAAAGGAAATCATGGAGAATTCGATGGTCCTTGGGAAGACACAGTGAGTTGAAGGAAGAGACTAGGGAGCTTTCTGTATGTGACAGCCTTGAGCCATCCAGGCTCAGGAACTGGGGCTTCTGGGAAACATTAGGTCTATACTGCTTCTCTGGTTTCCTAAAGGACTTACCCACATCAAGGATTCATGATGGTTGGTTTGCCATAGTCAGAAATGGACAAGACTGAGACATTTGTGCTGCGGACTTTCTGCTTTCATGGTGAGGGGGAAGAAGGTACAGGGGAATTAATTACATTTCAATACCTTCACTGTACCTTGCCCCCACTGGAGTCCAATAGGTTATGTGACAGTACTTATAGGGAAAGAAGTGTGCCCTGGCAAATGGTGAGGTTGTTATGCTTTACATCACAGCCACTAGCAGGGCTGGGGCACCAAATGCTGCTGTCTTACAATTATCCCTAAAGTTTCTGACTTCCCTGCTGTAAGTGGCACACAGGTCTCCAGTTCTGCCTGAGAGCTATTAGAGCCAGTGGACATTGGCAGTGTGTGTCTGGGTGTCCTGGTCTGTTAGTAATGATGTCTTCGTGAATCTTGGGACTATGTTCTGCCCCTGAGGTGACTTTTCTGATAATATGAGAGTCTGAAGCATCAAGTAAGTGATTTGGCCATCCCTGAACTACCTGAGTGAATGTGACAGTAGCAATTATCTCCAGGCTACTTAAACCACAAGGGTGAAGTCTCTGAAGCCAAGGTACATCCTCTACAGCTGTGAATGAGCTGTAGGCCTCTCTCCTCTGGGCCACATGATGCAGGCAGACATAAGAAACAATGTAACTTCTGAGACTCTCACCTTCTAGGAAGTAACTGACATCTACAGAGCAAAATACTAAAGTCTGGTCTTTGGGAACATGCTAGGGGAATGTCTCATCTGTCCCTTACTTCCCGAGCATCCTTCAATGTGCCAGGTTTGACTGAGATGAGGTAGTATGGAGGTTCAGTACTGTCCTTTGACTTGGGTATTTCAGAGATACCTCACCTTGTCTAACATGTTTGTCAGTAAGACACAATATCAGAATAGATTTAGTCATCACATATCACTTATTTGTTCTGATGTTTACCAAGCACACGTTAGAAACAACATTCACACTTCTGGAGAATTTGCTCCTCAAACTGACCATGATACTGACTCTTCATTTCATGACTGCCAGTAAATTAAAAAATATGAAGTTGGGCTCTGGGAAAGGTATTGGGCCAAATACTCTACTTTTGTGTCATTTACCTGTCCTCATGCTACAATGAATGTTTTAATTTAAGCTTGCTGTGTACCCTTCCCTAAGTCATGTACATTGTAACAGGTGATTCCTGAGTAAAAAAAAAAAAATGTCTTTTGTGTGGCTCTAGGTGAAGCACCATAGCAGTGACATGTGACATACACTCCCCCATGTGTATGACAAATTTCTTTGTTGGAAATGCCTTTGCACATCTCTGTGGCCTCTCTATCTTTTCTCAAACATGAGTACAGGAATAGACCACCACTGTTCATGGCAGTGTTAGGTCTTGTGTTGGGGGATCACCTGTAGCCCCAGTGATTAGTGACTCTAGCCTGACCTGTTACAGGTTGAACACACATATGATAACCTGTGATGGCTGTGATGTGTTCTGCTGAGGTTGCAGGGTAATTTTAATCCATTATGGGGATTATATTGTTTTTATAGGACAACTACAATCCCTACCACATCAACATATTTTACCAGACATATGGATCCTTCACAATGTGCTTGTTGTCTTCAGTGACTGACCTTTCCAACAACCATCCTGAATTACATTTCTAGAAAACTTTATTTCTCCTGTTATTGACTAGAGATCTCTAGATGGGGCTGAGACATAACCTACAATGTTTTGGAAGTGAGTCTTCTACCTCTACACATGTTATTGAGTGTATTCTAATGAAACAGACAGAGATCACTGGCTCTGCAATGAGGTTGTAAAGAAGGTCTTCCATTATGTAACTGCTGAAGTTCCTGGGATGGTCAGTATGGTTTCCAGTGAATTGCAGATGATCTAGTTACTAGGTAGGCAAGGACAGCTAGTGACCCTTATAGAGTCTCTACTCTGAACAATTTTATTGTACTATGGAGAGCCGTTGGATTTCCCTGTAGTGTCATCACCCATGCTCTTGAACACCAAGTGAATGTGGGAATACGTTAGTGTCCATAGACATGTTGGCAAGCCTGAGCAAGATGCTTGAGAGAGAAAACAGAGAACATCGTGAGAGAAAAAGAGATAAAAAGGAAGCTGACCTTCAATCTCACTGTAAAACTTGGAGAAATAAATGGTTCTGGGGAAGGTACAGTGAATCTTCTTCATGGTATGGCAAAATTTCTTGAGGAGGTAGAACTTGCTATGGGCCTTGCAAGAGTAGGACTTGACATCTGGGAGCATCTGAAAAACAATAAGTTCATCCTGCTTCTCTGGGTCCCCAAAGAGCTGACCCAGTGTAAATGTTTTTCATGGATAATGTGATGGAGCCATGCATTTACAAACCTGCAGTTGGTTTTCTGCAACACCCTTACCCTCTTTGTGAGTGAAAAGGAAGGCCGGCAGGAGCAAAGGAGTGACTAATGGGGTGTATCTCTCAGGGTGGGGTTGTTGCCACACTTCATCTGAATGAATTCCTTCAGTTTCCATGGGAATCTTGTACTAATAAGAAGCAAGGGAAACTCCCCTGGTCAAGAACCAAAGTATTGGACATTCAGATGCTTTTGTTCTAGACACATGACAACAGGACTTATCTAAACTATTTCAGATATGAAGTGACACTGTCGACCAAATCTACATGGGTGGGGATCCTTATGCCTTTCAAAGACGGGGATTTAATTGGGGAATGATTCCCATGACTAACCATGGTGTTTGAAGTCAGAGACCTAGCTCATGGACACCAGTGAGAGCATAGCTGCCCTGTTTGTTCTCTGAGGTGTCTACTGGGTCCCTAATATTTCCTCTTCATTGGGCTTTGACTTGGTCCTCAGCATAGAGGCCACTCTAATATTCCAGTTGACTTTTCTTCATCTACCTGAAGGGACTACTAGGGAGGCATCATCCCAACTCTCCACCTTCACTGAGGAGGCCCAGCAGATGGAGATTTTGGAGGAACTCTCCATTAAGCTACAGAGTATGAAATATGAACGAATTCAGCTGAGGGCAATCCTGGCCAGTTATACCAAGAAGAATTTGAACAACAGGTAATCATTATTCCAGTTCTCTGATATCCTTCTTGGCTCCACAGTCAAGCCAAGCCTTCCTGAGCTCAAGAGGCTAAAACTTCAGGGTGTCCTGGTGTGTAAACTAACTTTCTCTTGTGAATCAGAGAGGCAGAACTTGGAACCTGGGTAGGTGAGACATGTTGATACAGGCTATTGTGTTTCCTCCAAATGAACAGCAGAGCCTGTGGCCTGAATCACAGTCTGGGGATAGGGACAGAAGTGTGGGAGCCCTCCATATGCATTAAAAGATGCCATGGCAGGTGCTGGCTTGAGGGACACACTAAGTCCTATGAGTTTGTGGAAAGTCTTAGTGCTTGACCAACACATGATTGTATACTAAAAGCTCCTAGCAGCAACTGGAAGAGCCTGGTCACATTCGCCCATCTCAGTTTGTGGCCAGGACATGTGAAGCTCATCACACTTCTCCACTCTATATTTCATCCTCATTCTTGGAAACACTGCCAACTCTCTGCACTTCATGGATCTCGAGGTATATGGGGAGGGTTGTCAGAGAGTGAGTGTTTGTGTACATATACTCCTGGGACCCTGGAGACAGTGGCATCACCTGAGGTTTTGGCATTCTCCGTTTCTATAATATGCCCCTTCTGAGCTCAGGTAACTCCATTTTTTCAGCATATCTCTTGGCCACTATGCTCACTTTGGTGGAACATTAGATTCCCCTGTAGAATTTACCAAGGACCCGTGGAATTGGGACTCCTCTCTGGAAATACTTGTTGTGTGCTCTAGTCCTCTGTGTGAAATAGGCACCAGAATATGTATCTGTGTTCTCAAGAGAGGAGAAATGTCATCAGAGGTTTCTCTTGGGAATAGATATGTGGCAGAGATTCCTAGGAATTTCTAAGGTAGCCAACCTATATCTCCAAGTCTGCTAAGGGTATCATACAGCCCTGTATAATTGCCTTTGGCCCCCTGTGTATTCTGGCCTAGGGACAGTATAGAAAGTTAAAAGCACCAGGAAACCACAGTGTATAGTTGCCAGGCTGTGGCATCCACTGAGCTGGGGAAGTCCACATCACAGCCTGTTCTCATGTGATCCTTGAGACCTGTGTTCATGGGGTTCTTTCTCCTGGGGTCATGTCCTACCACAGGCTGAATTCTTTTGAGATGATGAAAAAGGATCATGAACGGGTGATGTCAGACCTTCAGAAATTACCCCTGGAGATCAGTGATTCCTTGAACAAGTGCAACCAGCTGATTGAAGAGAACAAATCCTACAGGCAAGTGTCAGATTAAGCTTGTGAGGGGCTGATTTTGCTCCCTTTGTCTTTGATCCACAGTGAAGACATACATTCTATCCTTCTACCTATTAGCAAGCAGCCTTCCTTGTGACTCTTGAATCTGTGCCTCTTGAAATGTATTGCTAACTATAAAAAGACACCTAGCTTCTCTCAGTAATGTCCTTTATATGAGGCTCCTGATTTAAAAATTGTTTAAAGCATGAAGTGGGTGTCAGTCAGCCTAGGTCTCTCAGACTTTGGCAGGGGTGACACCCAGGTATTTCCCATGGGTAATTTAGACAGAATTTATTTCAGTTGGGATTTTTACCCTCCCCCAGAGAGTGTCTGCCCTCTGTCTGCTGAAGCTTTCCCAGTACCATGAACAGGTAAGCACAGGTGTGGGATTCATGCTGTTCTCAGTGTCACAGTATATTTGTGATACCAGGATTTTCATAAGTAGTTTGAAAAACTAGATTAGGCCTGCTTCTGAGTGATGCTGGCTGGCTACAGTCTTGGGTTGTCTGGGGGCCTAGGAATTTTCAGGAGTGGTGGTACTTGTAGGTAGGGATGGTAAATGTATGCTGGCTGGGACGTAACGTTTTTGGATGGTTGTTCAGTTACCTTCACAGCCTGATCCTACGAGATTTGACTCAGGTGAAAAACCATGTCCATGTGTTAAGACTGGAGAAGAGAAAGCTGTGGGAGGAGCAGATTGCACTACGAGGGACCTGTGAGGAGGTGAAGAAGCTCTTTAAGGAGGTCCTGGAGAAGATCTGTGAACCCTGTGCTGAGGAGTATCAGGTAGGCTGAGGCAGTGCAGGCAGGATGCGCACCTGTCCAACCATAAACATAGAGATCCACCTGTAACCATGCACCCACAATTCCAGACTCCCACCTACATACAATCCAATTTTACATTTCTGTGATCATTCATAAAACTCTCTATCGAGTTATCCTCTTGTAAGAAATTGAGTGGTTTGCTATCAAACACTCCTGCACTGCTAGAACCTGCAGTACATTTAGAAACATCGGTCAATCACTTATCACACAGTTGCATGTAGTTGTATTAAGGAGAGCTGCTAAGCAAGGAGCTCCTAATCCGGTAGCAGAGATATGCAAGTGTATGTTAGTATACATTGATATGTTCGTGTGTGTGTGTGTGTGTGTGTGTGTGTGTGTGTGTTTCTGAATATTTATAATTTCACTTACTCAGGAACATCATTAATGATAGGGAGGTCAATGGTATTGAGAAAGCACTTTGTCTGCTCACTTTACATTTAGCATATATTGTATGCTGCTGCCAATTTTTCCATGTGTCCACCCAGGTCTCTAGAACTAAAGGACACAATAACTAGTGTAACTCGGTAGTTTCCTGGTTTTGTAGAGGGGAAAACATTTATCTGTAAGAAAAGGATTTGGAGCATACCAAAGAAACGCTGTTTAAGAATGTGACAAGGGGTGACTATGACAAAACAAGGTTTCTGAGAAGCAGGTTTTGCATCCTCACTGTTTGTGTCCTTTCTCAACTCTGGGTGAACAGTGATTGCACACTCAAGGGTCTGAAAGCTCACTGTGTCATCTCTGTACCCTGTTTTGTCGTCATCAGCATTGCCTGCTATCATTTTCTTTCCACCTTTGCCTAACCTTCCTTCAGGTAATCTTGGGCTTGGAGCCTTGATGGATTTCATTTGAGGAGAGATTCTGACTTTCCATGTGATTCCAGCTCCATCTCTGTCCAGCAGGAGTCTCTTGGCCTTGCTGTGATGTGACAATGGGGTGTCTCAGTGCTCCCTGCATAGTCTCATGATGGACTAAAGCACTCACCATGTGCTGTGTCTTCAGCACTCAGTAATAGTTTTTCTTCAAAGTTATTCACCCTGATTAAAATCAGACTCATGGATGATTGGGAGAAAGAAACCTCAGAGATTGCTGGTGGTGGAAAATGATGTCCCTCAGTGAGAACCCACCACCCAGTGGACCGTGTGATTACAGAACATGAAGTACTTGTCCACAGAGAAGCTAGGGATCATCAGAGTTGTAACAGCATTCCTCAGAGATGCCTCAATGCAGGAACTACCCAGATTCCCATCATTCGATGAATGCGAAAGTACAATGTGGTTGAGTCTTTACATGGAATATTGTTTAGCATGAAATAATACATGCAATCATTACTCTCTGAATTATTCAGCCTTGTGCTACTCACACAAATCCCTGACACAATCACTTTATAGGGAAGAACTGTCATTTTTGATGCCTGCTCGTGGAGATTTTCTAGTATCCTGAGATCATTACTTTTGTGCCTGTAGTGAGGCAGTTTGTGCTTATAAGAGCTGGTTTTGGAGGAATTTGCTTACCTTGGGGCACTAGGAAGCAGTGAACATGACTAGTGGGCTGGTCCACCACCATCCGATATCACTGTGCTGGGGGATATTCCTCCACTGCACAGCCTGGGGAAACTAACTATACAGGGTTGTCTAACAGGCCAGGACCCGAAATGTACACCTGTCTGTGTGTTAAGTCTACAGGACAGACACTTCAATGAGTGAGCTGCCTATTTCTCATGCCCAATATGTCCTTGCTCATCCAACAAAAGTTTATCATGTTCTCAAGTATCCCTGGTGATTGCTTCTTATATTAGCAATAGTTCCTCTAAGTGTGCATACTTGGACATGTGTGTTCTCATGTGTTTATGTGGGTGAGGAAACATACACTGAGAGCACATTCTCTAATGAACAGGAAGAAGATAGCTTAGATGAAAGATTCAAGAACCTCCTGAAGCAGAAGGCGCTGATTACCCATTACAGGGACCTGGCAGAAAAGATGGAGCCTCTGTTCAGTGTCTTAGAGAAGAGGTCGGAGCCCAACCCAGGAGGAACCCTAAAAACCATGTAGGTCAACAGTACCTGGATCTCTGTCCTCTTTGGAAATATAGCCATCTGGATTGTTCTCAGCCCCAAGGAGGGAAAGAATATCTCCGGGTATTATGCTTTCCCAGTCTACATTATATCCTCCAGGAAACACTATTTTTGATTTGTTTAACCCCTATTCTCTTCTGATCGATCTCTCTGCTCTCTTCTCAGTCTTTGTACCCTGTGTCACCACAAATCTCCCTATGGTATTCCTAAACCTAGTAAGAGTAGGGTTAGTTGTGGAGGACAGTTTGTGCTCCTGCCATTTTATTTACCTCCCAGATAATCACCTTTAAAGAGAAGTGCTTACCTTTGGGCAGATCTCCATGCCGTTCTCCCTGATGATTACAGGTTCTCTGCAGTGTGCATCCTTTTCCTGTGAAAGATTTTTCTGGTTATAAGAACATTGATAGGTTACAAATTGAACTTCTGCACAATTCTGTGCTGTAAGAATGATTACAACAGTCAAATCTTTTATTTTATAGGATCCCTAGTGTGTCTACATTAAGTTTCCCAGGTTGCTCACATTCATCTAATTTCTAATCAAGACCATGCATATGTGTCCTTAATTCTTACTCTTACATTGCTACTCTTTTATTTTATTTCCAAAATAATGCACCTAGACAACTGGAGAAATGGGTTGTATTTTCTTGCCCAGAACAGGGTAGTTATCTGTTCATCTTCTAGCAGATTTTAAAAGCTGGAAAAAATCCAGGCCCAGGTATTCTCTGACCTGTCCCTCTTGGGGAATGCAGGGACTGCCCCTCTACTAAATAGCTTATACAGCAGATCCCCACCAGGCCTGTTTCCTAATTGCCTTCATACTCTAGGTCAAAAAATCTCCAATCTGAGTTGGATCCAGTGCCAGCCCAGGATGAGACTCCTGCAGACAAAGCTGCTCCAGCAGAAACATTAAATCTCACAGGCAAGTTGTCACCATAGCCTCCCTTCCACAGCAAACAGCATTCCTGGCAGTAGTAAGGGCTCTTGCCCTTGGCTTCCAGTTTGAATATACCCTGACTATTTTCTAGACTGTGCCCCACCCAGGTTGCTCGTGGGTCTGATTACCTTTCTTTCACACTAGCAGATCCTGAGAGAACTGAGGAGTCCAAAGAAGCCTTAGACACCGTGACCCTTGACACTTTACACTCTAGTATCAAGGCATCCTCCTCTGAAGAAGGCAGCACCTCATAGCTGTGAATTCACCAGTGAGGCAAATACCAGCTGACCTCCAGGTGATCCAGCTCCAATCAAACACATGGGTCTGTTGACTCAATATTCCCAAAGGGGAAAAATACATCAAAAATAAGTTTGAATTACAGCACATGAGGCAAGAATTACTGAGAACCAAGACATTGAACAGAATGGGAGGGCTACAATAACATGAATGTTAGACATGTTTCTGTCATCTTTATATCCATGGCTTTGCCTTCCTCAGTGAGTCTTCAGCCCTTCCTGTGAGGTGGAAAATTAGTCTTCGAAGACTGTTCTGATGTGAATGTTTTCCAGAATGACCACACACAAAAGCATCATTTTTTATTCTTCAGTCCAGTATTGAAGATGAGACCATGTCATGCACAGGCGTCACTGGGAGAATGCACTAGAGAGATGGCCTCAGTCCCTCATTCCTCTTTTTTCCTCCATTTTTAAAATGAATGAGGATTATTCGGTTTAACAGCCTGGACTGAATGGACTGGTCCTCAGAAAGCATTTATAGAAGACATCTGAGTCAACTTTGATGTCTTTGGGGATCCAGATGCTGCCAACAGTATTGTTGGGTCCCTAGTAAGCACAAAAGTCTATGTTGGCCAAAAGAATGACATGGATGGCCAAGACACAACAGGATTGGCAGAGGGTGATACTTTATCAAGAGCTTCCTCTAGTGCCACAAACAATGCTCTAAGAACAAGTCTCAACCTTAGTCTTGTTAAGAGCTTGACCTACAAAGGCCAATGGAGTCATAGCTGTACTAGATTTCAAAAGACTTTACAATTGACACTTGCCTGTATACCATATCCAAGGCCATCCACAGGCTGTAGGTCTGAGCTGCTAAATCTGCAGCAACCTAGTGTTGTTTAGCTTAATTTTTTATTTGCCTGTTTGGTTAGGTTTGCTTGCTTTGGTTTTTGTTTTGTTTTTGTTGTTGTTGTTCTCTTTGTTATGGTTTGATAATTTGTATTAATTTGTTCTTTCTTATCTTATTATTATTGGTTCTGTATTTTGATAAGGTTATTAACTGTTTATATATTGACTGTTTTCTTTGAGCTCCAAAGTAGTAATATGACTGTGTTTTAATGAATAACAAGAGATTTCCAACACTTCTCTCTTCGAATCAATTTTTTTTTCAGATGTGGTATAACCCTTAATTTTCTTTTTGCAAGATTAATTCATGTGCTTCATGAACATAATTTCACGACAACTTTCACAATGTAAATGGAGGTACAAAAGATTAAATAAGGTCAAAACACACCTAAATATCAAGAATAGTAAGAGAGTTATCATTATTACACATTTCAAAATATAAAAATACCAACCATAATAATTAAAATAACATGATAGTCACACAAACATAGAATACATGTAACTTCTGGTTAATTCTGGTCAGCTTGTCACTTACTTTGCCCCTGATTTAAGGTACTATATTAAAGTCTTTGTGTGTCACCATGCAACCAAGTATCTGACACCACGCATCCATGTCAATGTTCAGGGAATATTAAAGAAGAGTAGGAGGGAAGAATTTAAGAGCTAGAAGATAGAAAGGACTGCTGTGGCATGGAGATTTCTGGATATGACATAGGTGTCATATATATACAGATTCATAGGATATGTGGTTACTTGCAGGAGGAGGAGAAATTCCTGCAGGAGGTAAAGGCAGTCCAGTTCCTCATATAAATGAGGTGGTGATCTGTAGGATCACTCCATGCAGAAGACTATTTTTTTCTGATAGGTGCTAGACGAGGAGAAATCACTTTTCCTTGTAGACATCTGTAGTTTACAAATGTTTCAATGAATGGCCACACACACACACACACACACACACACACACACACACACACACTGACAATAACACTTATTTATAGGACATGGTATCTTAGTTTCCTTTCTGTTGCTTCTGCTGCTATGGCTAATATCTTGATGAAAAAAAAAAAACTGTGGAGAAGGAGAGCTTTGTGGTAGCTTATAGATCCACATCACAGACTATCATTGAGGGAAGTCAGTGCAGATACTTGAAATCAGGCTTGCTTCCTATTCTACACAACATTACTACTGGCCGAGCAATAAATACACTTTACATCCAAAGAGATATAGCAAATGCAAAGAAGACCTGCCTTGCAGGTCAATTTCTACTTATCCAGCCTTCTTATAAAGTCTAGGACCACCAGCTTTGGGATACTTGGTCCCATAGATGGCTCAAACTTCTTATACCTATCAACAGTCAAGACAGTCATCAAAATCAAATCTGTTTCTTGGTTTTCACCATTGGACCAGAAATGCACAACTGGTCAAAATACCAAGAATAAGTGAATCTATGGTGCAAATTCCAACTGATACATCTCCATTGCAACCCTACTTCTAAGACAAGAAAATCATACAAAAGAGGAGGCAGAAAGAGTGTAGGAAACAGAAGACTAGAATGCTTGCTGATAGATAAGTTCCCTAGGACTGACCAGTGAAATACATCCAGAAATCTAAAAATATGGTTGCCTGAGAAAAGCTAACATGAGAGTAACAGTTCCCAACTTGGATTCGGCAGATCAATGCCTGCATGAAGTCTTGGAGGTGATCCCATCTAAACTCAAAGTTAGAATCCTCCAGGGAAAAGCTCTCACAGAGATTTTACAGTCCCATCTTGTTAGTCCTGAGAACATCACAGATGGAAAAGACTAAACAGACTGAGCAAGTTGCATATATTGAGAGGGGCAGGAAATGAAAGAAATGTAGACTGGGAATATTTGGAGGCAGAGATGACTAGCAGAAGTGGAACTTGAGCAAGGGATGGAAATGAGGTAAATATGAGCAAACAATGATGAGACTGGATGAAAAAATCATATACATTATACACATTGAATAAAAGTATAAAAAATTTAGTGACTTTATTCAATTTTTCTTTGAGAATTCTACTAAACAGGTAACCAGAAAGGAATACAGACAAGCACATTGGGCGTCATTCATTAAGACAACAATCACAGGATTCAGGGTGAGCTGACCCCAGTGTTTAAACAGGAGCATAGGGAAAGCTATACTGTGACTGGCACTATGTGTCATTGGACAACGTTTCATTCCTCATACATACAACGTGCCTTTCTATAAATAACTTTGTTTACTTTTTGGCACTTACTACTAAACTTTGGCAGACATCATATCATTTATACCTCATAATGAAATTCACATTAGATCCTACCAACAATCACATGTAGAAATAAGGAATTTGAGGAAGGAAATTGTAAAGCAAGCTGACAAAATCCCTTCATCTAATAGATGGTAGGTCCAGAACTTCAACAAAATCTTAATCTCTGGATTTTCCCTATGTTGTTCAGGGAGGAAAGAGCCAAGAATTTTGGCATGAACAATAAGCACTAAACAATTATACCTGAAGATCACACAGTTCAGAAGCACTTCTACGTCAGACACTTGCTGAATCTGCTTGCTGAGCACATCATTAAGACTAGGGGTTGTAGTGTCTTCCCACAAGACAGAGCCCACGGAGTCTTATGAGGGTACCTGGCATTGCATCCTTATGACAGCTATCATGAATTCTCACAGGCATCTCTGTTCTATCCTATGTCTTCCTGCCATAGGAAAATCATACAACACATTGGGAGAGTGGAGGAAGAGTGGAGGACAACGAGAGCTCACTGTGCTATGTTTCCTACAGCAGCATCTTCTCCAGCAGTGACTTGTCTCTATGTCCCAGGATATTTCTGGAGTATAAGAAGGGGCAGAATATAGACCCACATTCCAATTAGAAAAGAAAAGCACACCACCTTGGGCAACAAGACTAAGCTCTGTATCTAATCACTCTTCTCTCCATCCCAAAGCCCCTGGCATCATGAATGAATCTCCATCCCAAAGCCCCTATGCATCAGTGAATGAATCTCCATCCCAAAGCCCCTATACACCAGTGTTTGAATCCCCATCCCAAAACTCCACTCCTACATGAATCAAGGTCACAACAGAGAGTTCTAGATTAACATCCCCAAACATCAAAAGACTCCATGGGACCTCTTCAAACTTAGAAGTTTTTGTAAGGAAAAGGACACAGGAGAAAGAGCAAATAGCAGCCCACAGACTGGGAAAAGATTTTGACCAGTCCTACATCCGACAAATGGCTGATCTCCAAAATATACAAAGAACTCAAGAAACTAGTCAACAAAACACCAAATAACCCTATTTAAAAATGGGGTACAGAATGAAGAAAGAATTATCAATAGAGGAAATCAAAAGGCTGAAAGATACTGGGGAAAGTGCTCAACATCCTTAGCTATCAGGGATATGCAAATCAAAACAACTTTGAGATACCATCTAACTCCTGCCAGAATGGCTAAAATTAGAAACACCAATGATGACTCATGCTGGAGTGGATATGGAGAAAGGGGAACACTCCTCCAACTGCTGGTGGGAGTGGAAACTCGTGCAGCCATTTTGGAGATCAGTATGGTGGTTTCTCAGGAAAATGGGAATTAGTTTTCCAAAGGACCTGCAATCCCACTCTTAGGCATATACCCAAATGATCCACATCCATGCAACAAAGACATCTGTTCAACTACGTTCATAGCAGCACTATTTGTTATAGCAAGAACATGGAAGCAACCTAGATGCCCCTCAATAATGAATGGATAAGGAATATGTGGCACATCTACCCAATGGAATACTACTATGCAGAAAAAAATAATGGTATCTTGAAATTCACAGGCAAGTGGATGGCACTTGGAGAAACCATCCTGAATGAGGTAACCCAGTCACAAAAGAGGAACATAGTATGTATTCACTCATATATGGATTTTAGACCTAGAGCAAAGGGTCACCAGCCTATAATTCACACCACTAGAAGAACTGGGATACAAGGTGGATTCTATGTGATTCATTTAAAGTTCCTCACAGAACCAGGAAGGGACAAGTCCCCCAGATCTCAGGGGAAGTGGGGGGGCAGCGAATGGAGAGAGAAGTGAGAGAAAACAAGGAGGGAGGAAAGGAAAACACATGCAACTAGGAAGATTGAGCCTGGTTAGGAATAGAAGACAGGAGAGAGAGAGAGAGAAAGAAAGAGAGAGAGAGAGAGAGAGAGAGAGAGAGAGAGAGAGAACATAAAAGAGGGAGCCAATATTGGATGGAAGATAAAATTGAACACAAAGAAAGGTCTAGACAACTACAAGACTGCTGCCAACTAACAAGTTGGCCAACTAACAACCATAAATGCCTTTCCTGGATTATGAGATCAACAACTAACTTATGCATGGAGCCCTCAACTAATACCTGTTGGAAACTGGAGCAAACACCCATACATAAACACTGAGTCGAACTAGAACACAGATTCCAATGTACAGGAAAAGACCAGGCTGCAGAAACACATAGAGACACCTTACCTGAACAAGGAGGAGCTAATGTGCCACCAGACTGATAGCTGGGAAGACAGCATGGGACTGACCCAGGCCCCCTGAATACTGGCCTCAGCCAGAAGGACTGAGCAGTCTAAGGGACCTCAGACAGTGGAGCCAGGATGTATCCCTGGTGCACAAAAGGACCTTGGAAACACATCCCACATGGAGAGATAACTGCCTTAACCTAGAGACAGGCGAGAAGCTCTAGTCCCTACTTCAAATGACCTGTCAGATCTACATGACCCCAACTGGATGGCATTCCACTACATATGGAATTGGGGTAGGGGGATGGGAGGGGAGGGTGGTTAGGGTACATGTGAGAGGGCAGAGAGCATAAAAGTGAGGGAGGAAGGGAGAGAACGAGGGAGGGAGGGACAGGGAACTGGGATCGACAGGTAAAATAATAAATTCATTTTAAAAAAAAAGATCCACAAATATCTGCGAGAATCCTGCTGCCATGATTATCGCAAACTCTGACTCAGATATTTATGAGAGTTGCTGATGCCACTAGGCTTTCTCTTAATTCAACTCATAGGCACTAGACAGTAGCTATGAGCCCACTTCTAATAGTAACATACCAGTGAGACCTCACATGGCAGAGATGCAGTCAAATCTACTTCCATTTGTGTCTCAGAAAGACAAATAATGCATGTTTAACCTAATCTTAGAGTTTGATATTTTTTATACATATGTATGTGGAGGAATGTCATTGGCCATGGGACTAGAAAAGGATTGGTTGTAGTCATCTAGGGTTTTGCAAAGTACATTCCTGAGACAGACAAAGGACTGGCTGTCAGGGAAAGAAAGTTGAGCTTCAGAGGAAGATAAAGTACATTTTTGTCTCTTAGGGTAGGGAGAGTTCCTGGGCTGGCAGTTCCCTAACGTGATTTGAGTTGAATCTTTTGTAGCCAGGACTTTCTTCTGTTGGTTTTGTTTCGATAACCATATCATGAACATTCAGCCACTTGCCTTGACATATCATCTAAGACTAGACGCTCCATCTCAGGCAACTGCTTATGCTTTCCCATCCACACATATCTGTCTCTCTCACTCTGTCAAAAGTTCATTACTCTCGAAACTAATATTTTATACAAATAAAATTATTTAAGATATAAATAAAAAATTAAAATGGCTACTTACCTTTTTGATATTTGGAGTATGCAAGACCATGTATTTCAAGGAAGCAAGTAGAAAGATATTTGATAAATCTTCATGGGCAGTTGCACTTAAGTCAAGACTTACAGAAAGTGCAGAGCTCCACCATGCAGGTATTTGATGGGACATCACTATGAGCAGACAAGACAAATGCAGAGATGCAGGATCTGGTAAGAAAACGTGCCCCTTGTGTTCCTGGAATAACTTTCCCTCTGGCTCCTTGTACTTTACAGCACAGGACTGCAGAAGAGTCCTGAGACACAGAGTACAGCTATCAGGTGAGTTAGAGATGCTAGACCTGCTGAATGTTGGGCAAGTGCTTTAGGCTTGTCATTTTTTCTCCATTCTCTTAGGGACAAGTACATCCAATAATGTCACCATCACTGAGACAGCCGGGCACCTGCCTCAGGGCCACTGCATGTGCTACAGATAACTGTACACATTAGGGACCTCTCAGCTACTTCATTCTGACTGATGAGAAAATTTCAGAGGTGCAATTCAAAGTCAGAGATAACTGTACCTCCATGTTGAACACCAAAAGTGAGAAAAATAAAAGCTGTCTTACAAAGTTACAATGTCTTAATTAGCCACAATCTGAAATATGTATTGTAGTCTCTCAAACTTGTTAACTGAACATAGGCCCAATTTCCTTTTTTTTTTTTTTTTTTTTTTTTCACTAAAACCCTGTTTGGATTTTTTTTCTTCTGTGTCCATGTCTGTGGTTTATTTTCCCTTTATCTTCTCTTCATTTGGATTTGATGAGAAAACCTAGAAAATGTAAGTATCTGTTCTTTAAGATTATCATAATTTATTGCTATCTTCTTGGCATCATTTCCTTGTGTCTGCAGTAATATATTCCAAGGTCTCAAAAGAATACAGATGGCACACATATGCCATTCTGAAATTTCTTTCTCCTGAGAAAAAAAACATTTTTGGATGTTTGTATATATACATTATTAGGTGTCATTTGTGATAAACCTACACTGTACTATTTGTATTGATTCGAATCAGATTTGTTTCATAAAATTCTGAAACACTCAGTGCTTGAATGTGGTTAGGACATGTGCATTGCAGGGACAGGCACTGTGGCTCTTGCCTGCAGAACTCTTGGATTGGCAATCCTCTGCCTCAGATCACAGGTCACTCACAACTACAGAGTGGTACCTATGACTTCAAAATGAGTAACTTGTAACACAGACAACTGAAGAAAATGTCAAGTTGTTAGAATGCTAGAGATATTTATTCATTTTTCTTTATGCTCTTTAAAACATATCTTCCTCATGGCTTCTATCGCTTTTAATGAAGAATCAGTTGTTTCCCAGAGTAGAGAAAATGAAATTTACCTATGTTATTAGTATTTCATTGTTTGATTTAGTGAGTTCTCTATGTGCCTATTGCATTACCTTGCCTGCCTGAATTATCCTGCCAAAATAAGACTGGTGGCCTTGGAGACACCCCCACCCCCTCCCTGGCCAACATATTTCTGAAGTTACCCTGGTTCCTTTTAGTTCAGAAAGGATTGCTATAGTCATAGTGAGTCACTGAAGTCTCAGTACTTTACTGATTAGGAAACTCCCCTGCCAGCAGGGCAGCAAAGAGGGCCTGAACCTCAAAGGTTAGGGCAGGAAGCTAGGTAAGATGGGGATTCCCATTGGGGAAGCAGTTGCCTGGTAACCAGACTGCAGCATGTTCTTAATCATAGGTCATTGAAAGTGAACAGGGTATAGGATAAGTGGAAATGCAGTTGGAGATAAACAGGTTGTTACCAGAGTGAAAGGGTCACAGGAGTTCCTAAATACCCTAACCTCAAAAGGAGGGGTTACTAAGTAACCAAACTGCATTCCTGTAAACCCTAATTTCTACTTATCAGGAAGTTTGGAATTGCAGAGGGTGGGGGGAAAGGGAGAAGGTAAATTGAAACTGAGGTAGCAATCTTCTAACTCAATGGGCAATTCTAAAAAAAAAGGCTGGAAATCTCTAAGGCTTATGCCAGGATTGCTCCAGACAAGAAACCAAGCCATATTTTGTCTTTTAGTATTTATTTTTCAGAACTGTGTACTCCAATGGTCTGTGCACTCACATGCAAAATACTCACACTCTAAGTCTGTGTTATGGCTCTCTTCATGTCGCTGTCTATCTTAGGTTTGGAGGCTATTTTCTCAAATGCAGGGCTAGCTGTCCTATGTTTCCAGCGTTCATTTTCTTGTCCTGCTGTCCCCAATCATCTGACTGCCAGATTTTAATATTATTGTTTATGGGAGGTGTTTCTTGGAGACACAGATGGTTGATATTGTTTACTAAAACAGCTAGTTAGCTGGCTTTTAATTTTGAGTTGAAGCTCCTTCCCTTTTCATTGTCTGCAATTTGTTTAATATTACTGTAATTCATGACAGTGTCTGAACACTATGCAGTAGAACACACCATCCTTGGTTGTCATTAGGCACCTGTGTTCATGCAGCACTGGTGTTGTCCCACATCTGCTAGTGGCTCCTGGGATTGATGTCAAAGCAGCAGTGGTATCTGCTCTTCTGCACTTTCAGTGGGACGATCCCTGCATGTGTGCTCTTCTGAATTCTACCCTCCCCCAATGGGCCACCAGACTGACAGCTGGGAAGACAGCATGGGACTGACGCAGCCCCCCCCCCCCCCCGCTGAATATGGGTCTCAGCCAGAAGGACTGAGCATTTTAAGGGACCTCAGACAGTGGAGCCAGGATGAATCCCTGGTGCACAAAAGGACCTTGTGTGCACATCCCCCATGGAGGGATAACTGCCTTAACCTAGAGACAGTAGAGAAGCCCTAGTCCCTACTTCACATGACCTGTCAGATATATATGACCCCAACTGGATGGCATTCCCCTACATATGGAATTGGGGTTGGGGGATGGGAGGGGAGGGTGGTTAGCCTGAATATGAGAGGGCAGAGAGGATAAAAGGGAGGAAGGGAGGGAAGTAGGGAGGAGGGAGGTGGGGAAGGAGGAAGAGAGGGAGAAGGAACTGGGATCAACATGTAAAATAATAGATAAAAAAAAAAAAAATGCTTTGACTCCAAAATTTAAATTCCAGGACAAGTTACTGGGGAAAAGGATTTCTATTTTTGTTTCCACAGAAAATGAAAAGCAGTGGATTCCTTCCAGACTAATGTGGTGGGAACAAGCCAGACCACCTGGAACAGAGTACCAGGTGATCCTACATTCAAAACAGCTGGACAAAGCAGCCTTGCAGACTACAGCCAGGATTTCTGCATCTTCTTAGAAACCCCCATAACAGTGCCCCTTCCCAGCAGGAAGTAGTTTGGAAAGAACAACGCCAAAATTCCCAAGGATTGTCTGTTTGTTTTCATTTAAATTGATATGGTTATATAAAATTAAAAAAAATGAAATAAAAAAAAAGAAATGTGATCAACTAAATAAGAGCTGCAAAATCAGAGTGCCAGCTATCATGTCAACAGAGATATAGAAAATTTCATGAGGACCCAACTCCTAGATGATTTCCGGGGCAGGGGGGAAGGGGAATGTGGAATCAACTTTCCCCATAGATAAGTCTTAGGATAGGTTATCTGATCCCAAGAGGTCCCAGTAAACACATGCACATAGGAGAACACTAAATAACTCATCTAGATGTGTGTGTGTGTGTGTGTGTGTGTGTGTGTGTGTGTGAGTGTGTGTGTGTGTGTAACAGTAAATAAATGAGAGGACATGAGTTTGAGATAGAGTAAGCAAAATGTGTGAGGGATTAAAGGAAGGTCAAGTAGAAATTATATGAGTATGATACACATGTATGAATTTCTTAACAAATGTTTACACTAGAAAAGGCAAAGGACACAGTCAACAAGACAAAATAGCAGCCCACACAATGTGAAACGATGTTCACTAACCCCACATCTGACAAAGGGCTGATTTCTAAAATATACAAAGAATCCAAAAAGCTGGTTATCAAAAACACCAATAATCCAATTAAAAAGTGGGGTACAGAACTAAATATAAAATTCTCAATAGAGAAATGTAAAGTGTCTGACACACACTTAAGAAAGTGTTCAAAATCCTAGGCCATAAGGGAAATGCAAATAAAAACAGCTCGGAGATACTATCTTACTCCTGTCAGAATGGCTAAAATAAAAACCACCAAAGACAGTTTATATGCCATTCTAGAGCCTTCATCTAGTAGCTGATGGAAGCAGAAGCAGACACCCACACCTAAACTCTAGCCGAGCTCATGGAATTCAGTACAGAGAGGGAGGAATGATGAGCAAAAGGGTCAAGACAAGGCTGGAGAAACCCACAGAATCAGCTGACCTGAACAAGAGGGAGCTCATGCCCCCAAGTCTGATGGCTGGTAAAGCAGCACAGGAGTGACCCAGACCCCCATAATGTGGGTGTTTGTTAGAATGACTGGACAGTCTATGGTGTCTCTGGTAGTGGATCAGTATTCACCTCTAATATATGAATGGAATTTGGGAGCCCATTCCACATAGAGGAATACTTTCTCAGCCTAGACACATGGGTGAGGGCCTAGACCTAAAGCCAAATGATATGACAAGTACCCCTTGAAAGGTATCACCCTCCCTGGGGAGTAGAAAAGTTTGGGCTGGGGTTTGATTTGTATAATAGGGGAGGATCAGAGGGTAAGGGAACTGGGATTGACATGTAAATCAACCTTATTTCAAATTAAATTTTAAAAAATTAAAAAGAAGGTATTTTTTCATAGGAAAAAATAATTATAACTACTCTTTGTAAACGGTTAATATAAGAAAGAAGGAAGATTGGATGCCTTTCCTTACCTGGACTTTATCTAAGGAAAATGGATTGTGCAAAAACTCTGAGGCAATATGAATGGTATAGATGTGGATTCTATGGGTTTTAAGAAGAGCTGTACACTGTGTGGACTGATGTGTTTTGGATTCTCTCCTGAGCTCATTAGCCCACACCCATTCTTAAGAGTGTTTTCCTTTGTCCTGAAAGACCCCCAGAGACCCCAAGAGTTTGGAGCCTGTCAGGGGGAAGGCCCTTGCCCCCAAGAGACCACTGGATGCAAGTGCAAGAGGTTATTTATTGGTTACACAGGTACCTGTGGATGCTTCAGTCTTTCGGGACTGAGCATGCTGAGGTTAAAACTCAGGCAGTTTATATAGGGTTGGGGTGGCAAGAAGCAGGCTTACAGAAGCAGAAGCATGGTTACAGGGATTTCATTGTGTCATCTAAATGTAGCAGTTGTAGTTAACCAAGGACAGTTGGTTATTCGGGTTGGGCACAAAGAATACAAAGAATTCAGTTATGACTATCTCAGCATACTGGACACTGTCCTGCTGACCTTGCTTTGGTCCAAGCTGCAGACCACAGATATCTGGTTGGCGTTGGATGAGAGCAGCACCTGGTTCCCTCCTGTACTTTTCTCATAACTTGACCTTGGCAAATTAGCAAGAGCAATTTAAACAGGCAATAAGCATAGTGGGGGTCTTTCAGTCCATTTTACATGTGTATTTCTGGAGCAAGCCTTTTTCCTGGGACACAAGAGTGTGGTACTGGCTGCCATTTGCATACAGATCCATGGCTTAGCATTTCTAAGCAGCTGTCATTGACATTCTCCACTTTCTAGCTGTTTTTCCGGCTTCTGTAGTGACTTAAAAGGCTAATATTCTCTCTGTCTCCTCACCTAATTGTGGCTACCAGGGTTTTATGCTTTCCTATATTGTTTTTATCTTTTAAAAATCTATTAATATTGTTCCCAAACATTCTTTTCAGATTGTTTAAAAATTGTCTTTCTAATGAGACTAATAATCCCCAAAGGGAAATTCAATTCCCTACTACAAAACTGGAACTACAGTGTTACAAAGACTGCTCTGTCCCCTATGCCTCCTTGAAGCCTGCACGAGCAGGTTTTGGTGCTGGCTGCAAGTGTCTGTGGAGCATGGTGCACTCACCATACAGATGTAGGAGGCAGTGTCCCTGAGCTGGGTGTCTGTGATGTGCAGGGTGCTGTGCTGAGCATCTTCAGACTTGCTGAGAATCTTCCATTTGAGTTGTTATTCTCACTGTGAGTCATGACTGCCAGGGACACAAGACCTCTGCCTCTGTCTTGTTTGTACCACCTTAAGTTGTTAAAGGGGTGCACACTGTAATTGCATTGAAGGATGCAGCTCTCTCCCTGAAGGACAGCCATGGAATGGGGATTCTGCTCCACTTGGATCTTGCCACCAGCCCCTATTGAGAAACCAGTGTAAAATTCAGAAATCAACCATCCACACTTAGTGATTGTAGTTTGCATCCTTTACTCTTCATGTGGATCTCAGGTGACCTAGGAATATGAGTAGTTTGCTCTCTCCACCTCTCCCAAGGAATTACATCCTTCCCCGAAATCCTAAGAAAATGTTCTTGACTTCCTGTGGCTCCCAGGTTAAAACCACCACTAACTTACACTGAAAATACAGCCATGAAATCACCCAGCAGGCACTCCCATGCTTCTCCATTGTTGTTCTGCAGAAGTCTGCCCCAAAGTTGCTGCCTATTTCATCATCTCTTTCTTGTAACATACAGGAACTCTCAGGCAGCACATCCAGCCTATCAGAGACTGGAGACCCACCTCAGCTCCTGGAGTCAGGACCAATGCAGGCACTGCCATCCTGGGGTCAGAGCTGGACTGGCTCCAAACCTTTGAAACATTTTGTTTCATTCACTGCAGGCGATGTGATGAACAATGTGGACATTTGTGAAGTTATGTGTCCTGGCATGAGAACTGTTAAAGGATTTTCACCAACAGAGAAGTGTAAGTCCACACAGCACAGGGTATGCTAAAGGCAGATGGATTTCAGAGGCAGATGCTCAGCAGCCAGGCAGCCTGCTGCCTCTCAGTTTGTGTTCAGCTCCCCTTGCTGTTTCTGTCACTGTGTCACCAACAGCACAATAGTACTCAGCCGAATCTAACTCTTGGACTGATGCTTTCTGCACGTGGAAAGAGGGTGATCCTTTATCATGAGTAGCTTCAAAACCTCTGCTGCTTTCCCTCTCGCCAGCTGTAATGACTTTCAGGTGGAGCTGTAGACTTTCTCCAGGATATCGAACATACCTGAAAAGAACAGGGTATGCGATGGTTGTGATTGAATACGTGCAATATTTTGTCAGGAACTGATCTTCTGACATGGTCACTTAGCCTCCTGCTTGAGTCACAGAGTCACCATGGGTCCTTCCTACAGTGCAGGGAGAGCAGAGAAAGAGGGAGGGAGAGAGAGAGAGCCAGAAAGAGAGAGAGAGAGCCAGAGAGAGAGTTAGAGTTAGAGAGAGAGAGAGAGGATGTTGTGTGTCACCTGGAGGATAATGATCTTAGATAACATAAGGCTTAAGACTTTTCTGTTTAAATCACTTTTCTTACCGAGTATGAAGAGTATCACAGTCACGAAGCCTGGAGAAGAGCCCATATTTAGTACCATCTAGTATCATCTAGAAAATGGTCTTGATTCTTAGCTTGAAGGAATCTTAATTCAGAGAAAGGGTGATTCTCCTCAGATACAAAACACACAGGCAATGAGTCTTCATTGAACAGAAGTGTTTAATGAAAAATTAATAATTTTGTGGTGGTAGCAATATTGGCTATTACTATGTGTTTACTAATACAACAAATATAGAAAATAAATGACAATTGATAGAAGGGCAATGATTAAAGGCAAATCCTTCTTTTCAAGAGGAAATTTTTGTACTTAACATAAAAAATATGTGCACATGGATAAACACATTTACTTAGAAATATGTAAATGTAGTGCAAGATGAAAAAAAACCACAAGATATGAAAGGCCAGACACTATAAATGCCTTCAAATCTCACTTTAAGCATTGTCTGTGCAACAAAACTTGTCTCAAGAAGAAAAAAACAGACGATAGATAGATAGATAGATAGATAGATAGATAGATAGATAGATAGATAGATGATAGTTGATAGGTAGAAGACAAGTCTCCAAAGGGATCTTTTGAAGTACAGAGATCAAATTCAACAGTGAGGTTCCCATGGGAGTCAATGATCTCTCAGGCAAGAACCCTGAGAACAGACATAGTTTCTTCTGGCAGTCTGATGGCCCTGAAGGAAGAGAACAGAAGTTTCTGCAAATACTCTGGAGAGTGTTTAGAAACTACCTGCATGCAACCCAGTTCTCGAGCTGATCTCCATTGTTGTTTTGATATCCATCAATGTTGTTTTGATACAGGTATTAAATTGTGTTGTCAGGGTTGGTGTCAAACATCATCTTTATCTATTTGGCCATCTTGATGGAACCCCATGGGGAAGTTTTTGAAAGTGCTAATCCTAAAGCAGAGCAAACCTCTGGGTGTGTAAATTTCTGCTCTGCCATATAAACGGGGAAATAGCTAGAATTACATTTCTTGTATAGTCTTTCTGATAAAAGCATAGAAATTTCTCCTTGAACAAAGGGTTAAAAATTTTTTCTTCTTTAGGAAAACATTACATTAACTTTCTAATCTCCTTTAGAAAGCAGGTAAAGGTAAAGGTCATCTGCATCACTCTGAACATTGCTATAGCAACACAATACTGATTCATAAGACTTATCTAGATTGTAAAAGAACTGAGGACACTTAAAATTTATATCTTAGTGTCTGTTGTAACTATGACAGTAAGTATTGGTTCCTGCTTACTACATGCTCCTTCTAACTCCAGGTGGCCTGTTGGTCTTGGTCCTCTCTTGGCTGAACACTTGACTTGGGTGGAGAGGTGGCAATGCCTGATAAAGTAGACTGAGCTGTACACAGGGCTGAAGCAACACCTTGGAAACATGACTGGTGGTGGCCTACTGCGCGTTGTGAACCCCACTTCTGACTTAGACTTTGATTACTTCTGCTGGCACTGCCATGCCAAAATGCCCATCAAAAGTGATATTTTGCATATTTTAAATTGATGTGATGCATAGTGGTTAAAAACATGGAAATAGATTATTACGACTTTCCATGCCTCCAAACTTTTGAGTAGCAAAGCAAACTTCACAATCATCATACAATGCTTTACTATTGAATATATTTTAAAACAGAGATACACTGCATTAGCATACACATGTATATTAGAAATGCAAAGCACAAATTTGAGAAAAAAGTTCACCAGCTTTGTTTTCAGAAAATGAAAGGGAATAACACTCAGTAGACAAACAAGAAAAACTGTGAAGACTGTGAATCTTCCATTTTCCTTGTTATTTGACACTGAACTTATGGTTAATAGGAATGAAAGGCCTTCATCAGGGAACTGCTTATACCATGGGATGTAGTCTAATGCACTGTTATCATAAATGCTGTTCAGAACAGAAGTCCCTCCTTTCCAGACTGTCAGAGATTGGGGACTTTGTCTCAGTTGCTGCTGGTCACTCCCCTCCTCCTGCTGGCTACTCGCCCCTGTGGAGAGAAATAATAAATGTCATTATGCTCCTGGTATGTCCTTTCTGCCTATGGTTTCAGCATTCATTATTTTGTCTGGTGCACTAGTTCTCCACATTAATCTCACATCCTGGGGTTTCTCCTCCATGACTCCCAAGCTGTGTGAAGGTTAGGACTACAAATGATGCTTTCAGGATCTTGTCATTCCTCCAAGACAGAAGTTTTGGGAGAACACAATTGACTTCGTTTTCTCTCCCAGAACACAGACACAGACTCCAACTTCACAGTCACCTAGTTCTTTCAATAGGCTCCACCCCTCACAAACACTTTGTCTAAAACTATTTCTGACATGGGAAGAACTTACCCATTTTTGCTCAAATTTAGTATTGTTGATAGTACAGTCAATGGGAATCAGAAATCCTCAGATAATTCTACCATTGTACACTGTTGGTAGAAATGTATGTTTATATCACTACGAAGAATAGCAGTGTGGGATTTCTGAAAGTCATAAAGAAAGAAATGTGACAGTGAATATGAGAGAAGGAAAGAGTGTGAGAGAGCAAGAGATCAAGCAATAATCCACTTAGAAACACTTATCCAGGGTAACTGATGTCATCATATAAGAGAGAGACCTGCATATGTGTTTATTACAACACCATTCATAATTGGAAGATGCAGCCCTACCATGGGTACCACCTGTCAAAGGATTAATGAAAAAAATTGTGATTGAAGCAACAGAGTAATGCTGAACTACAGGTTAAACGAACTGAGCCATCTTCAGAAAAATGGATGGTATTGAAAGACACACAGAGTCACTCAACTCATGTGTTCTCATATGTGAAAACTTAAGAGAAGACAATGAAATGAAAGAAGAGATGGTTTGAAAATGAAAGCTAGAGTGGCAATGTGATCTCAGTAAGAGAGGATCCGTGAGTTTGGAAATACATGTATCAGTAATTATGGGTTAATAATTGAGACAGAGCTAGCCTGTAAGAAAATGTTAGTAACCATCCCACAGATTCATAATTAATACAGTGTCCCTGTGTGTCATTTGGTGCTAACATGGCTGTTGGACCAGGCTGGTGGAAAAGTGCTGTTAACAAAATGGTGCCTGCAGCGTGGGTACTAAGAACTTCTACTTAAAACTAGACAAAAGCTCAAAAGGAGATCTTTAGAGAAAAAAGAACACAGACAAGCAAGCACCTTGGTTGCAGCATTTTTCTCAGGTGGGCTCTCTTTTGCTACAGACAAGCAGATTCCCCCAACTCCTTTAAGGGAGGTTCCTGTCTCAGCATAAGCAGAGAAAACTGCAGGGGTGCCTCGACCCTGGAGACATCAACCTAGAAACCAAAGACCCAAGGGAGGGGAATGGGGGCAAGAGACATGGAGATTAACCACAAGACAGGGATCTGATCAAGTGGCAAATTTAAATTTCTTCCTGGAGCTTATGTAGGCAGACAGAGCAGGATATAGGGGAGGGGCAGGGGAGGTAAAAAGAATAGTTGAGAACCAGGTGTTCTTGCAAGGAGAATATAGAAAATCACAAAGAATGGATGGCCGGAAAAGGGGTAAAATCAAACAAGACAGGTTACTATAATAATGGGGCTAATGGTTATATGCTAGGCAGATCTTGCTGAATAGGGATAGTTAGTAAATCATCAGATCTTTGTGATATAACTGAAGGTCCAAATGTATAGCCAGGAGAAACAGCCAGAGTTCACCCAAGGTTCATTTCATAACTGATCACAGACCCAGTCTCACTTTCAACATATGTCCCCTTTCTTGTTATTATGCAGCTAAGATTCTACATCAGAGGGTGAAAGTGGCCAGGCCCCCTTATTGACATAGACAGGAATAGGAACTTTTTACTGTTACCCCTTTTAGCAACCTCTTGGGATGGCCTCAAGGGTTGGAATTTCCGATGTTATTTTTGCAGGGGACGAGGTTATGGAACATCTGTCTCAATGCACTAAGGCATATTCCTCAGAAGGCTTGGCTTTCATACAGTACCATCTATCTCTGCACCTCTGAAGCTGGCTGAAGGGGTATAGGGCTAGTTCCATTTCAGGGGGAACAGCACAAGCTTATTGGCTATCGTGGAATTTGGTCATCCTCCTCTGAGGCCAATTTATGGTAGTGAACCTTTGTAGACCGTGTGGCAGACTTTACTTGATTTTTGACAGAGGCTACTAATTTATGAAAGGTCCATGTGCCAAAGGAGACCAAAAGCAGGAGTCCTATAAGAGACCCGAGCAGGGAAGCAAACAAAGTACTCAACCATGGAGATGTAGACAACCAATTTTGATACTAGGATTCCTGTCATTCTTGAGTCTTTTGGCATTTTTCTAATCGTTCTCTAAACCTTGCCATACTGTCTTTGATGATTCCTGAGTGGTTAACATAAAAGCAACATTCTTCCTTGAGCACAGTACAAAGGCCTCACTTTTGTAGAAAAAGTAAGCCGCATCCTCGAATGTTTTGGAGACCTACCTCACCCAGGGACTGAAGAGACTCCTTTAGGTAGCTGATCTGATTCTGAAGTTCCTTAACATCTCTGCCTTTGGTAGCACTTAGCTCTGAATAGCTAGTCTGACCTATATTACTGGATGATATCATGGTGCCTGAGCCTACCACTCTTAGTGGATGGCTATAGGAACTGCAGTAATGGGTTCCCTGCGGGAGCACACAAGAGGGGTGCATACCTGGGTCAGATGGGAGATGTCATTCTGTAAACATGTTTCTCTAATTAGTTAATGAATAAAGCACTGTTGGCTAACAGGAAAGCAAAATAAGCAGGGCTCAGAGAGTAGGAGGAGAGAGAAAGAAGTAGCGAGGAGATACCAAGTGAATTATAGAGGTTAATTAAGGATCAGGATAAACAAATAGGCAGAATAGATGTTTATTCAGGGAGAAATAACTTACAACCTAGACAGATGAACACTAGGAAATTCAACCCGATGCTCTCCTCTCTGAATCACAACTGCTTTTCCAGGCTCTCTTTTGAACTCCTTCCACAGGTCACTTCTGCCCATGGCTCCACCCCCCAATGGGCGTGGTCAGTGACACAGAAGGACTATCTCACTACACATGTAGGATGGAGAGAGAACTCTGATCCCTCTCTCGGCTAAGCCAAGACCAGATGGAAACATTTCGATTAATAGAAATGGGTTAATATTTAAGACAGATCTAGCCAATAAGAAATGCAGGTAACAGGCCAACAACATTATATCTAATACAGCATCTCTGTGTGTTATTTGGGGCTGGCACAGTTGTGGGACAAGGCAAGCAGGAAAACAGACTCATACATGGGTCTGTTCCCTGAAGTGAAAGAACTCATCAGGACAATAGTTAGGTGAAGGACAATCTGTACATGGGGGCAGAAGGTAACATCTGAGAAATAATGAGTAAACAACCAAGGGGTGAGTCCGTCAAGACAGGCCCATCAGATATCATTGGGAAGAATAACATAATACTCATAGGTATCAATAATTATTGTGGTATTTCATAGCCGGGTATATGACAGGGGTGGAGAGGGATGGCTCAGATGGGTAAGGCAGAGCCTTGAGCCAAAACTTGCTGCCAGGTGATCCTGATTACTAAAGCCGGTTTCCAGAGACAGTAATTAGAGTGACTGGTAGTATAAAAGGGTGCAGAAATAGCAATTCCTTCATAGAAGTGTGGGGAAGAATGATAGCAAAGTCAACAGTCTTCGACTAGTTTAGGGGTAGTGTAGTTTATCACCAGGAAGGTCTGGTTGATGAGAGTCACCACATTGTCCTGGATTTGTCCATTTGGGGTCTGGGCTGAAGTCCTATGGCAAAGTAAGATTAGGTTCTCTGGTGCTATCCGGTTTTGGATATGGGCCTGTTGTAGGAGGGAGTATGGGTGATGGGGGCAGCTCCCCCCACAACAAATAACATTGGGACCAATAGCAACAGTGCGGGTGTAAATGGGGGTTTCATTGAGGAGCTTAATTGAAAAGGTGATTCCCTCATCATATCTTCATATCTATCCTTATAAAGGCAAAGGGTCCAGGTATATACTCGATAGCAATTTGGGGCATGATGACCATGGGTGGTAAAGGTAATTTTGAGAAGATTACGCCAGCTTTTTGTGGGTGAGGATGTATGCCGTTCCTTAGGGGCCAGGATAGTGCAAATTAATTCATAACATTTTCTAATGCAGAGATAGGTGATACGCGGGTATCCAGCAGTGACTGTGATGCAGTCCCAACTGGAGGAGGGTTTCCAAAAGGTGTCACCTGTGGTTTCACAGCCCCAATTATTTGTAGTAATAATCAGAGCTGCCTCCGCATTTCTTTAGGAGGCTGGGGTCCCTATAGCGGCTGGGCATACATAAAAAGTGTATCTCTAAGTGACTGCCCATAGGCTTGGATGGGAGCATCCAGCTTAGGCGGGGGCCCTCAAAGTCTATAGAAGGTGTGGCTGACTGATCAAAGAGGCACTCAGTACCCCACAGGGCAGCAACACCCAAGGCCAATTTGCACAGATCAAGGTAAAGTTGTTCAGACCACCAAGAGATAATGTGAACACGAGATGCGGACCAGACTATGTCTCCTCTTTCAGAGAGGACAACCCAAGTGTGGTTCCAAGGGCTGTGGTGGCTCTGTCCGTTTATGAAAGGCCTATGAGGGAGGGGGCGGCATGGGGCTGAAAGGAGATCAAGAGAAGAAAGAAAATGGGCAAGAGGGAGTTAGACTTTCATCCAGGTGATGTTTGCAAAACTGGCGGCTTGGTATTTATCACTGTCGTCATTTTTAGGAGCATCTCTATCAGGGTTAGCAGCATCTGTGGGAGAAGAGAGAGAGGTCTCTGGCAGAGGCAATCGCTCCCGTCTGGACATTATGTCACAGAGGGGATGGTGGTAACTTTAAACAAGCCTCTCATGCAGCCATCTGGGGGCATCATGTTGTTGATCATAAATGCAGGTTGAGCCTTGTCTCTAAATTAGGATGGGGTCTGGGCCATTTCAAGTGCCAGTAAGGTTCCCCTCTCTCCACTTTGTTAAACCATGTGACTTGGTTGTGGCAGGAAGCAATGGGCTGCTATGATGTTCATGGACAGATGTTTGTCCTTCTTATGCAGTATGACAATGAGTCCCTGCTCTGTTTATCTGTGAACATTTGAAAGAACATTTATAAGTAATTGGAGACCTTCCCTGTGCTCTTGTTTGTGCCAGGAGAACTAATAATTGGTAGTGTATGTATAGGACCAGTTGGTAAAGGTGCCTCCTCCCTCGTGGACACTCAGGAGGGAAGTCTGCCTTCCTCTGCTCACAATTGTGAAAAAGATAACATAAGAAATGCTGTCAGGTTACCATTTCCCAGGATTTGCTTTAGTTCCCACAATGATTCCAGGAAATCTGGGTGAACCAGTCTGCTTCTCAGTCTGATCACAAACATAGACAAAATACCCTGTTTCCCAAAAGCTCTCACTGAGATTTCAGCTGCAGTGATGAGCACAGGACAAAAAGTCCAGTCAGTGTCTTCATAGATCTCCCTGGGGACTTGGACTTCAGCCAGGTAAGAGGCTTCTGTGGTCAGCTCAGTTCTCTGTCTTCACAGCTCTTCAGGTTCTTCAGTTGCCTGCACAAAAACTGCTGACTGAAGCTGCTCTTGCAGAGCTCAAACACTTCATCTCTAATATTGCAGCAACAGGGATGCTCTGGCACCTGTTGAACAAATTCTCAAATAAAATACTTACAAACCAGTTTCTAATTCACATGGAAAATAAAGCATCCATCATGGGAGACCATGTTGGGGAAATCTATAGAGACACCTGAAAGGAGCTGTTGGGAACTGACACATGTTAGGACATCAGTTGTGGATCCTCCATGGGACTGAGCCTGGACCTCAGAATGTGGGCAACCTCGTTTAGCTTGGTCTGTTTGGAAGGACTCTGGCAGGGGAAAGACCATGCATCCTGGTGCTAGAGCCAGTTTTTGGAGCCTATTTCATAGGCCGGGATGCCTTGTTCAGCCTAGTCCTGCTTCAACTTAATGTGCTATGCTTTGATAGGCTCTACCCTATCAAGGGATGAATGGGAGGTGGGTTGGGAAGATGGGAACAAGTGAAAGGACAGGGAGGAGGGTGAACTGAGGCTGGTATGTATGATAAGAAACTAAATAAAATAAGAACAGCTATGAAGTGCTCAAGAGCAAACTTAAATACATAGAGACCTCTGAAACTGATGTTCTGAGAGTCTTTTAATCTTACATGAGTGGAAGTTTTAGTTATGGATAAATAGAAAATATAAAAGGCCAGTTTTGCTAAATTAATAATAATGCAAAGAATTGTGAAGGGCTGTTTTTGTGCAGTGCTTATAAAGTGGGTTCCTTCATGGCAAAAACTAGTAAAAAAATCTAATGAAGCAGAGAGAAATTCTTAACGTTGGAAGGGGGGAGGTGCTGATTGGCTTCCCCTGTGTCACAGGAGAGACACTTATAATGGAAATCTAAGCTTCTGATTTGTTCAGGGAGAACTAAAGAGCAAGGAGGCAAAGGCTGTGCCACATGACATCAGCAGTGCCTTCTGGAAATTCTATTGTAACCTGGAGATCTCTTGGAATCCTGTGATGTCACTTGTTATAGCAACACCAACTGCCCTTAGGACGGTTGATCGTTCAACTCCTATAAGGTTCACTTATAGACATGTTTTCAAGACTGCAAACTCTATTTGGGAGGAGGAATGGAGAATGTGAAGAGACTGGAGTGAGGAAGAAGGATGCTGGCCCTAAGTCTCAAAGGAAATCATGGAGAATTCGATGGTCCTTGGGAAGACACAGTGAGTTGAAGGAAGAGACTAGGGAGCTTTCTGTATGTGACAGCCTTGAGCCATCCAGGCTCAGGAACTGGGGCTTCTGGGAAACATTAGGTCTATACTGCTTCTCTGGTTTCCTAAAGGACTTACCCACATCAAGGATTCATGATGGTTGGTTTGACATAGTCAGAAATGGACAAGACTGAGACATTTGTGCTGCGGACTTTCTGCTTTCATGGTGAGGGGGAAGAAGGTACAGGGGAATTAATTACATTTCAATACCTTCACTGTACCTTGCCCCCACTGGAGTCCAATAGGTTATGTGACAGTACTTATAGGGAAAGAAGTGTGCCCTGGCACATGGTGAGGTTGTTATGCTTTACATCACAGCAACTAGCAGGGCTGGGGCACCAAATGCTGCTGTCTTACAATTATCCCTAAAGTTTCTGACTTCCCTGCTGTAAGTGGCACACAGGTCTCCAGTTCTGCCTGACAACTATTAGAGCCAGTGGACATTGGCAGAGTGTGTCTGGGTGTCCTGGTCTGTTAGTAATGATGTCTTCGTGAATCTTGGGACTATGTTCTGCCCCTGAGCTGACTTTTCTGATAATATGAGAGTCTGAAGCATCAAGTAAGTGATTTGGCCATCCCTGAACTACCTGAGTGAATGTGACAGTAGCAATTATCTCCAGGCTACTTAAACCACAAGGGTGAAGTCTCTGAAGCCAAGGTACATCCTCTACAGCTGTGAATGAGCTATAGGCCTCTCTCCTCTGGGCCACATGATGCAGGCAGACATAAGAAACCATGTAACTTCTGAGACTCTCACCTTCTAGGAAGTAACTGACATCTACAGAGCAAAATACTAAAGTCTGGTCTTTGGGAACATGCTAGGGGAATGTCTCATCTGTCCCTTACTTCCCGAGCATCCTTCAGTGTGCCAGGTTTGACTGAGATGATGTAGTATGGAGGGTCAGTACTGTCCTTTGAATTGGGTATTTCAGAGATACCTCACCTTGTCTAACATGTTTGTCAGTAAGACACAATATCAGAATAGATTTAGTCATCACATATCACTTATTTGTTCTGATGTTTGCCAAGCACACGTTAGAAACAACATTCACACTTCTGGAGAATTTACTCCTCAAACTGACCTTGATACTGACTCTTCATTTCATGACTGCCAGTAAATTAAAAAATATGAAGTTGGGCTCTGGGAAAGGTATTGGGCCAAATACTCTACTTTTGTGTCATTTACCTGTCCTCATGCTACAATGAATGTTTTAATTTAAGCTTGCTGTGTACCCTTCCCTAAGTCATGTACATTGTAACAGGTGATTCCTGATTAAAAAAAAAATGTCTTTTGTGTGGCTCTAGGTGAATCACCATAGCAGTGACATGTGACATACACTCCCCCATGTGTATGACAAATTTCTTTGTTGGAAATGCCTTTGCACATCTCTGTGGCCTCTCTATCTTTTCTCAAACATGAGTACAGGAATGGACCACCAATGTTCATGGCAGTGTTAGGTCTTGTGTTGGAGGATCACCTGTAGCCCCAGTGATTAGTGACTCTAGCCTGACCTGTTACAGGTTGAACACACATATGATAACCTGTGATGGCTGTGATGTGTTCTGCTGAGGTTGCAGGGTAATTTTAATCCATTATGGGGATTATATTGTTTTTATAGGACAACTACAATCCCTACCACATCAACATATTTTACCAGACATATGGATCCTTCACAATGTGCTTGTTGTCTTCAGTGACTGACCTTTCCAACAACCATCCTGAATTACATTTCTAGAAAACTTTATTTCTCCTGTTATTGACTAGAGATCTCTAGATGGGGCTGAGACATAACCTACAATGTTTTGGAAGTGAGTCTTCTACCTCTACACATGTTATTGAGTGTATTCTAATGAAACAGACAGAGATCACTGGCTCTGCAATGAGGTTGTAAAGAAGGTCTTCCATTATGTAACTGCTGAAGTTCCTGGGATGGTCAGTATGGTTTCCAGTGAATTGCAGATGATCTAGTTACTAGGTAGGCAAGGACAGCTAGTGACCCTTATAGAGTCTCTACTCTGAACAATTTTATTGTACTATGGAGAGCCGTTGGATTTCCCTGTAGTGTCATCACCCATGCTCTTGAACAACAAGTGAATGTGGGAATACGTTAGTGTCCATAGACATGTTGGCAAGCCTGAGCAAGATGCTTGAGAGAGAAAACAGAGAACATCGTGAGAGAAAAAGAGATAAAAAGGAAGCTGACCTTCAATCTCACTGTAAAACTTGGAGAAATAAATGGTTCTGGGGAAGGTACAGTGAATCTTCTTCATGGTATGGCAAAATTTCTTGAGGAGGTAGAACTTGCTATGGGCCTTGCAAGAGTAGGACTTGACATCTGGGAGCATCTGAAAAACAATAAGTTCATCCTGCTTCTCTGGGTCCCCAAAGAGCTGACCCAGTGTAAATGTTTTTCATGGATAATGTGATGGAGCCATGCATTTACAAACCTGCAGTTGGTTTTCTGCAACACCCTTACCCTCTTTGTGAGTGAAAAGGAAGGCCGGCAGGAGCAAAGGAGTGACTAATGGGGTGTATCTCTCAGGGTGGGGTTGTTGCCACACTTCATCTGAATGAATTCCTTCAGTTTCCATGGGAATCTTGTACTAATAAGAAGCAAGGGAAACTCCCCTGGTCAAGAACCAAAGTATTGGACATTCAGATGCTTTTGTTCTAGACACATGACAACAGGACTTATCTAAACTATTTCAGATATGAAGTGACACTGTCGACCAAATCTACATGGGTGGGGATCCTTATGCCTTTCAAAGACGGGGATTTAATTGGGGAATGATTCCCATGACTAACCATGGTGTTTGAAGTCAGAGACCTAGCTCATGGACACCAGTGAGAGCATAGCTGCCCTGTTTGTTCTCTGAGGTGTCTACTGGGTCCCTAATATTTCCTCTTCATTGGGCTTTGACTTGGTCCTCAGCATAGAGGCCACTCTAATATTCCAGTTGACTTTTCTTCATCTACCTGAAGGGACTACTAGGGAGGCATCATCCCAACTCTCCACCTTCACTGAGGAGGCCCAACAGATGGAGATTTTGGAGGAACTCTCCATTAAGCTACAGAGTATGAAATATGAACGAATTCAGCTGAGGGCAATCCTGGCCAGTTATACCAAGAAGAATTTGAACAACAGGTAATCATTATTCCAGTTCTCTGATATCCTTCTTGGCTCCACAGTCAAGCCAAGCCTTCCTGAGCTCAAGAGGCTAAAACTTCAGGGTGTCCTGGTGTGTAAACTAACTTTCTCTTGTGAATCAGAGAGGCAGAACTTGGAACCTGGGTAGGTGAGACATGTTGATACAGGCTATTGTGTTTCCTCCAAATGAACAGCAGAGCCTGTGGCCTGAATCACAGTCTGGGGATAGGGACAGAAGTGTGGGAGCCCTCCATATGCATTAAAAGATGCCATGGCAGGTGCTGGCTTGAGGGACACACTAAGTCCTATGAGTTTGTGGAAAGTCTTAGTGCTTGACCAACACATGATTGTATACTAAAAGCTCCTAGCAGCAACTGGAAGAGCCTGGTCACATTCGCCCATCTCAGTTTGTGGCCAGGACATGTGAAGCTCATCACACTTCTCCACTCTATATTTCATCCTCATTCTTGGAAACACTGCCAACTCTCTGCACTTCATGGATCTCGAGGTATATGGGGAGGGTTGTCAGAGAGTGAGTGTTTGTGTACATATACTCCTGGGACACTGGAGACAGTGGCATCACCTGAGGTTTTGGCATTCTCAGTTTCTATAATATGCCCCTTCTGAGCTCAGGTAACTCCAATTTTTCAGCATATCTCTTGGCCACTATGCTCACTTTGGTGGAACATTAGATTCCCCTGTAGAATTTACCAAGGACCCGTGGAATTGGGACTACTCTCTGGAAATACTTGTTGTGTGCTCTAGTCCTCTGTGTGAAATAGGCACCAGAATATGTATCTGTGTTCTCAAGAGAGGAGAAATGTCATCAGAGGTTTCTCTTGGGAATAGATATGTGGCAGAGATTCCTAGGAATTTCTAAGGTAGCCAACCTATATCTCCAAGTCCGCTAAGGGTTTCATACAGCCCTGTATAATTGCCTTTGGCCCCCTGTGTATTCTGGCCTAGGGACAGTATAGAAAGTTAAAAGCACCAGGAAACCACAGTGTATAGTTGCCAGGCTGTGGCATCCACTGAGCTGGGGAAGTCCACATCACAGCCTGTTCTCATGTGATCCTTGAGACCTGTGTTCATGGGGTTCTTTCTCCTGGGGTCATGTCCTACCACAGGCTGAATTCTTTTGAGATGATGAAAAAGGATCATGAACGGGTGATGTCAGACCTTCAGAAATTACCCCTGGAGATCAGTGATTCCTTGAACAAGTGCAACCAGCTGATTGAAGAGAACAAATCCTACAGGCAAGTGTCAGATTAAGCTTGTGAGGGGCTGATTTTGCTCCCTTTGTCTTTGATCCACAGTGAAGACATACATTCTATCCTTCTACCTATTAGCAAGCAGCCTTCCTTGTGACTCTTGAATCTGTGCCTCTTGAAATGTATTGCTAACTATAAAAAGACACCTAGCTTCTCTCAGTAATGTCCTTTATATGAGGCTCCTGATTTAAAAATTGTTTAAAGCATGAAGTGGGTGTCAGTCAGCCTAGGTCTCTCAGACTTTGGCAGGGGTGACACCCAGGTATTTCCCATGGGTAATTTAGACAGAATTTATTTCAGTTGGGATTTTTACCCTCCCCCAGAGAGTGTCTGCCCTCTGTCTGCTGAAGCTTTCCCAGTACCATGAACAGGTAAGCACAGGTGTGGGCTTCATGCTGTTCTCAGTGTCACAGTATATTTGTGATACCAGGATTTTCATAAGTAGTTTGAAAAACTAGATTAGGCCTGCTTCTGAGTGATGCTGGCTGGCTACAGTCTTGGGTTGTCTGGGGGGCCTAGGAATTTTCAGGAGTGGTGGTACTTGTAGGTAGGGATGGTAAATGTATGCTGGCTGGGACGTAACGTTTTTGGATGGTTGTTCAGTTACCTTCACAGCCTGATCCTACGAGATTTGACTCAGGTGAAAAACCATGTCCATGTGTTAAGACTGGAGAAGAGAAAGCTGTGGGAGGAGCAGATTGCACTACGAGGGACCTGTGAGGAGGTGAAGAAGCTCTTTAAGGAGGTCCTGGAGAAGATCTGTGAACCCTGTGCTGAGGAGTATCAGGTAGGCTGAAGCAGTGCAGGCAGGATGCGCACCTGTCCAACCATAAACATAGAGATCCACCTGTAACCATGCACCCACAATTCCAGACTCCCACCTACATACAATCCAATTTTACATTTCTGTGATCATTCATAAAACTCTCTATCGAGTTATCCTCTTGTAAGAAATTGAGTGGTTTGCTATCAAACACTCCTGCACTGCTAGAACCTGCAGTACATTTAGAAACATCGGTCAATCACTTATCACACAGTTGCATGTAGTTGTATTAAGGAGAGCTGCTAAGCAAGGAGCTCCTAATCCGGTAGCAGAGATATGCAAGTGTATGTTAGTATACATTGATATGTTCGGTGTGTGTGTGTGTGTGTGTGTGTGTGTGTGTGTGTTTCTGAATATTTATAATTTCACTTACTCAGGAACATCATTAATGATAGGGAGGTCAATGGTATTGAGAAAGCACTTTGTCTGCTCACTTTACATTTAGCATATATTGTATGCTGCTGCCAATTTTTCCATGTGTCCACCCAGGTCTCTAGAACTAAAGGACACAATAACTAGTGTAACTCGGTAGTTTCCTGGTTTTGTAGAGGGGAAAACATTTATCTGTAAGAAAAGGATTTGGAGCATACCAAAGAAACGCTGTTTAAGAATGTGACAAGGGGTGACTATGACAAAACAAGGTTTCTGAGAAGCAGGTTTTGCATCCTCAGTGTTTGTGTCCTTTCTCAACTCTGAGTGAACAGTGATTGCACACTCAAGGGTCTGAAAGCTCACTGTGTCATCTCTGTACCCTGTTTTGTCGTCATCAGCATTGCCTGCTATCATTTTCTTTCCACCTTTGCCTAACCTTCCTTCAGGTAATCTTGGGCTTGGAGCTTTGATGGATTTCATTTGAGGAGAGATTCTGACTTTCCATGTGATTCCAGCTCCATCTCTGTCCAGCAGGAGTCTCTTGGCCTTGCTGTGATGTGACAATGGGGTGTCTCAGTGCTCCCTGCATAGTCTCATGATGGACTAAAGCACTCACCGTGTGCTGTGTCTTCAGCACTCAGTAATAGTTTTTCTTCAAAGTTATTCACCCTGATTAAAATCAGACTCATGGATGATTGGGAGAAAGAAACCTCAGAGATTGCTGGTGGTGGAAAATGATGTCCCTCAGTGAGAACCCACCACCCAGTGGACCGTGTGATTACAGAACATGAAGTACTTGTCCACAGAGAAGCTAGGGATCATCAGAGTTGTAACAGCATTCCTCAGAGATGCCTCAATGCAGGAACTACCCAGATTCCCATCATTCGATGAATGCGAAAGTACAATGTGGTTGAGTCTTTACATGGAATATTGTTTAGCATGAAATAATACATGCAATCATTACTCTCTGAATTATTCAGCCTTGTGCTACTCACACAAATCCCTGACACAATCACTTTATAGGGAAGAACTGTCATTTTTGATGCCTGCTCGTGGAGATTTTCTAGTATCCTGAGATCATTACTTTTGTGCCTGTAGTGAGGCAGTTTGTGCTTATAAGAGCTGGTTTTGGAGGAATTTGCTTACCTTGGGGCACTAGGAAGCAGTGAACATGACTAGTGGGCTGGTCCACCACCATCCGATATCACTGTGCTGGGGGATATTCCTCCACTGCACAGCCTGGGGAACTAACTATACAGGGTTGTCTAACAGGCCAGGACCCGAAATGTACACCTGTCTGTGTGTTAAGTCTACAGGACAGACACTTCAATGAGTGAGCTGCCTATTTCTCATGCCCAATATGTCCTTGCTCATCCAACAAAAGTTTATCATGTTCTCAAGTATCCCTGGTGATTGCTTCTTATATTAGCAATAGTTCCTCTAAGTGTGCATACTTGGACATGTGTGTTCTCATGTGTTTATGTGGGTGAGGAAACATACACTGAGAGCACATTCTCTAATGAACAGGAAGAAGATAGCTTAGATGAAAGATTCAAGAACCTCCTGAAGCAGAAGGCGCTGATTACCCATTACAGGGACCTGGCAGAAAAGATGGAGCCTCTGTTCAGTGTCTTAGAGAAGAGGTCGGAGCCCAACCCAGGAGGAACCCTAAAAACCATGTAGGTCAACAGTACCTGGATCTCTGTCCTCTTTGGAAATATAGCCATCTGGATTGTTCTCAGCCCCAAGGAGGGAAAGAATATCTCCGGGTATTATGCTTTCCCAGTCTACATTATATCCTCCAGGAAACACTATTTTTGATTTGTTTAACCCCTATTCTCTTCTGATCGATCTCTCTGCTCTCTTCTCAGTCTTTGTACCCTGTGTCACCACAAATCTCCCTATGGTATTCCTAAACCTAGTAAGAGTAGGGTTAGTTGTGGAGGACAGTTTGTGCTCCTGCCATTTTATTTACCTCCCAGATAATCACCTTTAAAGAGAAGTGCTTACCTTTGGGCAGATCTCCATGCCGTTCTCCCTGATGATTACAGGTTCTCTGCAGTGTGCATCCTTTTCCTGTGAAAGATTTTTCTGGTTATAAGAACATTGATAGGTTACAAATTGAACTTCTGCACAATTCTGTGCTGTAAGAATGATTACAACAGTCAAATCTTTTATTTTATAGGATCCCTAGTGTGTCTACATTAAGTTTCCCAGGTTGCTCACATTCATCTAATTTCTAATCAAGACCATGCATATGTGTCCTTAATTCTTACTCTTACATTGCTACTCTTTTATTTTATTTCCAAAATAATGCACCTAGACAACTGGAGAAATGGGTTGTATTTTCTTGCCCAGAACAGGGTAGTTATCTGTTCATCTTCTAGCAGATTTTAAAAGCTGGAAAAAATCCAGGCCCAGGTATTCTCTGACCTGTCCCTCTTGGGGAATGCAGGGACTGCCCCTCTACTAAATAGCTTATACAGCAGATCCCCACCAGGCCTGTTTCCTAATTGCCTTCATACTCTAGGTCAAAAAATCTCCAATCTGAGTTGGATCCAGTGCCAGCCCAGGATGAGACTCCTGCAGACAAAGCTGCTCCAGCAGAAACATTAAATCTCACAGGCAAGTTGTCACCATAGCCTCCCTTCCACAGCAAACAGCATTCCTGGCAGTAGTAAGGGCTCTTGCCCTTGGCTTCCAGTTTGAATATACCCTGACTATTTTCTAGACTGTGCCCCACCCAGGTTGCTCATGGGTCTGATTACCTTTCTTTCACACTAGCAGATCCTGAGAGAACTGAGGAGTCCAAAGAAGCCTTAGACACCGTGACCCTTGACACTTTACACTCTAGTATCAAGGCATCCTCCTCTGAAGAAGGCAGCACCTCATAGCTGTGAATTCACCAGTGAGGCAAATACCAGCTGACCTCCAGGTGATCCAGCTCCAATCAAACACATGGGTCTGTTGACTCAATATTCCCAAAGGGGAAAAATACATCAAAAATAAGTTTGAATTACAGCACATGAGGCAAGAATTACTGAGAACCAAGACATTGAACAGAATGGGAGGGCTACAATAACATGAATGTTAGACATGTTTCTGTCATCTTTATATCCATGGCTTTGCCTTCCTCAGTGAGTCTTCAGCCCTTCCTGTGAGGTGGAAAATTAGTCTTCGAAGACTGTTCTGATGTGAATGTTTTCCAGAATGACCACACACAAAAGCATCATTTTTTATTCTTCAGTCCAGTATTGAAGATAAGACCATGTCATGCACACGCGTCCCTGGGAGAATGCACTAGAGAGATGGCCTCAGTCCCTCATTCCTCTTTTTTCCTCCATTTTTAAAATGAATGAGGATTATTCGGTTTAACAGCCTGGACTGAATGGACTGGTCCTCAGAAAGCATTTATAGAAGACATCTGAGTCAACTTTGATGTCTTTGGGGATCCAGATGCTGCCAACAGTATTGTTGGGTCCCTAGTAAGCACAAAAGTCTATGTTGGCCAAAAGAATGACATGGATGGCCAAGACACAACAGGATTGGCAGAGGGTGATACTTTATCAAGAGCTTCCTCTAGTGCCACAAACAATGCTCTAAGAACAAGTCTCAACCTTAGTCTTGTTAAGAGCTTGACCTACAAAGGCCAATGGAGTCATAGCTGTACTAGATTTCAAAAGACTTTACAATTGACACTTGCCTGTATACCATATCCAAGGCCATCCACAGGCTGTAGGTCTGAGCTGCTAAATCTGCAGCAACCTAGTGTTGTTTAGCTTAATTTTTTATTTGCCTGTTTGGTTAGGTTTGCTTGCTTTGGTTTTTGTTTTGTTTTTGTTGTTGTTGTTCTCTTTGTTATGGTTTGATAATTTGTATTAATTTGTTCTTTCTTATCTTATTATTATTGGTTCTGTATTTTGATAAGGTTATTAACTGTTTATATATTGACTGTTTTCTTTGAGCTCCAAAGAAGTAATATGACTGTGTTTTAATGAATAACAAGAGATTTCCAACACTTCTCTCTTCGAATCAATTTCTTTTTCAGATGTGGTATAACCCTTAATTTTCTTTTTGCAAGATTAATTCATGTGCTTCATGAACATAATTTCACGACAACTTTCACAATGTAAATGGAGGTACAAAAGATTAAATAAGGTCAAAACACACCTAAATATCAAGAATAGTAAGAGAGTTATCATTATTACACATTTCAAAATATAAAAATACCAACCATAATAATTAAAATAACATGATAGTCACACAAACATAGAATACATGTAACTTCTGGTTAATTCTGGTCAGCTTGTCACTTACTTTGCCCCTGATTTAAGGTACTATATTAAAGTCTTTGTGTGTCACCATGCAACCAAGTATCTGACACCACGCATCCATGTCAATGTTCAGGGAATATTAAAGAAGAGTAGGAGGGAAGAATTTAAGAGCTAGAAGATAGAAAGGACTGCTGTGGCATGGAGATTTCTGGATATGACATAGGTGTCATATATATACAGATTCATAGGATATGTGGTTACTTGCAGGAGGAGGAGAAATTCCTGCAGGAGGTAAAGGCAGTCCAGTTCCTCATATAAATGAGGTGGTGATCTGTAGGATCACTCCATGCAGAAGACTATTTTTTTCTGATAGGTGCTAGACGAGGAGAAATCACTTTTCCTTGTAGACATCTGTAGTTTACAAATGTTTCAATGAATGGCCACACACACACACACACACACACACACACACACACACACTGACAATAACACTTATTTATAGGACATGGTATCTTAGTTTCCTTTCTGTTGCTTCTGCTGCTATGGCTAATATCTTGATGAAAAAAAAAAAAACTGTGGAGAAGGAGAGCTTTGTGGTAGCTTATAGATCCACATCACAGACTATCATTGAGGGAAGTCAGTGCAGATACTTGAAATCAGGCTTGCTTCCTATTCTACACAACATTACTACTGGCCGAGCAATAAATACACTTTACATCCAAAGAGATATAGCAAATGCAAAGAAGACCTGCCTTGCAGGTCAATTTCTACTTATCCAGCCTTCTTATAAAGTCTAGGACCACCAGCTTTGGGATACTTGGTCCCATAGATGGCTCAAACTTCTTATACCTATCAACAGTCAAGACAGTCATCAAAATCAAATCTGTTTCTTGGTTTTCACCATTGGACCAGAAATGCACAACTGGTCAAAATACCAAGAATAAGTGAATCTATGGTGCAAATTCCAACTGATACATCTCCATTGCAACCCTACTTCTAAGACAAGAAAATCATACAAAAGAGGAGGCAGAAAGAGTGTAGGAAACAGAAGACTAGAATGCTTGCTGATAGATAAGTTCCCTAGGACTGACCAGTGAAATACATCCAGAAATCTAAAAATATGGTTGCCTGAGAAAAGCTAACATGAGAGTAACAGTTCCCAACTTGGATTCGGCAGATCAATGCCTGCATGAAGTCTTGGAGGTGATCCCATCTAAACTCAAAGTTAGAATCCTCCAGGGAAAAGCTCTCACAGAGATTTTACAGTCCCATCTTGTTAGTCCTGAGAACATCACAGATGGAAAAGACTAAACAGACTGAGCAAGTTGCATATATTGAGAGGGGCAGGAAATGAAAGAAATGTAGACTGGGAATATTTGGAGGCAGAGATGACTAGCAGAAGTGGAACTTGAGCAAGGGATGGAAATGAGGTAAATATGAGCAAACAATGATGAGACTGGATGAAAAAATCATATACATTATACACATTGAATAAAAGTATAAAAAATTTAGTGACTTTATTCAATTTTTCTTTGAGAATTCTACTAAACAGGTAACCAGAAAGGAATACAGACAAGCACATTGGGCGTCATTCATTAAGACAACAATCACAGGATTCAGGGTGAGCTGACCCCAGTGTTTAAACAGGAGCATAGGGAAAGCTATACTGTGACTGGCACTATGTGTCATTGGACAACGTTTCATTCCTCATACATACAACGTGCCTTTCTATAAATAACTTTGTTTACTTTTTGGCACTTACTACTAAACTTTGGCAGACATCATATCATTTATACCTCATAATGAAATTCACATTAGATCCTACCAACAATCACATGTAGAAATAAGGAATTTGAGGAAGGAAATTGTAAAGCAAGCTGACAAAATCCCTTCATCTAATAGATGGTAGGTCCAGAACTTCAACAAAATCTTAATCTCTGGATTTTCCCTATGTTGTTCAGGGGAGGAAAGAGCCAAGAATTTTGGCATGAACAATAAGCACTAAACAATTATACCTGAAGATCACACAGTTCAGAAGCACTTCTACGTCAGACACTTGCTGAATCTGCTTGCTGAGCACATCATTAAGACTAGGGGTTGTAGTGTCTTCCCACAAGACAGAGCCCACGGAGTCTTATGAGGGTACCTGGCATTGCATCCTTATGACAGCTATCATGAATTCTCACAGGCATCTCTGTTCTATCCTATGTCTTCCTGCCATAGGAAAATCATACAACACATTGGGAGAGTGGAGGAAGAGTGGAGGACAACGAGAGCTCACTGTGCTATGTTTCCTACAGCAGCATCTTCTCCAGCAGTGACTTGTCTCTATGTCCCAGGATATTTCTGGAGTATAAGAAGGGGCAGAATATAGACCCACATTCCAATTAGAAAAGAAAAGCACACCACCTTGGGCAACAAGACTAAGCTCTGTATCTAATCACTCTTCTCTCCATCCCAAAGCCCCTGTGCATCATGAATGAATCTCCATCCCAAAGCCCCTATGCATCAGTGAATGAATCTCCATCCCAAAGCCCCTATACACCAGTGTTTGAATCCCCATCCCAAAACTCCACTCCTACATGAATCAAGGTCACAACAGAGAGTTCTAGATTAACATCCCCAAACATCAAAAGACTCCATGGGACCTCTTCAAACTTAGAAGTTTTTGTAAGGAAAAGGACACAGGAGAAAGAGCAAATAGCAGCCCACAGACTGGGAAAAGATTTTGACCAGTCCTACATCCGACAAATGGCTGATCTCCAAAATATACAAAGAACTCAAGAAACTAGTCAACAAAACACCAAATAACCCTATTTAAAAATGGGGTACAGAATGAAGAAAGAATTATCAATAGAGGAAATCAAAAGGCTGAAAGATACTGGGGAAAGTGCTCAACATCCTTAGCTATCAGGGATATGCAAATCAAAACAACTTTGAGATACCATCTAACTCCTGCCAGAATGGCTAAAATTAGAAACACCAATGATGACTCATGCTGGAGTGGATATGGAGAAAGGGGAACACTCCTCCAACTGCTGGTGGGAGTGGAAACTCGTGCAGCCATTTTGGAGATCAGTATGGTGGTTTCTCAGGAAAATGGGAATTAGTTTTCCAAAGGACCTGCAATCCCACTCTTAGGCATATACCCAAATGATCCACATCCATGCAACAAAGACATCTGTTCAACTACGTTCATAGCAGCACTATTTGTTATAGCAAGAACATGGAAGCAACCTAGATGCCCCTCAATAATGAATGGATAAGGAATATGTGGCACATCTACCCAATGGAATACTACTATGCAGAAAAAAATAATGGTATCTTGAAATTCACAGGCAAGTGGATGGCACTTGGAGAAACCATCCTGAATGAGGTAACCCAGTCACAAAAGAGGAACATAGTATGTATTCACTCATATATGGATTTTAGACCTAGAGCAAAGGGTCACCAGCCTATAATTCACACCACTAGAAGAACTGGGATACAAGGTGGATTCTATGTGATTCATTTAAAGTTCCTCACAGAACCAGGAAGGGACAAGTCCCCCAGATCTCAGGGGAAGTGGGGGGGCAGCGAATGGAGAGAGAAGTGAGAGAAAACAAGAGGGAGGAAAGGAAAACACATGCAACTAGGAAGATTGAGCCTGGTTAGGAATAGAAGACAGGAGAGAGAGAGAGAGAAAGAAAGAGAGAGAGAGAGAGAGAGAGAGAGAGAGAGAGAGAGAGAGAACATAAAAGAGGGAGCCAATATTGGATGGAAGATAAAATTGAACACAAAGAAAGGTCTAGACAACTACAAGACTGCTGCCAACTAACAAGTTGGCCAACTAACAACCATAAATGCCTTTCCTGGATTATGAGATCAACAACTAACTTATGCATGGAGCCCTCAACTAATACCTGTTGGAAACTGGAGCAAACACCCATACATAAACACTGAGTCGAACTAGAACACAGATTCCAATGTACAGGAAAAGACCAGGCTGCAGAAACACATAGAGACACCTTACCTGAACAAGGAGGAGCTAATGTGCCACCAGACTGATAGCTGGGAAGACAGCATGGGACTGACCCAGGCCCCCTGAATACTGGCCTCAGCCAGAAGGACTGAGCAGTCTAAGGGACCTCAGACAGTGGAGCCAGGATGTATCCCTGGTGCACAAAAGGACCTTGGAAACACATCCCACATGGAGAGATAACTGCCTTAACCTAGAGACAGGCGAGAAGCTCTAGTCCCTACTTCAAATGACCTGTCAGATCTACATGACCCCAACTGGATGGCATTCCACTACATATGGAATTGGGGTAGGGGGATGGGAGGGGAGGGTGGTTAGGGTACATGTGAGAGGGCAGAGAGCATAAAAGTGAGGGAGGAAGGGAGAGAACGAGGGAGGGAGGGACAGGGAACTGGGATCGACAGGTAAAATAATAAATTCATTTAAAAAAAAAGATCCACAAATATCTGCGAGAATCCTGCTGCCATGATTATCGCAAACTCTGACTCAGATATTTATGAGAGTTGCTGATGCCACTAGGCTTTCTCTTAATTCAACTCATAGGCACTAGACAGTAGCTATGAGCCCACTTCTAATAGTAACATACCAGTGAGACCTCACATGGCAGAGATGCAGTCAAATCTACTTCCATTTGTGTCTCAGAAAGACAAATAATGCATGTTTAACCTAATCTTAGAGTTTGATATTTTTTATACATATGTATGTGGAGGAATGTCATTGGCCATGGGACTAGAAAAGGATTGGTTGTAGTCATCTAGGGTTTTGCAAAGTACATTCCTGAGACAGACAAAGGACTGGCTGTCAGGGAAAGAAAGTTGAGCTTCAGAGGAAGATAAAGTACATTTTTGTCTCTTAGGGTAGGGAGAGTTCCTGGGCTGGCAGATCCCTAACGTGATTTGAGTTGAATCTTTTGTAGCCAGGACTTTCTTCTGTTGGTTTTGTTTCGATAACCATATCATGAACATTCAGCCACTTGCCTTGACATATCATCTAAGACTAGACGCTCCATCTCAGGCAACTGCTTATGCTTTCCCATCCACACATATCTGTCTCTCTCACTCTGTCAAAAGTTCATTACTCTCGAAACTAATATTTTATACAAATAAAATTATTTAAGATATAAATAAAAAATTAAAATGGCTACTTACCTTTTTGATATTTGGAGTATGCAAGACCATGTATTTCAAGGAAGCAAGTAGAAAGATATTTGATAAATCTTCATGGGCAGTTGCACTTAAGTCAAGACTTACAGAAAGTGCAGAGCTCCACCATGCAGGTATTTGATGGGACATCACTATGAGCAGACAAGACAAATGCAGAGATGCAGGATCTGGTAAGAAAACGTGCCCCTTGTGTTCCTGGAATAACTTTCCCTCTGGCTCCTTGTACTTTACAGCACAGGACTGCAGAAGAGTCCTGAGACACAGAGTACAGCTATCAGGTGAGTTAGAGATGCTAGACCTGCTGAATGTTGGGCAAGTGCTTTAGGCTTGTCATTTTTTCTCCATTCTCTTAGGGACAAGTACATCCAATAATGTCACCATCACTGAGACAGCCGGGCACCTGCCTCAGGGCCACTGCATGTGCTACAGATAACTGTACACATTAGGGACCTCTCAGCTACTTCATTCTGACTGATGAGAAAATTTCAGAGGTGCAATTCAAAGTCAGAGATAACTGTACCTCCATGTTGAACACCAAAAGTGAGAAAAATAAAAGCTGTCTTACAAAGTTACAATGTCTTAATTAGCCACAATCTGAAATATGTATTGTAGTCTCTCAAACTTGTTAACTGAACATAGGCCCAATTTTTTTTTTTTTTTTTTTTTTTTTTTTTTTTCACTAAAACCCTGTTTGGATTTTTTTTCTTCTGTGTCCATGTCTGTGGTTTATTTTCCCTTTATCTTCTCTTCATTTGGATTTGATGAGAAAACCTAGAAAATGTAAGTATCTGTTCTTTAAGATTATCATAATTTATTGCTATCTTCTCGGCATCATTTCCTTGTGTCTGCAGTAATATATTCCAAGGTCTCAAAAGAATACAGATGGCACACATATGCCATTCTGAAATTTCTTTCTCCTGAGAAAAAAAACATTTTTGGATGTTTGTATATATACATTATTAGGTGTCATTTGTGATAAACCTACACTGTACTATTTGTATTGATTCGAATCAGATTTGTTTCATAAAATTCTGAAACACTCAGTGCTTGAATGTGGTTAGGACATGTGCATTGCAGGGACAGGCACTGTGGCTCTTGCCTGCAGAACTCTTGGATTGGCAATCCTCTGCCTCAGATCACAGGTCACTCACAACTACAGAGTGGTACCTATGACTTCAAAATGAGTAACTTGTAACACAGACAACTGAAGAAAATGTCAAGTTGTTAGAATGCTAGAGATATTTATTCATTTTTCTTTATGCTCTTTAAAACATATCTTCCTCATGGCTTCTATCGCTTTTAATGAAGAATCAGTTGTTTCCCAGAGTAGAGAAAATGAAATTTACCTATGTTATTAGTATTTCATTGTTTGATTTAGTGAGTTCTCTATGTGCCTATTGCATTACCTTGCCTGCCTGAATTATCCTGCCAAAATAAGACTGGTGGCCTTGGAGACACCCCCCACCCCCTCCCTGGCCAACATATTTCTGAAGTTACCCTGGTTCCTTTTAGTTCAGAAAGGATTGCTATAGTCATAGTGAGTCACTGAAGTCTCAGTACTTTACTGATTAGGAAACTCCCCTGCCAGCAGGGCAGCAAAGAGGGCCTGAACCTCAAAGGTTAGGGCAGGAAGCTAGGTAAGATGGGGATTCCCATTGGGGAAGCAGTTGCCTGGTAACCAGACTGCAGCATGTTCTTAATCATAGGTCATTGAAAGTGAACAGGGTATAGGATAAGTGGAAATGCAGTTGGAGATAAACAGGTTGTTACCAGAGTGAAAGGGTCACAGGAGTTCCTAAATACCCTAACCTCAAAAGGAGGGGTTACTAAGTAACCAAACTGCATTCCTGTAAACCCTAATTTCTACTTATCAGGAAGTTTGGAATTGCAGAGGGTGGGGGGAAAGGGAGAAGGTAAATTGAAACTGAGGTAGCAATCTTCTAACTCAATGGGCAATTCTAAAAAAAAAGGCTGGAAATCTCTAAGGCTTATGCCAGGATTGCTCCAGACAAGAAACCAAGCCATATTTTGTCTTTTAGTATTTATTTTTCAGAACTGTGTACTCCAATGGTCTGTGCACTCACATGCAAAATACTCACACTCTAAGTCTGTGTTATGGCTCTCTTCATGTCGCTGTCTATCTTAGGTTTGGAGGCTATTTTCTCAAATGCAGGGCTAGCTGTCCTATGTTTCCAGCGTTCATTTTCTTGTCCTGCTGTCCCCAATCATCTGACTGCCAGATTTTAATATTATTGTTTATGGGAGGTGTTTCTTGGAGACACAGATGGTTGATATTGTTTACTAAAACAGCTAGTTAGCTGGCTTTTAATTTTGAGTTGAAGCTCCTTCCCTTTTCATTGTCTGCAATTTGTTTAATATTACTGTAATTCATGACAGTGTCTGAACACTATGCAGTAGAACACACCATCCTTGGTTGTCATTAGGCACCTGTGTTCATGCAGCACTGGTGTTGTCCCACATCTGCTAGTGGCTCCTGGGATTGATGTCAAAGCAGCAGTGGTATCTGCTCTTCTGCACTTTCAGTGGGACGATCCCTGCATGTGTGCTCTTCTGAATTCTACCCTCCCCCAATGGGCCACCAGACTGACAGCTGGGAAGACAGCATGGGACTGACGCAGCCCCCCCCCCCCCCCGCTGAATATGGGTCTCAGCCAGAAGGACTGAGCATTTTAAGGGACCTCAGACAGTGGAGCCAGGATGAATCCCTGGTGCACAAAAGGACCTTGTGTGCACATCCCCCATGGAGGGATAACTGCCTTAACCTAGAGACAGTAGAGAAGCCCTAGTCCCTACTTCACATGACCTGTCAGATATATATGACCCCAACTGGATGGCATTCCCCTACATATGGAATTGGGGTTGGGGGATGGGAGGGGAGGGTGGTTAGCCTGAATATGAGAGGGCAGAGAGGATAAAAGGGAGGAAGGGAGGGAAGTAGGGAGGAGGGAGGTGGGGAAGGAGGAAGAGAGGGAGAAGGAACTGGGATCAACATGTAAAATAATAGATAAAAAAAAAAAATGCTTTGACTCCAAAATTTAAATTCCAGGACAAGTTACTGGGGAAAAGGATTTCTATTTTTGTTTCCACAGAAAATGAAAAGCAGTGGATTCCTTCCAGACTAATGTGGTGGGAACAAGCCAGACCACCTGGAACAGAGTACCAGGTGATCCTACATTCAAAACAGCTGGACAAAGCAGCCTTGCAGACTACAGCCAGGATTTCTGCATCTTCTTAGAAACCCCCATAACAGTGCCCCTTCCCAGCAGGAAGTAGTTTGGAAAGAACAACGCCAAAATTCCCAAGGATTGTCTGTTTGTTTTCATTTAAATTGATATGGTTATATAAAATTAAAAAAAATGAAATAAAAAAAAAAAGAATTGTGATCAACTAAATAAGAGCTGCAAAATCAGAGTGCCAGCTATCATGTCAACAGAGATATAGAAAATTTCATGAGGACCCAACTCCTAGATGATTTCCGGGGCAGGGGGGAAGGGGAATGTGGAATCAACTTTCCCCATAGATAAGTCTTAGGATAGGTTATCTGATCCCAAGAGGTCCCAGTAAACACATGCACATAGGAGAACACTAAATAACTCATCTAGATGTGTGTGTGTGTGTGTGTGTGTGTGTGTGTGAGTGTGTGTGTGTGTGTAACAGTAAATAAATGAGAGGACATGAGTTTGAGATAGAGTAAGCAAAATGTGTGAGGGATTAAAGGAAGGTCAAGTAGAAATTATATGAGTATGATACACATGTATGAATTTCTTAACAAATGTTTACACTAGAAAAGGCAAAGGACACAGTCAACAAGACAAAATAGCAGCCCACACAATGTGAAACGATGTTCACTAACCCCACATCTGACAAAGGGCTGATTTCTAAAATATACAAAGAATCCAAAAAGCTGGTTATCAAAAACACCAATAATCCAATTAAAAAGTGGGGTACAGAACTAAATATAAAATTCTCAATAGAGAAATGTAAAGTGTCTGACACACACTTAAGAAAGTGTTCAAAATCCTAGGCCATAAGGGAAATGCAAATAAAAACAGCTCGGAGATACTATCTTACTCCTGTCAGAATGGCTAAAATAAAAACCACCAAAGACAGTTTATATGCCATTCTAGAGCCTTCATCTAGTAGCTGATGGAAGCAGAAGCAGACACCCACACCTAAACTCTAGCCGAGCTCATGGAATTCAGTACAGAGAGGGAGGAATGATGAGCAAAAGGGTCAAGACAAGGCTGGAGAAACCCACAGAATCAGCTGACCTGAACAAGAGGGAGCTCATGCCCCCAAGTCTGATGGCTGGTAAAGCAGCACAGGAGTGACCCAGACCCCCATAATGTGGGTGTTTGTTAGAATGACTGGACAGTCTATGGTGTCTCTGGTAGTGGATCAGTATTCACCTCTAATATATGAATGGAATTTGGGAGCCCATTCCACATAGAGGAATACTTTCTCAGCCTAGACACATGGGTGAGGGCCTAGACCTAAAGCCAAATGATATGACAAGTACCCCTTGAAAGGTATCACCCTCCCTGGGGAGTAGAAAAGTTTGGGCTGGGGTTTGATTTGTATAATAGGGGAGGATCAGAGGGTAAGGGAACTGGGATTGACATGTAAATCAACCTTATTTCAAATTAAATTTTAAAAAATTAAAAAAGAAGGTATTTTTTCATAGGAAAAAATAATTATAACTACTCTTTGTAAACGGTTAATATAAGAAAGAAGGAAGATTGGATGCCTTTCCTTACCTGGACTTTATCTAAGGAAAATGGATTGTGCAAAAACTCTGAGGCAATATGAATGGTATAGATGTGGATTCTATGGGTTTTAAGAAGAGCTGTACACTGTGTGGACTGATGTGTTTTGGATTCTCTCCTGAGCTCATTAGCCCACACCCATTCTTAAGAGTGTTTTCCTTTGTCCTGAAAGACCCCCAGAGACCCCAAGAGTTTGGAGCCTGTCAGGGGGAAGGCCCTTGCCCCCAAGAGACCACTGGATGCAAGTGCAAGAGGTTATTTATTGGTTACACAGGTACCTGTGGATGCTTCAGTCTTTCGGGACTGAGCATGCTGAGGTTAAAACTCAGGCAGTTTATATAGGGTTGGGGTGGCAAGAAGCAGGCTTACAGAAGCAGAAGCATGGTTACAGGGATTTCATTGTGTCATCTAAATGTAGCAGTTGTAGTTAACCAAGGACAGTTGGTTATTCGGGTTGGGCACAAAGAATACAAAGAATTCAGTTATGACTATCTCAGCATACTGGACACTGTCCTGCTGACCTTGCTTTGGTCCAAGCTGCAGACCACAGATATCTGGTTGGCGTTGGATGAGAGCAGCACCTGGTTCCCTCCTGTACTTTTCTCATAACTTGACCTTGGCAAATTAGCAAGAGCAATTTAAACAGGCAATAAGCATAGTGGGGGTCTTTCAGTCCATTTTACATGTGTATTTCTGGAGCAAGCCTTTTTCCTGGGACACAAGAGTGTGGTACTGGCTGCCATTTGCATACAGATCCATGGCTTAGCATTTCTAAGCAGCTGTCATTGACATTCTCCACTTTCTAGCTGTTTTTCCGGCTTCTGTAGTGACTTAAAAGGCTAATATTCTCTCTGTCTCCTCACCTAATTGTGGCTACCAGGGTTTTATGCTTTCCTATATTGTTTTTATCTTTTAAAAATCTATTAATATTGTTCCCAAACATTCTTTTCAGATTGTTTAAAAATTGTCTTTCTAATGAGACTAATAATCCCCAAAGGGAAATTCAATTCCCTACTACAAAACTGGAACTACAGTGTTACAAAGACTGCTCTGTCCCCTATGCCTCCTTGAAGCCTGCACGAGCAGGTTTTGGTGCTGGCTGCAAGTGTCTGTGGAGCATGGTGCACTCACCATACAGATGTAGGAGGCAGTGTCCCTGAGCTGGGTGTCTGTGATGTGCAGGGTGCTGTGCTGAGCATCTTCAGACTTGCTGAGAATCTTCCATTTGAGTTGTTATTCTCACTGTGAGTCATGACTGCCAGGGACACAAGACCTCTGCCTCTGTCTTGTTTGTACCACCTTAAGTTGTTAAAGGGGTGCACACTGTAATTGCATTGAAGGATGCAGCTCTCTCCCTGAAGGACAGCCATGGAATGGGGATTCTGCTCCACTTGGATCTTGCCACCAGCCCCTATTGAGAAACCAGTGTAAAATTCAGAAATCAACCATCCACACTTAGTGATTGTAGTTTGCATCCTTTACTCTTCATGTGGATCTCAGGTGACCTAGGAATATGAGTAGTTTGCTCTCTCCACCTCTCCCAAGGAATTACATCCTTCCCCGAAATCCTAAGAAAATGTTCTTGACTTCCTGTGGCTCCCAGGTTAAAACCACCACTAACTTACACTGAAAATACAGCCATGAAATCACCCAGCAGGCACTCCCATGCTTCTCCATTGTTGTTCTGCAGAAGTCTGCCCCAAAGTTGCTGCCTATTTCATCATCTCTTTCTTGTAACATACAGGAACTCTCAGGCAGCACATCCAGCCTATCAGAGACTGGAGACCCACCTCAGCTCCTGGAGTCAGGACCAATGCAGGCACTGCCATCCTGGGGTCAGAGCTGGACTGGCTCCAAACCTTTGAAACATTTTGTTTCATTCACTGCAGGCGATGTGATGAACAATGTGGACATTTGTGAAGTTATGTGTCCTGGCATGAGAACTGTTAAAGGATTTTCACCAACAGAGAAGTGTAAGTCCACACAGCACAGGGTATGCTAAAGGCAGATGGATTTCAGAGGCAGATGCTCAGCAGCCAGGCAGCCTGCTGCCTCTCAGTTTGTGTTCAGCTCCCCTTGCTGTTTCTGTCACTGTGTCACCAACAGCACAATAGTACTCAGCCGAATCTAACTCTTGGACTGATGCTTTCTGCACGTGGAAAGAGGGTGATCCTTTATCATGAGTAGCTTCAAAACCTCTGCTGCTTTCCCTCTCGCCAGCTGTAATGACTTTCAGGTGGAGCTGTAGACTTTCTCCAGGATATCGAACATACCTGAAAAGAACAGGGTATGCGATGGTTGTGATTGAATACGTGCAATATTTTGTCAGGAACTGATCTTCTGACATGGTCACTTAGCCTCCTGCTTGAGTCACAGAGTCACCATGGGTCCTTCCTACAGTGCAGGGAGAGCAGAGAAAGAGGGAGGGAGAGAGAGAGAGCCAGAAAGAGAGAGAGAGAGCCAGAGAGAGAGTTAGAGTTAGAGAGAGAGAGAGAGGATGTTGTGTGTCACCTGGAGGATAATGATCTTAGATAACATAAGGCTTAAGACTTTTCTGTTTAAATCACTTTTCTTACCGAGTATGAAGAGTATCACAGTCACGAAGCCTGGAGAAGAGCCCATATTTAGTACCATCTAGTATCATCTAGAAAATGGTCTTGATTCTTAGCTTGAAGGAATCTTAATTCAGAGAAAGGGTGATTCTCCTCAGATACAAAACACACAGGCAATGAGTCTTCATTGAACAGAAGTGTTTAATGAAAAATTAATAATTTTGTGGTGGTAGCAATATTGGCTATTACTATGTGTTTACTAATACAACAAATATAGAAAATAAATGACAATTGATAGAAGGGCAATGATTAAAGGCAAATCCTTCTTTTCAAGAGGAAATTTTTGTACTTAACATAAAAAATATGTGCACATGGATAAACACATTTACTTAGAAATATGTAAATGTAGTGCAAGATGAAAAAAAACCACAAGATATGAAAGGCCAGACACTATAAATGCCTTCAAATCTCACTTTAAGCATTGTCTGTGCAACAAAACTTGTCTCAAGAAGAAAAAAACAGACGATAGATAGATAGATAGATAGATAGATAGATAGATAGATAGATAGATAGATAGATGATAGTTGATAGGTAGAAGACAAGTCTCCAAAGGGATCTTTTGAAGTACAGAGATCAAATTCAACAGTGAGGTTCCCATGGGAGTCAATGATCTCTCAGGCAAGAACCCTGAGAACAGACATAGTTTCTTCTGGCAGTCTGATGGCCCTGAAGGAAGAGAACAGAAGTTTCTGCAAATACTCTGGAGAGTGTTTAGAAACTACCTGCATGCAACCCAGTTCTCGAGCTGATCTCCATTGTTGTTTTGATATCCATCAATGTTGTTTTGATACAGGTATTAAATTGTGTTGTCAGGGTTGGTGTCAAACATCATCTTTATCTATTTGGCCATCTTGATGGAACCCCATGGGGAAGTTTTTGAAAGTGCTAATCCTAAAGCAGAGCAAACCTCTGGGTGTGTAAATTTCTGCTCTGCCATATAAACGGGGAAATAGCTAGAATTACATTTCTTGTATAGTCTTTCTGATAAAAGCATAGAAATTTCTCCTTGAACAAAGGGTTAAAAATTTTTTCTTCTTTAGGAAAACATTACATTAACTTTCTAATCTCCTTTAGAAAGCAGGTAAAGGTAAAGGTCATCTGCATCACTCTGAACATTGCTATAGCAACACAATACTGATTCATAAGACTTATCTAGATTGTAAAAGAACTGAGGACACTTAAAATTTATATCTTAGTGTCTGTTGTAACTATGACAGTAAGTATTGGTTCCTGCTTACTACATGCTCCTTCTAACTCCAGGTGGCCTGTTGGTCTTGGTCCTCTCTTGGCTGAACACTTGACTTGGGTGGAGAGGTGGCAATGCCTGATAAAGTAGACTGAGCTGTACACAGGGCTGAAGCAACACCTTGGAAACATGACTGGTGGTGGCCTAATGCCCGTTGTGAACCCCACTTCTGACTTAGACTTTGATTACTTCTGCTGGCACTGCCATGCCAAAATGCCCATCAAAAGTGATATTTTGCATATTTTAAATTGATGTGATGCATAGTGGTTAAAAACATGGAAATAGATTATTACGACTTTCCATGCCTCCAAACTTTTGAGTAGCAAAGCAAACTTCACAATCATCATACAATGCTTTACTATTGAATATATTTTAAAACAGAGATACACTGCATTAGCATACACATGTATATTAGAAATGCAAAGCACAAATTTGAGAAAAAAGTTCACCAGCTTTGTTTTCAGAAAATGAAAGGGAATAACACTCAGTAGACAAACAAGAAAAACTGTGAAGACTGTGAATCTTCCATTTTCCTTGTTATTTGACACTGAACTTATGGTTAATAGGAATGAAAGGCCTTCATCAGGGAACTGCTTATACCATGGGATGTAGTCTAATGCACTGTTATCATAAATGCTGTTCAGAACAGAAGTCCCTCCTTTCCAGACTGTCAGAGATTGGGGACTTTGTCTCAGTTGCTGCTGGTCACTCCCCTCCTCCTGCTGGCTACTCGCCCCTGTGGAGAGAAATAATAAATGTCATTATGCTCCTGGTATGTCCTTTCTGCCTATGGTTTCAGCATTCATTATTTTGTCTGGTGCACTAGTTCTCCACATTAATCTCACATCCTGGGGTTTCTCCTCCATGACTCCCAAGCTGTGTGAAGGTTAGGACTACAAATGATGCTTTCAGGATCTTGTCATTCCTCCAAGACAGAAGTTTTGGGAGAACACAATTGACTTCGTTTTCTCTCCCAGAACACAGACACAGACTCCAACTTCACAGTCACCTAGTTCTTTCAATAGGCTCCACCCCTCACAAACACTTTGTCTAAAACTATTTCTGACATGGGAAGAACTTACCCATTTTTGCTCAAATTTAGTATTGTTGATAGTACAGTCAATGGGAATCAGAAATCCTCAGATAATTCTACCATTGTACACTGTTGGTAGAAATGTATGTTTATATCACTACGAAGAATAGCAGTGTGGGATTTCTGAAAGTCATAAAGAAAGAAATGTGACAGTGAATATGAGAGAAGGAAAGAGTGTGAGAGAGCAAGAGATCAAGCAATAATCCACTTAGAAACACTTATCCAGGGTAACTGATGTCATCATATAAGAGAGAGACCTGCATATGTGTTTATTACAACACCATTCATAATTGGAAGATGCAGCCCTACCATGGGTACCACCTGTCAAAGGATTAATGAAAAAAATTGTGATTGAAGCAACAGAGTAATGCTGAACTACAGGTTAAACGAACTGAGCCATCTTCAGAAAAATGGATGGTATTGAAAGACACACAGAGTCACTCAACTCATGTGTTCTCATATGTGAAAACTTAAGAGAAGACAATGAAATGAAAGAAGAGATGGTTTGAAAATGAAAGCTAGAGTGGCAATGTGATCTCAGTAAGAGAGGATCCGTGAGTTTGGAAATACATGTATCAGTAATTATGGGTTAATAATTGAGACAGAGCTAGCCTGTAAGAAAATGTTAGTAACCATCCCACAGATTCATAATTAATACAGTGTCCCTGTGTGTCATTTGGTGCTAACATGGCTGTTGGACCAGGCTGGTGGAAAAGTGCTGTTAACAAAATGGTGCCTGCAGCGTGGGTACTAAGAACTTCTACTTAAAACTAGACAAAAGCTCAAAAGGAGATCTTTAGAAAAAAAGAACACAGACAAGCAAGCACCTTGGTTGCAGCATTTTTCTCAGGTGGGCTCTCTTTTGCTACAGACAAGCAGATTCCCCCAACTCCTTTAAGGGAGGTTCCTGTCTCAGCATAAGCAGAGAAAACTGCAGGGGTGCCTCGACCCTGGAGACATCAACCTAGAAACCAAAGACCCAAGGGAGGGGAATGGGGGCAAGAGACATGGAGATTAACCACAAGACAGGGATCTGATCAAGTGGCAAATTTAAATTTCTTCCTGGAGCTTATGTAGGCAGACAGAGCAGGATATAGGGGAGGGGCAGGGGAGGTAAAAAGAATAGTTGAGAACCAGGTGTTCTTGCAAGGAGAATATAGAAAATCACAAAGAATGGATGGCCGGAAAAGGGGTAAAATCAAACAAGACAGGTTACTATAATAATGGGGCTAATGGTTATATGCTAGGCAGATCTTGCTGAATAGGGATAGTTAGTAAATCATCAGATCTTTGTGATATAACTGAAGGTCCAAATGTATAGCCAGGAGAAACAGCCAGAGTTCACCCAAGGTTCATTTCATAACTGATCACAGACCCAGTCTCACTTTCAACATATGTCCCCTTTCTTGTTATTATGCAGCCAAGATTCTACATCAGAGGGTGAAAGTGGCCAGGCCCCCTTATTGACATAGACAGGAATAGGAACTTTTTACTGTTACCCCTTTTAGCAACCTCTTGGGATGGCCTCAAGGGTTGGAATTTCCGATGTTATTTTTGCAGGGGACGAGGTTATGGAACATCTGTCTCAATGCACTAAGGCATATTCCTCAGAAGGCTTGGCTTTCATACAGTACCATCTATCTCTGCACCTCTGAAGCTGGCTGAAGGGGTATAGGGCTAGTTCCATTTCAGGGGGAACAGCACAAGCTTATTGGCTATCGTGGAATTTGGTCATCCTCCTCTGAGGCCAATTTATGGTAGTGAACCTTTGTAGACCGTGTGGCAGACTTTACTTGATTTTTGACAGAGGCTACTAATTTATGAAAGGTCCATGTGCCAAAGGAGACCAAAAGCAGGAGTCCTATAAGAGACCCGAGCAGGGAAGCAAACAAAGTACTCAACCATGGAGATGTAGACAACCAATTTTGATACTAGGATTCCTGTCATTCTTGAGTCTTTTGGCATTTTTCTAATCGTTCTCTAAACCTTGCCATACTGTCTTTGATGATTCCTGAGTGGTTAACATAAAAGCAACATTCTTCCTTGAGCACAGTACAAAGGCCTCACTTTTGTAGAAAAAGTAAGCCGCATCCTCGAATGTTTTGGAGACCTACCTCACCCAGGGACTGAAGAGACTCCTTTAGGTAGCTGATCTGATTCTGAAGTTCCTTAACATCTCTGCCTTTGGTAGCACTTAGCTCTGAATAGCTAGTCTGACCTATATTACTGGATGATATCATGGTGCCTGAGCCTACCACTCTTAGTGGATGGCTATAGGAACTGCAGTAATGGGTTCCCTGCGGGAGCACACAAGAGGGGTGCATACCTGGGTCAGATGGGAGATGTCATTCTGTAAACATGTTTCTCTAATTAGTTAATGAATAAAGCACTGTTGGCTAACAGGAAAGCAAAATAAGCAGGGCTCAGAGAGTAGGAGGAGAGAGAAAGAAGTAGCGAGGAGATACCAAGTGAATTATAGAGGTTAATTAAGGATCAGGATAAACAAATAGGCAGAATAGATGTTTATTCAGGGAGAAATAACTTACAACCTAGACAGATGAACACTAGGAAATTCAACCCGATGCTCTCCTCTCTGAATCACAACTGCTTTTCCAGGCTCTCTTTTGAACTCCTTCCACAGGTCACTTCTGCCCATGGCTCCACCCCCCAATGGGCGTGGTCAGTGACACAGAAGGACTATCTCACTACACATGTAGGATGGAGAGAGAACTCTGATCCCTCTCTCGGCTAAGCCAAGACCAGATGGAAACATTTCGATTAATAGAAATGGGTTAATATTTAAGACAGATCTAGCCAATAAGAAATGCAGGTAACAGGCCAACAACATTATATCTAATACAGCATCTCTGTGTGTTATTTGGGGCTGGCACAGTTGTGGGACAAGGCAAGCAGGAAAACAGACTCATACATGGGTCTGTTCCCTGAAGTGAAAGAACTCATCAGGACAATAGTTAGGTGAAGGACAATCTGTACATGGGGGCAGAAGGTAACATCTGAGAAATAATGAGTAAACAACCAAGGGGTGAGTCCGTCAAGACAGGCCCATCAGATATCATTGGGAAGAATAACATAATACTCATAGGTATCAATAATTATTGTGGTATTTCATAGCCGGGTATATGACAGGGGTGGAGAGGGATGGCTCAGATGGATAAGGCAGAGCCTTGAGCCAAAACTTGCTGCCAGGTGATCCTGATTACTAAAGCCGGTTTCCAGAGACAGTAATTAGAGTGACTGGTAGTATAAAAGGGTGCAGAAATAGCAATTCCTTCATAGAAGTGTGGGGATGAATGATAGCAAAGTCAACAGTCTTCGACTAGTTTAGGGGTAGTGTAGTTTATCACCAGGAAGGTCTGGTTGATGAGAGTCACCACATTGTCCTGGATTTGTCCATTTGGGGTCTGGGCTGAAGTCCTATGGCAAAGTAAGATTAGGTTCTCTGGTGCTATCCGGTTTTGGATATGGGCCTGTTGTAGGAGGGAGTATGGGTGATGGGGGCAGCTCCCCCCACAACAAATAACATTGGGACCAATAGCAACAGTGCGGGTGTAAATGGGGGTTTCATTGAGGAGCTTAATTGAAAAGGTGATTCCCTCATCATATCTTCATATCTATCCTTATAAAGGCAAAGGGTCCAGGTATATACTCGATAGCAATTTGGGGCATGATGACCATGGGTGGTAAAGGTAATTTTGAGAAGATTACGCCAGCTTTTTGTGGGTGAGGATGTATGCCGTTCCTTAGGGGCCAGGATAGTGCAAATTAATTCATAACATTTTCTAATGCAGAGATAGGTGATACGCGGGTATCCAGCAGTGACTGTGATGCAGTCCCAACTGGAGGAGGGTTTCCAAAAGGTGTCACCTGTGGTTTCACAGCCCCAATTATTTGTAGTAATAATCAGAGCTGCCTCCGCATTTCTTTAGGAGGCTGGGGTCCCTATAGCGGCTGGGCATACATAAAAAGTGTATCTCTAAGTGACTGCCCATAGGCTTGGATGGGAGCATCCAGCTTAGGCGGGGGCCCTCAAAGTCTATAGAAGGTGTGGCTGACTGATCAAAGAGGCACTCAGTACCCCACAGGGCAGCAACACCCAAGGCCAATTTGCACAGATCAAGGTAAAGTTGTTCAGACCACCAAGAGATAATGTGAACACGAGATGCGGACCAGACTATGTCTCCTCTTTCAGAGAGGACAACCCAAGTGTGGTTCCAAGGGCTGTGGTGGCTCTGTCCGTTTATGAAAGGCCTATGAGGGAGGGGGCGGCATGGGGCTGAAAGGAGATCAAGAGAAGAAAGAAAATGGGCAAGAGGGAGTTAGACTTTCATCCAGGTGATGTTTGCAAAACTGGCGGCTTGGTATTTATCACTGTCGTCATTTTTAGGAGCATCTCTATCAGGGTTAGCAGCATCTGTGGGAGAAGAGAGAGAGGTCTCTGGCAGAGGCAATCGCTCCCGTCTGGACATTATGTCACAGAGGGGATGGTGGTAACTTTTAACAAGCCTCTCATGCAGCCATCTGGGGGCATCATGTTGTTGATCATAAATGCAGGTTGAGCCTTGTCTCTAAATTAGGATGGGGTCTGGGCCATTTCAAGTGCCAGTAAGGTTCCCCTCTCTCCACTTTGTTAAACCATGTGACTTGGTTGTGGCAGGAAGCAATGGGCTGCTATGATGTTCATGGACAGATGTTTGTCCTTCTTATGCAGTATGACAATGAGTCCCTGCTCTGTTTATCTGTGAACATTTGAAAGAACATTTATAAGTAATTGGAGACCTTCCCTGTGCTCTTGTTTGTGCCAGGAGAACTAATAATTGGTAGTGTATGTATAGGACCAGTTGGTAAAGGTGCCTCCTCCCTCGTGGACACTCAGGAGGGAAGTCTGCCTTCCTCTGCTCACAATTGTGAAAAAGATAACATAAGAAATGCTGTCAGGTTACCATTTCCCAGGATTTGCTTTAGTTCCCACAATGATTCCAGGAAATCTGGGTGAACCAGTCTGCTTCTCAGTCTGATCACAAACATAGACAAAATACCCTGTTTCCCAAAAGCTCTCACTGAGATTTCAGCTGCAGTGATGAGCACAGGACAAAAAGTCCAGTGAGTGTCTTCATAGATCTCCCTGGGGACTTGGACTTCAGCCAGGTAAGAGGCTTCTGTGGTCAGCTCAGTTCTCTGTCTTCACAGCTCTTCAGGTTCTTCAGTTGCCTGCACAAAAACTGCTGACTGAAGCTGCTCTTGCAGAGCTCAAACACTTCATCTCTAATATTGCAGCAACAGGGATGCTCTGGCACCTGTTGAACAAATTCTCAAATAAAATACTTACAAACCAGTTTCTAATTCACATGGAAAATAAAGCATCCATCATGGGAGACCATGTTGGGGAAATCTATAGAGACACCTGAAAGGAGCTGTTGGGAACTGACACATGTTAGGACATCAGTTGTGGATCCTCCATGGGACTGAGCCTGGACCTCAGAATGTGGGCAACCTCGTTTAGCTTGGTCTGTTTGGAAGGACTCTGGCAGGGGAAAGACCATGCATCCTGGTGCTAGAGCCAGTTTTTGGAGCCTATTTCATAGGCCGGGATGCCTTGTTCAGCCTAGTCCTGCTTCAACTTAATGTGCTATGCTTTGATAGGCTCTACCCTATCAAGGGATGAATGGGAGGTGGGTTGGGAAGATGGGAACAAGTGAAAGGACAGGGAGGAGGGTGAACTGAGGCTGGTATGTATGATAAGAAACTAAATAAAATAAGAACAGCTATGAAGTGCTCAAGAGCAAACTTAAATACATAGAGACCTCTGAAACTGATGTTCTGAGAGTCTTTTAATCTTACATGAGTGGAAGTTTTAGTTATGGATAAATAGAAAATATAAAAGGCCAGTTTTGCTAAATTAATAATAATGCAAAGAATTGTGAAGGGCTGTTTTTGTGCAGTGCTTATAAAGTGGGTTCCTTCATGGCAAAAACTAGTAAAAAAATCTAATGAAGCAGAGAGAAATTCTTAACGTTGGAAGGGGGAGGTGCTGATTGGCTTCCCCTGTGTCACAGGAGAGACACTTATAATGGAAATCTAAGCTTCTGATTTGTTCAGGGAGAACTAAAGAGCAAGGAGGCAAAGGCTGTGCCACATGACATCAGCAGTGCCTTCTGGAAATTCTATTGTAACCTGGAGATCTCTTGGAATCCTGTGATGTCACTTGTTATAGCAACACCAACTGCCCTTAGGACGGTTGATCGTTCAACTCCTATAAGGTTCACTTATAGACATGTTTTCAAGACTGCAAACTCTATTTGGGAGGAGGAATGGAGAATGTGAAGAGACTGGAGTGAGGAAGAAGGATGCTGGCCCTAAGTCTCAAAGGAAATCATGGAGAATTCGATGGTCCTTGGGAAGACACAGTGAGTTGAAGGAAGAGACTAGGGAGCTTTCTGTATGTGACAGCCTTGAGCCATCCAGGCTCAGGAACTGGGGCTTCTGGGAAACATTAGGTCTATACTGCTTCTCTGGTTTCCTAAAGGACTTACCCACATCAAGGATTCATGATGGTTGGTTTGACATAGTCAGAAATGGACAAGACTGAGACATTTGTGCTGCGGACTTTCTGCTTTCATGGTGAGGGGGAAGAAGGTACAGGGGAATTAATTACATTTCAATACCTTCACTGTACCTTGCCCCCACTGGAGTCCAATAGGTTATGTGACAGTACTTATAGGGAAAGAAGTGTGCCCTGGCACATGGTGAGGTTGTTATGCTTTACATCACAGCAACTAGCAGGGCTGGGGCACCAAATGCTGCTGTCTTACAATTATCCCTAAAGTTTCTGACTTCCCTGCTGTAAGTGGCACACAGGTCTCCAGTTCTGCCTGACAACTATTAGAGCCAGTGGACATTGGCAGAGTGTGTCTGGGTGTCCTGGTCTGTTAGTAATGATGTCTTCGTGAATCTTGGGACTATGTTCTGCCCCTGAGCTGACTTTTCTGATAATATGAGAGTCTGAAGCATCAAGTAAGTGATTTGGCCATCCCTGAACTACCTGAGTGAATGTGACAGTAGCAATTATCTCCAGGCTACTTAAACCACAAGGGTGAAGTCTCTGAAGCCAAGGTACATCCTCTACAGCTGTGAATGAGCTATAGGCCTCTCTCCTCTGGGCCACATGATGCAGGCAGACATAAGAAACCATGTAACTTCTGAGACTCTCACCTTCTAGGAAGTAACTGACATCTACAGAGCAAAATACTAAAGTCTGGTCTTTGGGAACATGCTAGGGGAATGTCTCATCTGTCCCTTACTTCCCGAGCATCCTTCAGTGTGCCAGGTTTGACTGAGATGATGTAGTATGGAGGGTCAGTACTGTCCTTTGAATTGGGTATTTCAGAGATACCTCACCTTGTCTAACATGTTTGTCAGTAAGACACAATATCAGAATAGATTTAGTCATCACATATCACTTATTTGTTCTGATGTTTGCCAAGCACACGTTAGAAACAACATTCACACTTCTGGAGAATTTACTCCTCAAACTGACCTTGATACTGACTCTTCATTTCATGACTGCCAGTAAATTAAAAAATATGAAGTTGGGCTCTGGGAAAGGTATTGGGCCAAATACTCTACTTTTGTGTCATTTACCTGTCCTCATGCTACAATGAATGTTTTAATTTAAGCTTGCTGTGTACCCTTCCCTAAGTCATGTACATTGTAACAGGTGATTCCTGATTAAAAAAAAAATGTCTTTTGTGTGGCTCTAGGTGAATCACCATAGCAGTGACATGTGACATACACTCCCCCATGTGTATGACAAATTTCTTTGTTGGAAATGCCTTTGCACATCTCTGTGGCCTCTCTATCTTTTCTCAAACATGAGTACAGGAATGGACCACCAATGTTCATGGCAGTGTTAGGTCTTGTGTTGGAGGATCACCTGTAGCCCCAGTGATTAGTGACTCTAGCCTGACCTGTTACAGGTTGAACACACATATGATAACCTGTGATGGCTGTGATGTGTTCTGCTGAGGTTGCAGGGTAATTTTAATCCATTATGGGGATTATATTGTTTTTATAGGACAACTACAATCCCTACCACATCAACATATTTTACCAGACATATGGATCCTTCACAATGTGCTTGTTGTCTTCAGTGACTGACCTTTCCAACAACCATCCTGAATTACATTTCTAGAAAACTTTATTTCTCCTGTTATTGACTAGAGATCTCTAGATGGGGCTGAGACATAACCTACAATGTTTTGGAAGTGAGTCTTCTACCTCTACACATGTTATTGAGTGTATTCTAATGAAACAGACAGAGATCACTGGCTCTGCAATGAGGTTGTAAAGAAGGTCTTCCATTATGTAACTGCTGAAGTTCCTGGGATGGTCAGTATGGTTTCCAGTGAATTGCAGATGATCTAGTTACTAGGTAGGCAAGGACAGCTAGTGACCCTTATAGAGTCTCTACTCTGAACAATTTTATTGTACTATGGAGAGCCGTTAGATTTCCCTGTAGTGTCATCACCCATGCTCTTGAACACCAAGTGAATGTGGGAATACGTTAGTGTCCATAGACATGTTGGCAAGCCTGAGCAAGATGCTTGAGAGAGAAAACAGAGAACATCGTGAGAGAAAAAGAGATAAAAAGGAAGCTGACCTTCAATCTCACTGTAAAACTTGGAGAAATAAATGGTTCTGGGGAAGGTACAGTGAATCTTCTTCATGGTATGGCAAAATTTCTTGAGGAGGTAGAACTTGCTATGGGCCTTGCAAGAGTAGGACTTGACATCTGGGAGCATCTGAAAAACAATAATTTCATCCTGCTTCTCTGGGTCCCCAAAGAGCTGACCCAGTGTAAATGTTTTTCATGGATAATGTGATGGAGCCATGCATTTACAAACCTGCAGTTGGTTTTCTGCAACACCCTTACCCTCTTTGTGAGTGAAAAGGAAGGCCAGCAGGAGCAAAGGAGTGACTAATGGGGTGTATCTCTCAGGGTGGGGTTGTTGCCACACTTCATCTGAATGAATTCCTTCAGTTTCCATGGGAATCTTGTACTAATAAGAAGCAAGGGAAACTCCCCTGGTCAAGAACCAAAGTATTGGACATTCAGATGCTTTTGTTCTAGACACATGACAACAGGACTTATCTAAACTATTTCAGATATGAAGTGACACTGTCGACCAAATCTACATGGGTGGGGATCCTTATGCCTTTCAAAGACGGGGATTTAATTGGGGAATGATTCCCATGACTAACCATGGTGTTTGAAGTCAGAGACCTAGCTCATGGACACCAGTGAGAGCATAGCTGCCCTGTTTGTTCTCTGAGGTGTCTACTGGGTCCCTAATATTTCCTCTTCATTGGGCTTTGACTTGGTCCTCAGCATAGAGGCCACTCTAATATTCCAGTTGACTTTTCTTCATCTACCTGAAGGGACTACTAGGGAGGTATCATCCCAACTCTCCACCTTCACTGAGGAGGCCCAACAGATGGAGATTTTGGAGGAACTCTCCATTAAGCTACAGAGTATGAAATATGAACGAATTCAGCTGAGGGCAATCCTGGCCAGTTATACCAAGAAGAATTTGAACAACAGGTAATCATTATTCCAGTTCTCTGATATCCTTCTTGGCTCCACAGTCAAGCCAAGCCTTCCTGAGCTCAAGAGGCTAAAACTTCAGGGTGTCCTGGTGTGTAAACTAACTTTCTCTTGTGAATCAGAGAGGCAGAACTTGGAACCTGGGTAGGTGAGACATGTTGATACAGGCTATTGTGTTTCCTCCAAATGAACAGCAGAGCCTGTGGCCTGAATCACAGTCTGGGGATAGGGACAGAAGTGTGGGAGCCCTCCATATGCATTAAAAGATGCCATGGAAGGTGCTGGCTTGAGGGACACACTAAGTCCTATGAGTTTGTGGAAAGTCTTAGTGCTTGACCAACACATGATTGTATACTAAAAGCTCCTAGCAGCAACTGGAAGAGCCTGGTCACATTCGCCCATCTCAGTTTGTGGCCAGGACACGTGAAGCTCATCACACTTCTCCACTCTATATTTCATCCTCATTCTTGGAAACACTGCCAACTCTCTGCACTTCATGGATCTCGAGGTATATGGGGAGGGTTGTCAGAGAGTGAGTGTTTGTGTACATATACTCCTGGGACCCTGGAGACAGTGGCATCACCTGAGGTTTTGGCATTCTCCGTTTCTATAATATGCCCCTTCTGAGCTCAGGTAACTCCACTTTTTTCAGCATATCTCTTGGCCACTATGCTCACTTTGGTGGAACATTAGATTCCCCTGTAGAATTTACCAAGGACCCGTGGAATTGGGACTACTCTCTGGAAATACTTGTTGTGTGCTCTAGTCCTCTGTGTGAAATAGGCACCAGAATATGTATCTGTGTTCTCAAGAGAGGAGAAGAGAGGGAATAGATATGTGGCAGAGATTCCTAGGAATTTCTAAGGTAGCCAACCTATATCTCCAAGTCCGCTAAGGGTTTCATACAGCCCTGTATAATTGCCTTTGGCCCCCTGTGTATTCTGGCCTAGGGACAGTATAGAAAGGTAAAAGCACCAGGAAACCACAGTGTATAGTTGCCAGGCTGTGGCATCCACTGAGCTGGGGAAGTCCACATCACAGCCTGTTCTCATGTGATCCTTGAGACCTGTGTTCATGGGGTTCTTTCTCCTGGGGTCATGTCCTACCACAGGCTGAATTCTTTTGAGATGATGAAAAAGGATCATGAACGGGTGATGTCAGACCTTCAGAAATTACCCCTGGAGATCAGTGATTCCTTGAACAAGTGCAACCAGCTGATTGAAGAGAACAAATCCTACAGGCAAGTGTCAGATTAAGCTTGTGAGGGGCTGATTTTGCTCCCTTTGTCTTTGATCCACAGTGAAGACATACATTCTATCCTTCTACCTATTAGCAAGCAGCCTTCCTTGTGACTCTTGAATCTGTGCCTCTTGAAATGTATTGCTAACTGTAAAAAGACACCTAGCTTCTCTCAGTAATGTCCTTTATATGAGGCTCCTGATTTAAAAATTGTTTAAAGCATGAAGTGGGTGTCAGTCAGCCTAGGTCTCTCAGACTTTGGCAGGGGTGACACCCAGGTATTTCCCATGGGTAATTTAGACAGAATTTATTTCAGTTGGGATTTTTACCCTCCCCCAGAGAGTGTCTGCCCTCTGTCTGCTGAAGCTTTCCCAGTACCATGAACAGGTAAGCACAGGTGTGGGCTTCATGCTGTTCTCAGTGTCACAGTATATTTGTGATACCAGGATTTTCATAAGTAGTTTGAAAAACTAGATTAGGCCTGCTTCTGAGTGATGCTGGCTGGCTACAGTCTTGGGTTGTCTGGGGGCCTAGGAATTTTCAGGAGTGGTGGTACTTGTAGGTAGGGATGGTAAATGTATGCTGGCTGGGACGTAACGTTTTTGGATGGTTGTTCAGTTACCTTCACAGCCTGATCCTACGAGATTTGACTCAGGTGAAAAACCATGTCCATGTGTTAAGACTGGAGAAGAGAAAGCTGTGGGAGGAGCAGATTGCACTACGAGGGACCTGTGAGGAGGTGAAGAAGCTCTTTAAGGAGGTCCTGGAGAAGATCTGTGAACCCTGTGCTGAGGAGTATCAGGTAGGCTGAAGCAGTGCAGGCAGGATGCGCACCTGTCCAACCATAAACATAGAGATCCACCTGTAACCATGCACCCACAATTCCAGACTCCCACCTACATACAATCCAATTTTACATTTCTGTGATCATTCATAAAACTCTCTATCGAGTTATCCTCTTGTAAGAAATTGAGTGGTTTGCTATCAAACACTCCTGCACTGCTAGAACCTGCAGTACATTTAGAAACATCGGTCAATCACTTATCACACAGTTGCATGTAGTTGTATTAAGGAGAGCTGCTAAGCAAGGAGCTCCTAATCCGGTAGCAGAGATATGCAAGTGTATGTTAGTATACATTGATATGTTCGTGTGTGTGTGTGTGTGTGTGTGTGTGTGTGTGTGTGTGTGTGTTTCTGAATATTTATAATTTCACTTACTCAGGAACATCATTAATGATAGGGAGGTCAATGGTATTGAGAAAGCACTTTGTCTGCTCACTTTACATTCAGCATATATTGTATGCTGCTGCCAATTTTTCCATGTGTCCACCCAGGTCTCTAGAACTAAAGGACACAATAACTAGTGTAACTCGGTAGTTTCCTGGTTTTGTAGAGGGGAAAACATTTATCTGTAAGAAAAGGATTTGGAGCATACCAAAGAAACGCTGTTTAAGAATGTGACAAGGGGTGACTATGACAAAACAAGGTTTCTGAGAAGCAGGTTTTGCATCCTCAGTGTTTGTGTCCTTTCTCAACTCTGGGTGAACGGTGATTGCACACTCAAGGGATGAAAGCTCACTGTGTCTTCTCTGTACCCTGTTTTGTCGTCATCAGCATTGCCTGCTATCATTTTCTTTCCACCTTTGCCTAACCTTGCTTCAGGTAATCTTGGGCTTGGAGCTTTGATGGATTTCATTTGAGGAGAGATTCTGACTTTCCGTGTGCTTCCAGCTCCATCTCTGTCCAGCAGGAGTCTCTTGGCCTTGCTGTGATGTGACAATGGGGTGTCTCAGTGCTCCCTGCATAGTCTCATGATGGACTAAAGCACTCACCATGTGCTGTGTCTTCAGCACTCAGTAACAGTTTTTCTTCAAAGTTATTCACCCTGATTAAAATCAGACTCATGGATGATTGGGAGAAAGAAACCTCAGAGATTGCTGGTGGTGGAAAATGATGTCCCTCAGTGAGAACCCACCACCCAGTGGACCTTGTGATTACAGAACATGAAGTACTTGTCCACAGAGAAGCTAGGGATCATCAGAGTTGTAACAGCATTCCGCAGAGATGCCTCAATGCAGGAACTACCCACATTCCCATCATTCGATGAATGCGAAAGAACAATGTGGTTGAGTCTTTACATGGAATATTGTTTAGTATGAAATAATACATGCAATCATTACTTTCTGAATTATTCAGCCTTGTGCTACTCACGCAAATCCCTGACACAATCACTTTATAGGGAAGAACTGTCATTTTTGATGCCTGCTTGTGGAGATTTTCTAGTATCCTGAGATCATTCCTTTTGTGCCTGCAGTGAGGCAGTCTGTGCTTATAAGAGCTGCTTTTGGAGGAATTTGCTTACCTTGGGGCACTAGGAAGCAGTGAACATGACTAGTGGGCTGGTCCACCACCATCCGATATCACTGTGCTGGGGGATATTCCTCCACTGCACAGCCTGGGGAACTAACTATACAGGGTTGTCTAACAGGCCAGGACCCGAAATGTACACCTGTCTGTGTGTTAAGTCTACAGGACAGACACTTCAATGAGTGAGCTGCCTATTTCTCATGCCCAATATGTCCTCTCTCATCCAACAAAAGTTTTTCATGTTCTCAAGTATCCCTGGTGATTGCTACTTATATTAGCAATAGTTCCTCTAAGTGTGCATACTTGGACATGTGTGTTCTCATGTGTTTATGTGGGTGAGGAACCATACACTGAGAGCACATTCTCTAATGAACAGGAAGAAGATAGCTTAGATGAAAGATTCAAGAACCTCCTGAAGCAGAAGGCGCTGATTACCCATTACAGGGACCTGGCAGAAAAGATGGAGCCTCTGTTCAGTGTCTTAGAGAAGAGGTCAGAGCCCAACCCAGGAGGAACCCTAAAAACCATGTAGGTCAACAGTACCTGGATCTCTGTCCTCTTTGGAAACATAGCCATCTTGATTGCTCTCAGCCCCAGGGAGGGAAAGAATATCTCCGGGTATTATGCTTTCCCAGTCTACATTATATCCTCCAGGAAACACGATTTTTTGATTTGTTTAACCTCTATTCTCTTCTGATCGATCTCTCTGCTCTCTTCTCAGTCTTTGTACCCTGTTTTGCCACAAATAACCCTATGGTATCCCTAAACCTTGTAAGAGTAGGGTTAGTTGTGGAGGACAGTTTGTGCTCCTGCCATTTTATTTACCTCCCAGATAATCACCTTTAAAGAGAAGTGCTTACCTTTGGGCAGATCTCCATGCCGTTCTCCCGGATGATTACAGGTTCTCTGCAGTGTGCATCCTTTTCCTGTGAAAGATTTTTCTGGTTATAAGAACATTGATAGGTTACAAATTGAACTTCTGCACAATTCTGTGCTGTAAGAATGATTACAACAGTCAAATCTTTTATTTTATAGGATCCCTAGAGTGTCTACATTAAGTTTCCCAGGTTGCTCACATTCACCTAGTATCTAATCAAGACCATGCATATGTGTCCTTAACTCTTACTCTTACATTGCTACTCTTTTATTTTATTTCCAAAATAATGCACCTAGACAACTGGAGAAATGGGTTGTATTTTCTTGCCCAGAACAGGGTAGTTATCTGTTCATCTTCTAGCAGATTTTAAAAGCTGGAAAAAAATCCAGGCCCAGGTATTCTCTGACCCGTCCCTCTTGGGGAATGCAGGGACTGCCCCTCTACTAAATAGCTTATACGGCAGATCCCCACCAGGCCTGTTTCCTAATTGCCTTCATACTCTAGGTCAAAAAATCTCCAATCTGAGTTGGATCCAGTGCCAGCCCAGGATGGGACTCCTGCAGACAAAGCTGCTGCAGCAGAAACATTAAATCTCACAGGCAAGTTGTCACCATAGTCTCCCTTCCACAGCAAACAGCATTCCTGGCAGTAGTAAGGGCTCTTGCCCTTGGCTTCCAGTTTGAATATACCCTGACTATTTTCTAGACTGTGCCCCACCCAGGTAGCTCGTGGGTCTGATTACCTTTCTTTCACACTAGCAGATCCTGAGAGAACTGAGGAGTCCAAAGAAGCCTTAGACACCGTGACCCTTGACACTTTACACTCTAGTATCAAGGCATCCTCCTCTGAAGAAGGCAGCACCTCATAGCTGTGAATTCACCAGTGAGGCAAATACCAGCTGACCTCCAGGTGATCCAGCTCCAATCAAACACATGGGTCTGTTGACTCATTATTCCCAAAGGGGAAAAATGCATCAAAAATAAGTTTGAATTACAGCACATGAGACAAGAATTACTGAGAACGAAGACATTGAACAGAATGGGAGGGCTACAATAACATGAATGTTAGACATGTTGGAGAAAAAAAAACTTTTTCTGTCATCTTTATATCCATGGCTTTGCCTTCCTCAGTGAGTCTTCAGCCCTTCCTATGAGGTGGAAAATTAGTCTTAGAAGACTGTTCTGATGTAAATGTTTTCCAGAATGACCACACACAACAGCATCATTTTTTATTCTTCAGTCCAGTATAGAAGATGAGACCATGTCATGCACATGCGTCACGGGGAGAATGCACTAGAGAGATGGCCTCAGTCCCTCATTCCTCTTTTTTCCTCCATTTTTAAAATGAATGAGGATTATTCGGTTTAACAGCCTGGACTGAATGGACTGGTCCTCAGAAAGCATTTATAGAAGACATCTGAGTCAACTTTGATGTCTTTGGGGATCCAGATGCTGCCAACAGTATTGTTGGGTCCCTAGTAAGCACAAAAGTCTATGTTGGCCAAAAGAATGAAATGGTGGCCAAGACACAACAGGATTGGCAGAGGGTGATACTTTATCAAGAGCTTCCTCTAGTGCCACAAACAATGCTCTAAGAACAAGTCTCAACCTTAGTCTTGTTAAGAGCTTGACCTACAAAGGCCAATGGAGTCATAGCTGTACTAGATTTCAAAAGACTTTACAATTGACACTTGCCTGTATACCATATCCAAGGCCGTCCACAGGCTGTAGGTCTGAGCTGCTAAATCTGCAGCAACCTAGTGCTGTTTAGCTTAATTTTTTATTTGCCTGTTTGGTTAGGTTTGCTTGCTTTGGTTTTTGTTTTGTTTTTGTTGTTGTTGTTCTCTTTGTTATGGTTTGATAATTTGTATTTATTTGTTCTTTCTTATCTTATTATTATTGGTTCTGTATTTTGATAAGTTTATTAACTGTTTATATATTGACTGTTTTCTTTAAGCTCCAAAGTAGTATTATGACTGTGTTTTAATGAATAACAAGAGATTTCCAACACTTCTCTCTTCGAATCAATTTTTTTTTCAGATGTGGTATAACCTTTAATTTTCTTTTTGCAAGATTAATTCATGTGCTTCTTGAACATACTTTCAAGACAACTTTCACAATGTAAATGGAGGTACAAAAGATTAAATAAGTTCAAAACACCCCTAAAAAACAAGAATAGTAACAGAGTTATCATTATTACACATTTCAAAATATAAAATTACCAAACATAATAATTAAAATGACATGGTAGTCACACAAACATAGACTACATGTGACTTCTGATTAATTCTGGTAAGCTTGTCACTTATTTTGCCCCCGATTTAAGGTACTTTATTAAAGTCTTTGTGTGTCACCGTGCAACCAAGTATCTGGCACCACGCATCCATGTCAATGTTCAGGGAATATTAAAGAAGAGTAGGAAGGAAGAATTTAAGAGCTAGAAGATAGAAAGGACTGCCGTGGCGTGGAGATTTCTGGATATGACATAGGTGTCATATATATATACAGATTCATAGGATATGTGGTTACTTACATAAGAAATTCTTGCAGGAGGTAAAGGCAGTCCAGTTCCTCATATAAATGAGGTGGTGATCTGTAGGATCACTCCATGCAGAAGACTATTTTTTTCTGATAGGTGCTAGACGAGGAGAAATCACTTTTCCTAGTAGACATCTGTAGTTTACAAATGTTTCAATGAATGGCCACACACACACACACACACACACACACACACACACACACACACACTGACAATAACACTTATTTATAGCACATGGTATCTTAGTTTCCTTTCTGTTGCTTCTGCTGCTATGGCTAATATCTTGATGAAAAAAAAAAAACTGTGGAGAAGTAGAGCTTTGTAGTAGCTTATAGATCCACATCACAGACTATCATTGAGGGAAGTCAGTACAGATACTTGAAATCAGGCTTGCTTCCTATTCGACACAACATTACTACTGGCCGAGCAATACATATACTTTACATCCAAAGAGATATAGCAAATGCAAAGAAGACCTGCCTTGCAGGTCAATTTCTACTTATCCAGCCTTCTTATACAGTCTAGGACCACCAGCTTTGGGATACTTGGTCCCATAGATGGCTCAAACTTCTTATACCTATCAACAGTCAAGACAGTCATCAAAATCAAATCTGTATCATGTTTTTCACCATTGGACCAGAAATGCACAACTGGTCAAAATACCAAGAATAAGTGAATCTATGGTGCAAATTCCAACTGATACATCTCCATTGCAACCCTACTTCTAAGACAAGAGAATCATACAAAAGAGGAGGCAGAAAGAGTGTAGGAAACAGAAGACTAGAATGCTTGCAGATAGATAAGTTCCCTAGGACTGACCAGTGAAATACATCCAGAAATCTAAAAATATGGTTGCCTGAGAAAAGCTAACATGAGAGTAACAGTTCCCAACTTGGATTCGGCAGATCAATGCCTGCATGAAGTCTTGGAGGTGATCCCATCTAAACTCAAAGTTAGAATCCTCCAGGGAAAAGCTCTCACAGAGATTTTACAGTCCCATCTTGTTAGTCCTGAGAACATCACAGATGGAAAAGACTAAACAGACTGAGCAAGTTGCATATATTGAGAGGGGCAGGAAATGAAAGAAATGTAGACTGGGAATATTTGGAGGCAGAGATGACTAGCAGAAGTGGAACTTGAGCAAGGGAAGGAAATGAGGTAAATATGAGCAAACAATGATAAGACTGGATGAAAAAATCATATACCTTATACACATTGAATAAAAGTATAAAAATTTAGTGACTTTATTCAATTTTTCATTGTGAATTCTACTAAACAGGTAACCAGAAAGGAATACAGACAAGCACATGGGTGTCATTCATTAAGACAACAATAACAGGTTTCAGGGTGAGCTGACCCAGTGTATAAACAGGAGCATAGGGAAAGCTATAATGTGACTGGCACTACATGTCATTGGACAACGTTTCATTCCTCATACATACAACGTGCCTTTCTATAAATAACTTTGTTTACTTTTTGGCACTTACTACTAAACTTTGGCAGACATCATATCATTTATACCTCATAATGAAATTCACATTACATCCTACCAACAATCACATGTAGAAATAAGGAATTTGAGGAAGGAAATTGTAAAGCAAGCTGACAAAATCCCTTCATCTAATGGATGGTAGGTCCAGAACTTCAACAAAATCTTAATCTCTGGATTGTCCGTATGCTGTTCAGGGAGGAAAGAGCCAAGAATTTTGGCATGAGCAATAAGCACTAAACAATTCTACCTGAAGACCACACAGTTCAGAAGCACTGCTACATCAGACACTTGCTGAATCTGCTTACTGAGCACATCATTAAGACCAGGGGTGGTAGTGTCTGCCCACAAGACAAAGCCCACGGAGTCTATGAGGGTACCTGGCATTGCATCTTTACGACAGCTATCATGAATTCTCACAGGCATCTCTGTTCTGTCCTATGTCTTCCTGCCATAGGAAAATCATGCAACACATTGGGAGAGTGGAGGAAGAGTGGAAGACAACAAGAACTCACTGGGCAATGTTACCTACAGCAGCATCTTCTCCAGCAGTGACTTGCTTCTATGTCCCAGGATATTTCTGGAGTATAAGAAGGGGAAGAATATAGACCCATATTTCACTTAAAAAAGAAAAGCACCCCACCTTGGGCAACAAGACTAAGCTCTGTATCTAATCACTCTTCTCTCCATCCCAAAGCCCCTGTGCATCATGAATGAATCTCCATTCCCAAAGCCCCTATGCATCAGTGAATGAATCTCCATCCCAAAGCCCTTATACACCAGTGTTTGAATCTCCATCCCAAAACTCCACTCCTACATGAATCAAGGTCACAACAGACAGTTCTAGATTAAGATCCCCAAACATCATAAGACTCCATGGGACCTCTTCAAAATTAGAAGTTTCTGTAAGGCAAAGGACACAGGAGAAAGAACAAATAGCAGCCCACAGACTGGGAAAAGATTTTGACCAGTCCTACATCCGACAAAGGGCTGATCTCCAAAATATACAAAGAACTCAAGAAACTAGTCAACAAAACACCAAATAACCCTATTAAAAAATGGGGTACAGAATGAAGAAAGAATTCTCAATAGAGGAAATCAAAAGGCTGAAAGACACTTGGGAAAGTGCTCAACATCCTTAGCTATCAGGGACATGCAAATCAAAACAACTTTGATATACCATCTAACTCCTGCCAGTATGGCTAAAATTAGAAACACCAATGATGACTCATGCTGGAGAGGATGTGGAGAAAGTGGAACACTCCTCCAATTCTGGTTGGAGTGCAAACTCGTGCAGCCATTTTGGAGATCAGTATGGCGGTTTCTCAGGAAAATGGATATTAGTTTACCAAAGGACCTGGCAATGCTACTCTTAGGCATATACCCAAATGATCCACATCCATACAACAAAGACATCTGTTCAACTATGTTCATAGCAGCACTATTTGTAATAGCAAGAACATGGAAGCAACCTAGATGCCCCTCAATTAATGAATGGATAAGGAATATGTGGCACATCTACCCAATGAAATACTACTATGCAGAAAAAAATAATGGTATCTTGAAATTCGCAGGCAAGTGGATGGCACTTGAAGAAACCATCCTGAATGACGTAACCCAGTCACAAAAGAGGAACATAGTATGTACTTACTCATATATGGATTTTAGACCTAGAGCAAAGGATCACCAGCATATAATTCACACCACTAGAAGAACTGGGATACAGGGTGGATTCTATGCGATTCATTTAAAGTTCCTCGCAGAACCAGGAAGGGACAAGTCCCCCAGATCTCAGGGGAAGTGGGGGGAGCAGCGAATGGAGAGACAAGTAAGAGAAAACAAGGATGAAGAAAGGAAAACACATGCGACTAGGAAGATTGAGCCTGGTTAGGAATAGAAGACAGGAGACAGTGAGAGATAGATAGATAGAGAGAGAGAGAGAGAGAGAGAGAGAGAGAGAGAGAGAGAGAGAACATAAAAGAGGGAGCCAATATTGGATTGAAGATAAAATTGAACACAAAGAAAGGTCTAGACAACTACAAGACTGCCGCCAACTACAAGTTGGCCAGCTAACAACCATAAATGCCTTCCCTGGATTATGAGATCAACAACTAACTTATCCATGGAGCCCTCAACTAATACCTGTTGGAAACAGAAGCAAACACCCATACATAAACACTGAGTTGAACTAGAACCCAGATTCTGATGGAGAGGACAAGACCAGGCTGCAGAAACCTATAAAGATACCTTACCTGAACAAGGAGGAACTAATGTGCCACCAGACTGATAGCTGGGAAGACAGCATGGGACTGACCCAGGCCCCCTGAATAAGGGTCTCAGCTAGAAGGACTGAGCAGTCTCAGGGACCTCAGACAGTGGAACCAGGATGTATCCCTGGTGCACAAAAGGACCTTGCAAACACATCCCCCATGGAGGGATAACTGCCTTAACCTAGAGACAGGCGAGAAGCTCTAGTACCTACTTCAAATGACCAGTCAGATCTACATGACCCCAACTGGATGGCATTCCACTACATATGGAATTGGGGTAGGGGGATGGGAGGGGATGATGGTTAGGGTGCATGTGAGAGGGCAGAAAGCATAAAAGTGAGGGAGGAAGGGAGATACCAAGGGAGGGAGGGACAGGGAACTGGGATAGACCTGTAAAATAATAAATTAATTTAAAAAAAAATCCACAAATATCTGTGAGAATCCTGCTGACATTACTATCACAAACTCTGACTCAGATATTTATGAGAGTTGCTGATACCACTAGGCTTTCTCTTAATTCAACTCATAGGCAATAGACAGTAGCTATGCGCCCACCTCTAATAGTAATATACCAGTGAGACCTGGTATCACATGGCAGAGATGCTGTCAAATCTACTTCCATTTGTGTCTCAGAAAGACAAATAATGCATGTTTAACCTAATCTTAGAGTTTGATATTTTTTATACATATGTATGTGGAGGAATGTCATTGGCCATGGGACTAGAAAAGGATTGGTTGTAGTCATCTAGGGTTTTGCAAAGTACATTCCTGAGACAGACAAAGGACTGGCTGTCAGGGAAAGAAAGTTGAGCTTCAGAGGAAGATAAAGTACATTTTTGTCTCTTAGGGTAGGGAGAGTTCCTGGGCTGGCAGTTCCCTAACGTGATTTGAGTTGAATCTTTTGTAGCCAGGACTTTCTTCTGTTGGTTTTGTTTCGATAACCATATCATGAACATCCAGCCACTTGCCTTGACATATCATCTAAGACTAGATGCTCCATCTCAGGCAACTGCTTATGCTTTCCCATCCACACATATTTGTCTCTCTCACTCTGTCAAAAGGTCATTACTCTCGAAACTAATATTTTATACAAAGAAAATTATTTAAGATATAAATAAAAAATTAAAATGACTACTTACTTTTTTGATATTTGGAGTATGCAAGACCATGCTTTTCAAGGAAGGAAGTGGAAAGATTTTGATAAATCTTCACGGGCAGTTGCACTTAAGTCAAGACTTACAGAAAGTGCAGAGCTCCACCATGCAGGTATTTGATGGGACATCACTATGAGCAGACAAGACAAATGCAAGAGATGCAGGATCTGGTAAGAAAACGTGCCCCTTGTGTTCCTGGAATAACTATCCCTCTGGCTCCTTGTACTTTACAGCACAGGACTGCAGAAGAGTCCTGAGACACAGAGTACAGCTATCAGGTGAGTTAGAGATGCTAGACCTGCTGAATGTTGGGCAAGTGCTTTAGGCTTGTCATTTTTTCTCCATTCTCTTAGGGACAAGTACATCCAATAATGTCACCATCACTGAGACAGCCGGGCACCTGCCTCAGGGCCACTGCATGTGCTACAGATAACTGTACACATTAGGGACCTCTCAGCTACTTCATTCTGACTGATGAGAAAATTTCAGAGGTGCAATTCAAAGTCAGAGATAACTGTACCTCCATGTTGAACACCAAAAGTGAGAAAAATAAAAGCTGTCTTACAAAGTTACAATATCTGAATTAGCCACCATCTGAAATATGTATTGTAGTCTCTCAAACTTGTTAACTGAACATAGGCCCACTTTCCTTTTTTTTTTTTTTTTTTTTTTTTTTTTTTTTTTTCACTAAAACCCTGTTTGGATTTTTTTCTTCTATGTCCAGGTCTGTGGTTTACTTTCCCTTTATCTTCTCTTCATTTGGATTTGATGAGAAAACCTAGAAAATGTAAGTATCTGTTATTAAAGATTATCATAATTTATTGCTATCTTCTTGGCATCATTTCCTTGTGTCTGCAGTAATATATTCCAGGGTCTCAAAAGAATACAGATGGCACACATATGCCATTCTGAAATTTCCTTCTCCTGAGGAAAAAACATTTTTGGATGTTTGTATATATACATTATTAGGTGTCATTTGTGATAAACCTACACTGTACTATTTGTATTGATTCGAATCAGATTTGTTTCATAAAATTCTGAAACACTCAGTGCTTGAATGTGGTTAGGACATGTGCATTGCAGGGACAGGCACTGTGGCTCTTGCCTGCAGAACTCTTGGATTGGCAATCCTCTGCCTCAGGTCACAGGTCACTCACAACTACAGAGTGGTACCTTTGACTTCAAAATGAGTAACTTGTAACACAGACAATTGAAGAAAATGTCAAATTGTTAGAATGCTAGGGATATTTATTCATTTTTCTTTATGCTCTTTGAAACATATCTTCCTCACTGGCTTCTATTGCTTTTAATGAAGAATCAGTTGTTTCCCAGAGTAGAGAAAATGAAATTTACCTATGTTAATAGTATTTCATTGTTTGATTTAGTGAGTTCTCTAAGTGCCTATTGAAGTACCTTGCCTGCCTGAATTATCCTGCCAAAATAAGACTGGTGGCCTTGGAGACACCTCCCCCCTACCCCCACCCCCTCATCCCTCCACCAACCTAGTTCTGAAGTTACCCTGGTTCTTATTAGTTCAGAAAGGATTGCTAAAGTCATAGTGAGTCACTGAAGTCTCAGTACTTTACTGATTAGGAAACTCCCCTGCCAGCAGGGCAGCAAAGAGGGCCTGAACCTCAAAGGTTAGGGCAGGAAGCTAGGTAAGATGGGGATTCCCATTGGGGAAGTGGTTGCCTGGTAACCAGACTGCAGCATGTTCTTAGTCATAGGTCATTGAAAGTGAACAGGATATAGGATAAGTGGAAATGCAGTTGGAGATAAACAGGTTGTTACCAGGGTGAAAGGGTCACAGGAGTTCCTAAATACACTAACCTCAAAAGGAGGGGTTACTAAGTAACCTAACTGCATTCCTGTAAACCCTAATTTCTACTTATCAGGAAGTTTGGAATTGCAGAGGGTGGGGGGAAAGGGAGAAGGTAAATTGAAACTGAGGTAGCAATCTTCTAACTCAATGGGCAATTCTAAAAAAAAAGGCTGGAAATCTCTAAGGCTTATGCCAGGATTGCTCCAGACAAGAAACCATGCCATATTTTGTCTTTTAGTATTTATTTTTCAGAATGTGAACTCCAATGGTCTGTGCACTCACATGCAAAATCCTCACACTCTAAGGCTGTGTGGTGGCTCTCTTCGTGTCCCTGTCTATCTTAGTTTTGGAGGCTATTTTCTCAGATACAGGGCTTGCTGTCCTATGTTTCCAGCTTTCATTTTCTTGTGCTGCTGACCCCAATCATCTGACTGCCAGATTTTAATATTCTGGTTTATGGGAGGTGATTCTTGGAGACACAGATGGTTGATATTGTTTACTAAAACAGCTGGTTAGCTAGCTTTTAATTTTGAGTTGAAGCTCCTTCCCTTTTCATTGTCTGCAATTTGTTTAATATTACTGTAATTCAGAGACAGTGTCTGAACACTATGCAGTAGAACACACCATCCTTGGTTGTCACGAGGCACCTGTGTTCATGCAGCACTGGTGTTGCCCCACAGCTGCTAGTGGCTCCTGGGATTGATGTCAAAGCAGCAGTGGTGTCTGCTCTTCTGCACTTTCAGTGGGAAGATCCCTGCATGTGTGCTCTTCTGAATTCTACCCTCCCCCAATGGGCCACCAGACTGACAGCTGGGAAGACAGCATGGGACTGACTCAGCCCCCCCCCCAATATGGGGCTCAGCCAGAAGGACTGAGCATTTTAAGGAACCTCAGACAGTGGAGCCAGGATGAATCCCTCCTGCACAAAAGTACCTTGTGGGCACATCCCCCATGGAGGGATAACTGCCTTAACCTAGAGACAGTAGAGAAGCCCTAGTTCCTACTTCACATGACCTGTCAGATCTATATGACCCCAACTGGATGGCATTCCCCTACATATGGAATTGGGGTAGGGGGATGGGAGGGGAGGGTGGTTAGCCTGTATATGAGAGGGCAGAGAGGATAAAAGGGGGGAATGGAGGTAAGGATGGAGGAGGGAGGTGGGCAGGGAGGAAGAGAGGGAGAGGGAACTGGGATCAACATGTAAAATAATAAATAAAAAAAAAAATGCTTTGACTCCAAAATTTAAATTCAAGGACAAGTTACTGGGGAAAATGATTTCTATTTTTGTTTCCACAGAAAATGAAAAGCATTGGATTCCTTCCAGACTAATGTGGTTGGAACAAGCCAGACCACCTGAAACAGAGTACCAGGTGATCCTACATTCAAAACAGCTGGACAAAGCAGGCTTGCAGACTACAGCCAGGATCTCTGCATCTTCTTAGAACCCCACATAACAATGCCCCTTACCAGCAGGAAGTAGTTTGGAAAGAACAAAGCCCAAATTCCCAAGGATTGTCTATAAATGTTTGTTTTCATTTAAATAGACATGTTTATATAAAATTAAAAAAAATAAAATTAAAAAAAAGAAATGTGTTCAACTAAATAAGAGCTGCAAAATCAGAGTGCCAGCTATCATGTCAACAGAGATATAGAAAATTTCATGAGGACCCAACTCCTAGATGATTTCCGGGGCAGGGGGAAAGGGGAATGTGGAATCAACTTTCCACATAGATAAGTCTTATGATAGGTTATCTGATCCCAAGAGGTCCCTCTAAACACATGCACATAGGAACAACATTAAATAACTCATCTAGATGTGTGTGTGTGTGTGTGTGTGTGTGTGTGTGTGTGTGTGTGTATGTGTGTGTGTGTAACAGTAACAAAAGGAGAGGACATGAGTTTGAGATAGAGTAAGGAAAATGTGTGAGGTATTAAAGGAAGGGCAAGTAGAAATTATATGAGTATGATACACATCTATGAATTTCTTAACAAATGTTTACACTAGAAAAGGCAAAGACACAGTCAACAAGACAAAATAGCAGTGTGAAACGATGTGAAACACAATGTGAAACGATGTTCACTAACCCCACATCTGACAAAGGGCAGATTTCTAAAATATACAAAGAATCCAAGAAGCTGGTTATCAAAAACACCAATAATCCAATTAAAAAGTGGGGTACAGAACTAAATATAAAATTCTCAATAGAGAAATGTAAAATGTCTGACACACACTTAAGAAAGTGTTCAACATCCTTAGCCATAAGGGAAATACAAATAAAAACAGCTTGGAGATACCATCTTACTCCTGTCAGAATGGCTAAAATAAAAAACACCAAAGACAGTTTATATGCCATTCTAGAGCCTTCATCTAGTAGCTGATGGAAGCAGAAGCAGACACCCACACCTAAACTCTAGCTGGACTCATGGAATTCAGTTACAGAGAGGGAGGAGTGATGAGCAAAAGGGCCAAGACAAGGCTGGAGAAACCTACAGAATCAGCTGACCTGAACAAGAGGGAGCTCATGCACCCAAGTCTGATGGCTGGGAAACCAGCACAGGAGTGACCCAGACCCCCATAATGTGGGTGTTTGTTAGAAGGACTGGGCAGTCTATGGTGTCTCTGGTAGTGGATCAGTATTCACCCCTAATATATGAATGGATTTTGGGAGCCCATTCCACATAGAGGAATACTTTCTCAGCTTAGACACATGGGTGAGGGCCTAGACCTTGAGCCAAATGTTATGACAGGTACCCCATTAAAGGTATCACCCTCCCTGGGGAGTAGAAAAGGATGGGCTGGTGTTTGATAGGTATAATAGGGGAGGATCAAAGGGTAAGGGAACTGGGATTGACATGTAAATCAACCTTGTTTCAAATTAAATTTTAAAAAAATGAAAAAAACAAGGTATTTTTTCATAGGAAAAAATAATTATAACTACTCTTTGTAAACGGTTAATATAAGAAAGAAGGAAGATTGATGCCTTTCCTTACCTGGACTTTATCTAAGGAAAATGGATTGTGCAAAAACTCTGAGGCAATATGAATGGTATAGATGTGGATTCTATGGGTTTTAAGAAGAGCTGTACACTGTGTGGACTGATGTGTTTTGGATTCTCTCCTGAGCTCATTAGCCCACACCCATTCTTAAGAGTGTTTTCCTTCTTCCATTTTACATGTGTATTTCTGGAGAAAGCCTTTTTCCTGGGACACAGGAGTGTGGTACTGGCTGCCATTTGCATACAGTTCCATGGCTTAGCATTTCTAAGCAGCTGTCATTGACATTCTCCACTTTCTAGCTGTTTTTCCGGCTTCTGTAGTGACTTAAAAGGCTAATATTCTCTCTGTCTCCTCACCTAATTGTGGCTACCAGGGTTTTATGCTTTCCTATATTGTTTTTATCTTTTAAAAATCTATTAATATTGTTCCCAAACATTCTTTTCAGATTGTTTAAAAATTGTCTTTCTAATGAGACTAATAATCCCCAAAGGGAAATTCAATTCCCTACTACAAAACTGGAACTACAGTGTTACAAAGACTGCTCTGTCCCCTATGCCTCCTTGAAGCCTACAGGAGCAGGTTTTGGTGCTGGCTTCAAGTGTCTGTAGAGCATGGTGTACTCACCATACAGCTGTAGGAGGCAGTGTCCCTGAGCTGGGTGTCTGTGATGTGCAGGGTGCTGTGCTGAGCATCTTCAGACTTGCTGAGAATCTTCCCATTGAGTTGTTATTTTCACTGTGAGTCATGACTGCCAGGGACACAAGACCTCTGCCTCTGTCTTGTTTGTACCACCTTAAGTTGTCAAAGGGGCTCACACTGTAATTGCATTGAAGGATGCAGCTCTCTCCCTGAATGACAGCCATGGAATGGGGATTCTGCTCCACTTGGATCTTGCCAGCAGCCCCTATTTAGAAACCAGTGTAAAATTCAGAAATCAACCATCCACACTCAGTGATTGTAGTTTGCAACCTTTACTCTTCATGTGGATCTCAGGTGACCTAGGAATATGAGTAGTTTGCTCTCTCCACCTCTCCCAAGGAATTACATCCTTCCCCGAAATCCTAAGAAAATGTTCTTTGACTTCCTGTGGCTCCCAGGTTAAAACCACCACTAACTTACACTGAAAATACAGCCATGAAATCACCCAGCAGGCACTCCCATGCTTCTCCATTGTTGTTCTGCAGAAGTCTGCCCCAAAATTGCTGCCTATTTCATCATCTCTTTCTTGTAACATACAGGAACTCTCAGGCAGCACATCCAGCCCATCAGAGACTGGAGACCCACCTCAGCTCCTGGAGTCAGGACCAGTGCAGGCACTGCCATCCTGGGGTCAGAGCTGGACTGGCTCCAAACCTTTGAGTAAACATTTTGTTTCATTCACTGCAGGTGATGTGACGAACAATGTGGACTTTTGTGAAGTTATGTGTCCTGGCATGAGAACTGTTACCGGATTTTCACCAACAGAGAAGTGTAAGGCCACACAGCACAGGGTATGCTGAATGAAGGCAGATGGATTTCAGAGGCAGATGCTCAGCAGCCAGGCAGCCTGCGGCCTTTCAGTTTGTGCTCAGTTCCCCCTGCAGTTTCTGTCACTGTGTCACCCACAGCACAGTAGTACTCAGCCGAGTCTGACTCTTGGACTGATGCTTTCTGCAAGTGGAAGGAGGTTGATCCTTTATCATGAGTAGCTTCAAAACCTCTGCTGCTTTCCCTCTCGCCAGCTGTAATGACTTTCAGGAGGAGCTGGATCTCCTCCTTTTATCACTTCACCTCATGAAATATATTATTTTATGTCCTATTAAATGACAGTGAGTCTTCCATTGATAATGTTCCTCTAATGATTTTCTGCACTTTTGTCTGGGTCCTTAGAAATTGCTTTAATATGTGCTTTTTGTTGAAATGTTTTTATTTCTGTATGGAATTGAAGAGATCACTTGCAAAGTATAGTAACCTTGTTACATGTTATTCATTTTCAGGCCTTAAATCATATCATGACATGTTTTCTTGGATATTAGACTGATGTTTCTGGTTTGAATGTGAATTGGTGTTTTTCCTTTGTAATTCTTTTGAGGTTTTTGTCTCTATGTAACCCATGCTGTCCTGGAACTCAACATATACACCAGGCAGGCCTCAAACTCAGAGATACACCTGCCTATGCCTCTTGAATGCTGATATTGAAGGCATGCGCAGTGTGGCTTTCTTTATACTTATTAAACATGTCCTTCCTTGTGGAGGAGCATTTCTTCTCTGGTCAGGTCTGATTATAGGTTGCAGCTGCATTATTTTTTCACTCAGTTTGAAGGCTCCTCTGCTATTCTTTGATTGAATGAACAGTCTATGTTTTCAAACATTTCCTCAGCTCCGTGTTCTACTTCTAGTTTCCTGGGTTTGTTCTCTTGAATGTGCCCCACAATCCTCGGAAAGTTGGGATATGACCGTTGTTTTTCTATATAGTTTAAGATTGGATTACTATTTCAACCTTGTCTTGCATCAATGAAACTCATCCTTCTTCTTGGACATGACTAATATTTTCTATTTGATTGATTGATTCCTCCTCTTCTTTTTTTGAGGGGGGGGAGGAAAAAGTTTATTTATTTATTCATTTATTTATTTATTGGCTCACAGGCTACAGTCCATCATCAAGGAAGCCAAGGCAGAACTGAAACAGAGCCCACAGAGGGATGCTGTTGGTTGTTTCTTCCCACTGGGATGATAAGCCATCTTTCATATAAATATACATATATATATATATATATGTTATAACCAAGTCCATTCAAATGAAAACAAACATTTATAGACAATATTTGGGAATATGGGCGTCGTTCTTCCCAAACTACTTCCTGCTGGTAAGGGGCGCTGTCATCGGAGATTCTAAGAAGATGCAGAAATCCTGGCTGTAGTCTGTAAGGCTGTTTGGTCCAGCTGTTTTGAATGTAGAATCATCTGGTACTCTGTTTCATAAGGTCTGGCTTGAGCAAACCACATTAGTCTGGAAGGAATCCACAGCTTTTCATTTTCTGTAGAAACAAAAATAAAAATCCTTTTCCCCTGTAACTTGTCCTTGAATTTAAATTTTGTAGTCAAAGCATTTTTTTAATTTAATTTATTGTTTTACATGTCGATCCCAATTCCCTCTCCCTCTCTCCTTCCTTCTCTCCTTCCCTCCCTTTTTCCCCTCTCTGCCCTCTCACCTGCACTCTTCTAACAATTATGATTGGTTCATGTTCAGAATCCCAGATTGCTTGCAGAAGTTTTCCTCAGTTTTTTAATATTTCTTCCAGCTCCTGATTACTTTTTTCACTTTGATAACTTCCTTATCAAGTCCCTGACTCTTACATTGTCCTTATGCTTATTTGACCCCCCCCATAAACAAATATTCATGTCCTTACAAAGGATAACACAAAGTCTTTATCTCATAATTTAGCTCTTTGGTGTCCATGACTGAAGAGTTGTGAGTTTAGGTGGATATCATAGTGGGTTGTTGTCTCATATATTTTATGTTTATTCATTGTGTTTTTACCTCTAAAGGATGTGTCTTCTAAAGTTGTTCCTCTGTAGATTCAGGCCCAGGCACATAAGAAATTAATGAGGTTCCATCTCAGTTTACCATTAAGTCTCTAGTCCTCAACTCTATAGCTTTTCTTAATCTTGGTTGAAGTCTGTGTTTAGAATGTTGGAGAAACCATGGCTTCTTCTGAATTTGCCTCAATGAGAGAGATTAAACCAATAGGGAAGGTCTCTCACTCTATAGTCCCATTGCCTTATGAGCCTCACTTTATTTTCAAAAGCATCAGCATAGCCTGGTGTGGGCTCCATGCAACTGTCCATCCCTACTCTGGTATAGCTGAACCTCAGCATCTCAAGCTCAATACCAGATTTGTAGGCACTCCCCAGGAAACACCAGCAGTTTCACAGGGTGAACTCATCATAATATATCTCTGACTAATCCACTCATGATGGCTCTGGTTCACTCAGTTTCACAAGTACATCATGTTTTTGCTCTTCTGGATGCCTAGTCTGAGGTATGTGCTGTCACCAACTTAAAGAAAACTAATACTTTAAATCATTGTGGTGGAAGATTCCCTGGTATAAAGAATATTACACATGGTCTCTGGGGTCTGTTTGAGACAAAGTTTTAAAAGAAAGCCAATTCCTAAGGATGTTTCTACATTGCATAAAGTGAGGTTTTACTTAGAAACACACTTCTGATGCAGACCACAGATGAAGCAGCCACAGTTTGAATCTTCCCCTCTGGGTGCACAGGTGTGTTCTCAGCAGGGCTCCCTGAGAGAGGCTAGGCTTAAGGAGCTCTGGTTTTTGTTCTGCTTCTGCTATGGTTTCCAACACTGTGAGTTGATTCCCAGAGGGCACAGAAATACTTAAGGGTATCTGCTATCTGTGAAGCTGAAATGACAAGGCTGAAGGACTTGGCTGACTTCTGGAAGATGACAGAGTAGCGGTCAGTTCTTTCAGTCTGAGTTGAAGAAGAAATTTGGCGAATAAGGAAAATCATCTCCCCACTAAGAAGCTGCTTGTACCAAAACAGGTGATAAAAGTTCTGAGTTGTCTCCTATGAACACTCCAGGTTGACTTCTTCCCCCTCCTGTGCGCTTGCCATTGACTGGACCTGAGTCACTTTTTGGCCCAAATTGGATCCTACAGAACAATCACAAGGGAGAAAAAAGTTTATTCTGTGGTAATGTGAACAAAACACTGTTGGATTTCAGTACCATGAGGCCTAAGATGAACTTCAATGAAGGCATATTCTGCTTGCTTCTCTGTAACCCCTGTTTCCTCTCACATCCATGTGAACTGCTATGTGCCTGGGGCAAGGCTTACTGCTTATTCCTTAACTAATGGGAGACATTCTTACCAGAGAAGGCCAAGGCCACCAGCACACAGAGCAGGCTGCAGGGAGGCATGTGGCCCGTGTCCCTCTCTGTGAGTGTTGACTTCTGGGTCTTAGATCACTGCGAGGTCATTGCCTGTCACTGCATGTGCACTGACTGTGTTTCCTACATTGATCAGGCAGGAAATGAGGTTTTGTATGATCATAGTTCCTTGTGCAGAGAGAAAAAGTGTAGGTCACCACAGACTTTTACTTGCTTCCTGTCTTCCTTGGTAGTTAAAAGGAGCAGCACCTAAAAGGGAGACTGGAAAAACCTGGCCCTGCTGAGGGTGAAGCTGCTTTGCACACAGGGTTGTTATTCAGTGGGATAATGTGGAGGATGGAAGTCAGATTCATTATGAGCCATGTGCTGTCTTTAATGCACCTGCAGACAGACCATTGTCATATGCTTACTTCTCTGTATCCATTATCTAATAAAGATTAATTTAAAAAAATAATTCTCACAAATCCATGAATTTCCCTGTGAATACTGGGACCTGAAACAATCTCCTCCATCTCTGAATTCTGGGGTCTGTATAAATTCTGCAGTCAGAAAAGCTACTTTTAACTCACACAGATTTCCTTTGCTTATGTCTGTGAATATGTTACAGGAATCAATTAGTAGTCTTTTAGGCTAAGGAGATGCTAGTGTGTCAGGTGCCAGCTGTGAATCATGAGGACCTATGTGCTGATCCCAGCAGCCACATAGGATCCAGTGATGTGGAAACTCCTGCAATCAGAGTTCTGGCAAAGAAACAGGGGACCCCTGGGATCTCACCAGTCAGTCAGTGTTGTCCAATTGGTGAGCTTCAATTTCAGTGAGAACCTGTACCAAAGAAATACATGAATAAAGGAGGAAATGAATAGAAGAAGATACACAATGATGATCACTAGTTTAGATACACACACACACACACACACACACAGGCTAGGGCACAGAGGGGGGGGAGACAGAGATTGAGACAAGGAAATTGAGACAGAGAGAATTTACACTAATATAAAACTGACTTTTATAAAAACTGTCTTGTAACAGTCTAACATCAAGGTTTTTTTCTCCATCCTCAAGGCCAGATAATGAGAAATTTAGTTTAAGGTGTAGTTAGTAAATGTTTCCAAAATTAAGGACGAAACTATGCTTGTTCCTTGCATCACAGTAAAGAAGGCTTTTGCCATTTTCCTCATTTTGGTTGGGATATATAAAAATATGGAAGAATAAACTGTGGTGTTCAGTATTCACTGGATTGCCCTCCTGACTGCTCTGTGTCTCTAATTTTTCCTTAGTATCTTTATGTGTAATATTCTTAATTCACACTCACCTTCTCAGTAACCAACCAGGCAACTCAACTGGATCTGACTGAAGCCCCCCCCCCCAAAGCAGATTCCTACACAAGACACATGATATACATTATCATTTCAAAATGGAGGAAAGGGAGCATAGTAAGGAAATTCTGGATCAAAAAAAAAAAAAAAAAAAAAAAAAAAAGACTAAAACAAGCTGGACAAACTACAAACTTTGCATTTCCATGTCTGATAATCAAGATGATCTTTAGATCTCCAACTCATTTCAACTTTGTTGACTGCAACACATTTCTTTCTTTTGGAAACATTGCACTAACTGTTAGCATCTCTTCTTGGCTAATATTCCAAGTGTCTGGCATCACTATCACCATGGGGTCTCCAAGGTAACCCAGCCTTTAGCTTCATAACCTCATGCTACTACCTATCTGGACCTCCATTTACGTACACCTCTGCCACATGCCTTGCTTCAGGAACTGTCCTTAGTTGCAGAGGGAGATTGCACTAAGTTCACTATTGGTTCTAATGCAAAACCCATGGGGCCTAAGCTGCCAAGTTCTGCTGCTTGGTAGAGCCAGAACATGGCCTCCTTGTTTAATAACATCTTCACCATTTTTCTGATTTCAGTTCTCTCTTTACTATTTAAGCTTGGTTTCCTGGCACTCACTCTGTAAAGTAGGATAGCCTCAAAATCAAAGATCTATCTTGATCAATCATGAAAACAGCCAAGTGGTGTTGGTAGGGCACACCTTTAATCCCAGCACTCAGGAGGCAAAGACAGAGGGATCTCTGTGAGTTCGAGGCCAACCTGATCTACAGAGCTAGTTCCAGGACAGGTTCCAAAACAATACAGAGAAACCCTGTTTTGGAAAACTGGAATAAAAAGATTATGTTATTATATATTAACCTGTTTTCATTGTATTGCCGGTCTCTTTAAGTATTTCCCAGCCTATCATTCCCTAGGAAGCTCAGAGTTTTGTCTTGAGGTACCCAGAGTTTCCCAATTCTTTGTTTTAAATCCTCAAGAATGTCTTTGCTCTCCTGCTGACTTCCAAGCTAGGTGTTTGTATTCAAAGAAGCCTATTCTTATCTGATACAAATGTTCTTCCCAATTTGGAGCTCAACTTTAAACTTGACAAGAATATTACACTTTGAAAGACATAGGGAGTTCACCTGCTGGCATTGTGAGATCTATCTCCTACTGCTAAGAGACAACTGAATTATTTTATTTCTTAATTTTCCATTTGCATACAGAAAACTATCCATTGTGGAAGAGAAGGGGAGATTGCAGGCTACCACATTATTTTTGTTGGTTTTGGTATTCTAAGACAGCGTTTCACTGTTTTCCTCAGCCTAGACGCCCAATCCTTGTTTCAAGCATGCTTCTGCCTTGACTTCCTAGGTAGTTAGGGCTATCACAGCTATCAATAATGTTATATGAAAATACTTAAATATATAAACTAATAAGTCTTTTCCAGTGGAAATCATATTAGTATTTAAGTGAATATACTTTGCAAAATGTTAAGTAATGAAAGGTCCTTTTTTTCCATTCTGTGCACTATGGCAGCTTCTATAACATTAAAAAAAAATACATTCGAAATTGTAATTTTTCATCTCTGAAATACACGTGTGAAATTATTTCTTTAGTGAAACTTTTGCATTCTTTCCCCACTGAAGCCATATGTCTATTGTAAACACACCTCCTGGTTTGCATACTTGAATTCTTGAAGGTAGATAGGGACTTGTACAGCAAAACAAGAGAAAGTATAAATGGCCAGTGGTCATGTAAATCACCACTTCCATGATCATCAGAGGAGAGTAAGGTAAAAGTCAAGTTTGTGATTTCTATCACTGAACTGACAGTCCAAGTGACTGACACATCGGGCTGCAATAACTACACATTAATAACATTGTTGACAAGAGTGTAGGGACATGGTGCTTATATAATTTACAGCTGGCACAAACTAACTACAAAAGCAACTATTTGTATAACTGTTTAGTAAACAATTCAACTGAACTAGTCATATAGCACTTTTCTCTCCTGCACTGCTTTTCTTCAGTTCCAATGGAGGGACAGGGGAAGGGATAGAACAACAGAAGGGAGAGGCCAGATGAATATGATGAAACCACTGCAAGTGCATATACTAAAGTATTACAACAAATCCACTACTTTGTACAATTATTGTGTACTGATGATTATGGTAATTATATGATTAAAGAAATATTTGCTTTTATTTTTCCTACTACACACACTTACATAAAAAAGTAAAAATATAGTTATCCTGGGATAAGAATACATTAACTGGACACCACAGGTAACAAATAAAAATGCCCATGCCAGAAATGGGTTATCTCTTCTGGTGTTTGAAATAGTCTGCTTTCTATTGCTCAGGTAAATAAATATAATGACCAGAAGCAACTGGAGGAGGAAATGATTTATTATTTGGTTTACATTTTTGACCATGGGCTATCAGAGAAGTAAGTGAAGTCATGATTCAAGCAGGAATACTTGCAGTAAAAATACATGAAAACTGCTCACTAGCTTGCTTTCCCTGGCTTACTAATACTGCTTTTGTTGTTGTTACATGTTCTGTTTTGTTCTACTTTATTTTTTATTTTAACTTTTTTAAAATTAATTTTACATGTCAGGTACAGTTTCCCCTTCCAAGGTTCCCTCAGTTCCCTCCCCCACATCCTTTGTACCAAACCCCCATGTAATCCTCAGAAAGGGTTAGGCCTCCCATAGGGAGTCAACAAACCCAGGCCTGGTAAGTTCAGGCAGACCCATGCTAGTCCCCACTGCATCAAGGTTGAGCAAGGTATCCCACCATAGAGAGTGCATTCCAAAAGACACTCAATCTTTTTCTGGTTCCAATAGTTTTGATATATAAAGTGATTACATCTTTGTTGAGGTCAACTATACCATAGATTTCTCTCCTCCACCTTCCAGTTTTTTCTCCCTATATCCTTATGATTCCCTATCTGTCTATTGTACCTAAAACTACTTTATTCAGGAGAATGGAGAAGCCAGTCATAAGACAAAAGGAGATGGCAATGCTTGCTGTTTACAACAAATTTGATGAAATAGGCAAATGTTTGGATTCCATGTGAGTCACATTTTATTGACCTCTTATATGACTGTACACATGGTGATTATTAAACCACTAACATTTTTTCACTTTTATGATTTTATTTTCTGAGATTATACTATAATTCCAACTTCTCCCTCTAAAATTTTCTAAATTTTCCTTCTTGTTCTCTGTCAAATTTATGGCCTCTACTATCAATTGTTGCTACATAGGCATGTAGAAACATATTTATTCCTAAATATGTAAATACAATATGCTCATCTGTACAGTGTTGCTTGTATTGAAAGACCTAAAAAGTAATGTTAATGATGGACTAACCTAGAAACCAATATCTGTTCCTTGGAATTTGTTAGCTTCCTCTCACAGGGCCCTGAGATAAGAAGAATTCACACTGCCCTTTCCTGTGAGTCAACAGGTGGTAAATAGGGTCAAGAGATAGCTGTAACTCTGGTTTGCCCAGACAAGATTAATTAGCACACCTGAGGCCCTAAGGCCTGCTGACCCTAATAGCAGACCATCTGGCCTCCAAGGGTCAAGTACTCAATGGACAGAAGGTCCCACCCCCTCCCTAAGCTTGTGGGTTTGCCTTTAAAAACACCTGGGCCCAGGGGAGGGGGCTTCTCCCTAGCCTGCTTGCTGGAGGAGCCCCTTTGTGCAAATGTTTCCTGTTCATTAAAGCCTCTTGCGTTTTGCAGCAACTGGACTGGACATTGAGTTCTTGGGGTATCGACCGAACCTGGAAGACTCCTCATTCTGAGGGTCTTACAGTATGTATGTTCTCAAGGATGACCACTCTCTACTAGGTAACCGACTGGCACACTCTTTGGGATGAAAACTGTCTCCTACTACCTGTATTCCTTAGTTGTCAATAGCAAATTAACCAGAATCCAGGCTTTGTTCACTTTTCTACATAAATTTGAACATGTCTATCGTTGTCCTTCTTCAGCTCATGATTAGACAGCCATGTTGGAGAGTCTCCATGTGTGTAGCTTCTGACATTCTTAGGAGACACTTTCACTGATATCCCTGGTCCTCTGGCTGTTGCTATATTTCCTCCCAACCTCTTTAGTGTGTTCTGAGCTTTAGGCACAAGGGTTTTATTTAAGACGTATCCACAGGACGAGACTCCACCACTCTGCATCTTGACTGCTTGTGTTTTCTGCAATGGCCTCCATCCACTAGAAAGTCATGGATCTTGGAGGAAAACCAAAACCAGCACAATCCCCAACTAAAATCTAATTATTTTCCTTATTATATACACATCCCTTTGCAAATTTTAGCATGAGTCATTCATTCTTTTCTATTGAGTTTAAGAATTTTAGATATTATCTTTAAATGTAGTTGAACAAGATATATGGTTTGTTGTTCTTTTGCTTCAGTTTTTGGATAAAGCTAGAAGGGGGTCCTGTGTGGGCAGATTCCATGGCAGGTAAGGGTGAACAAGGCCTGGACAAACATGACAGGCACACAAAGCTTGTGTGAGAAGTTTTAATAGAAAGGGATGGAGGAGAAAGGGAAAAGAGGTAAATAGACAGAGAGAGGACAGCAGAGAAGAGGGCAGAAAGAGCAGTCAGAGTAGAAAAGAACAGTAAGAGAAGAAGGAGGCATGAATGGAAAGGGCTTTGTCATTTAAAGGGGTCCTTTGCACCTGCCAGTAGACTAGTACTCACCGAACGCTGGGCTGGCTGAGTGCATTCTGCCAGATGACAGAGCTAGGCCAGCATAATGCCTGAATCCCTACATGTTTGAGCACTTTCTCACAGTCACTCTTCTCTTTGTTTTCTTAAGGACATTGAGAACTCTGTCGAGAAAACTTCAAAGCAATGATGAGTGGAATGAAATATATGCAAAGATAACTCAAAATGATGGATTAGGAGATTCAATGCCTTCAATATCCCAAAATGTCATCTATGAATTCAATAAATTCCACTGAAACTCCAAGAACACCCTTTTTAACAATTTTGAATAGAGACCAGCTCACTGTGGGTGGCTCCATCCTGTGGGAAAGTGTCCTGGGTCATATACATAAGGTAGTTAAGTGTGAGCCTGTGAGTGGGATAGCAGCAGAGTTCTTCCAGGGTTGTTGTTGTAATCTCCTGTTTGAGGTCTTGCCTTGATTACCAATTATGGATTGTGACCTGGAACATAAAACTAAATAAATCCTTACATGCTGTAAGTACTTTTTTCTCAGAGATTTCCGGCAGCATCAGAAAGGAAACCAGGATGTCAGCTCTCTGTACATTCTGTGTCTTCTATGACTGGATGTTCTTGCTGTTGGTGCAGGGTGACCTGGAAGCCCACCTTTGCCTTTCATCCCCCTTTCTCTTATCCTTTGTGAGTTCTGCACACTGCAGCTTAAATGATCACATTGACTGTGAGCTTCATCCTCTCCTCTGTTAGCTGGAAGATGGACACTGATGCTTCTGGAGGGAGTATGCATGGAGAAATGAAGATATAACCAAAGCCCTGAAACTCTGAGACAAAAAAAAAAAACCTGAGGTAAATTCTACCAAGGAAAAGGATATTGAAGTAAATTCTACACAGGGAAAGGATACTAAACCTGGCAGAAGTTCTATTTTATCTTCATGATGTCTTGTGACTGGTTGGGCCACACCCACCTAGCTAAAAGTTTGAACACTGGCTTCAGGTGTGTTGGGAGCAAATGCTTCCATAGCACAGAAATAAATGTCTGAGTCTATGCTCTGGGAGGAGGAAATGTACAAAGAGCTGTGATGATCCTTAGCTACTGTAAATCTCCCACTCTGCTTTGTCCCAAATGGGTTGAAAAACAGGCTGGTGAGGTGATCACAGAGGTGGAAAGTTGCATTGCAGCTCTGCACTCTCTTCCTCTTGCAGAACCAAGGACTCAGGACTCTTCTCCACTTGTTGCCCTTTCACCCCTGAGTACAAACAGAGAAACAGACACAGCTGGAGGTCACCGAGCATCCTAGAACCCTGAACACACCCCAAGTCCTCTGAGAAGCAGGCAGCTGTGCAGGACTCCTGAGCTGCTTCCCCACCCTCCATGTGCCCAGCACAGTCCTCTCTGTCCCTGAGTGTGGACAGCCAGACTCACAGCAAACCTGGGAGCACAGCAGCCCCAGCAGAGAGCACAGCAGCCTCTTCATGGTGCTGTGTGGATGCTGGAGACAGAAGCAGTAACCAAGCCCTGGGCTGTGGTGTCAGGATGGCTATGAATGTCCCTCCTCCTACACCAGGCAGCTCCACCCAGGAACCCTGCCAGGACAGACACTGCAAAGGTCCCTCCCAGCTTTCTGAGCCTGAAGCTCTTCCCAACCAGACTTGACTGAAAGTCTGGATAGAGCAAGGTGTGGAGATGGGCATTTTAGATCACTCTTGGTTTGTATGCAGTTAGGGATTTTGGAAGCATGAGAGGACCTGTCCTGCCCGAAGAGAACAAGACTCAGTCCCACACAGAGCCTGACATGCTCAGAGAAGCAACAGCTAAATGTTGAATTCAGGAAACAGGAACTTGTTCAGACTAAAAACATTTCCTGGGGCCTGAGGGAGATAAGGGTCTTTGTCCTTCCAAGAGGCCTTTGTTCCCAGTGCAGCATCCACACCAGCAGACTATAGCTGTCTGTAACTCCAGCTCCTGGGGACTGATGCTCTCTTCTGTTCTCAGAACCTGTACACAAATGTCAGACATTTGCATAGACGCATTGTCATTCTCATTGAAAACTAGCAAGAATCTTCACCTGTGAGGAAAAGTAAGAAAAATCTCTGCAGCAGAAGTAGAAACAGGAACATAATGATGGAGTAATATAATCGTTTCATAGATTTGGAATGCAATTTGAAAACTGGAATACTCTTGCATCAGTCAAGGTTTGTTCTAAACCTTGTCTTATAATATGACCACAAAAAAAGGAAGTGGAGTGTGGAAAGCTTATATAGAAGTTCTGCATCCAGAGTGACAGGGACAGCGGGTCTGGTGTGTTATTGCACATGGTGACTGCAGGGAACATTGCACTTGAGTTCATAACAATACAGGAAGGTATATTAAAGTTCTCTCCATAAAGGTGATTACTTGAGAAATGAAACATTGCCTCAAAAATAACTCACAGCTGTAGCCTTGCTTTCTTTGCACTGCCAGCTCCCGAATAATGACACAGTGACTTCTGATTTAGTATGAAAGCCTGGCCTTATCTTAGGCTTATTCCCAACTAAGTCTTTCAAATTATATTTTTTTTAGCTCTTAAAACTTGAATTAAACCCTTTTATACAAATTTCTGTTCTGAAGTGTGGCCCATTACCTCTCCTCCATACTGTAGGTCTGACTTCTTCTGTGTCACACTGGATAATCCTGTGTGCCACATTCTTCCCAGAGTTCCTATCTCTGCCTGGAACTCCTGCCTATCCTATCCCAGCTATTGGACATTCAGCTCTTTATTAAACCACTCATAAGATGCCTTAGTCAGGTAAGGAATAACAGATACACCTCTTTACAGAGTGTCATCAAATAACTAACAACACCCAACCTCATGCCATCTCAGCCCATCATTGTCCCAAACAGTATTAGAGCAGCTAATGACTTGCTAGGTATTTTGGTAGAATATGGTAATAATTTGATAGAAATTTTGACTCAGGTATAACAATATTGTGAATGATATTTTTTTTGAACCGGAGTAAAAATTCTACTGAAGGAAGAACAAACCAGATCTTTTCTTTGAAAAATGAGAAACAATAAAGGCAACTAAGATCTATACCATAGAAAGGAAGCATTTTCCAAGACTCCAGTTTCTCTTTACTGTTACTTTTATGAAATGTGCCAACTGCCTAAGTACCAGAGACTATGACCTTGGTCTCTTATTCTGCAATGTCAGGTGGTTTGTGTCCAGATATGCACTTGTGACTCAGGGCAGAGGAACACTCAGCTCCCTCAGTCCAGCTGTCAAGGGTCCTCAAACGCAAGGAGTTTCCACTCTTCCATATTCAGTTTGAAAGCCCTCCATGGATGAGATAGGTTGGCTACCTTGCATGAGCTTCAGGATGCACCAAGGACCCAGGTTAGGATGTTCACATTCAGGAAGAGACACTGATGAGCAAGAGATGAGTAGCTGACCCTCCCCAGAGCAGCTGCTGCAGATGCACAGATGCAGCTATCAGGCTGGGTACCATCTGGACTCTGCATCCTCCTGCAGCAGTGATGTGTGGGGGATTCAGCACTAAGTTGGTCTCTGTTCAGAGTGAAGCAGCACAGTGTTCCTTCTGTGCATGAGGGACTATAGCACAGTGACAGTGAGCAGCAGGGCTACTCTGCGCTGCAGGAGGCACAGCAAGATCACCAAGGTGAGCAGGAAGCAGCTCACTCTTTCCCAGAAATTCTCAGGAAGGGATACAGCCTGAAGAGTGGGAGAGGTGGACAGAGCTTGCTTTGACTAAGGGAGGTTTAGATGCCTTCATCCTAGGGACAATGAGGAGGAGTCATTGCCTTTCCTTTGGGCTTCATCTGGCATCTGCATAAAGTACATTTAGTCAGAATACCTACTGCAACAATGGAGGGGGGTTACAGAAAATAACTACTTAGCGAATTTATACATGAATATAATGTATTCAGATCATACCCAACACCACCACACCCTGTTCCCCCTACAACGCCTCACATAAGCTACTCTATCACCCTCCCCTGAAGAAGAAATTAGAAGGGGGGAATTAGGGCAAGAAGAACAAGCTTAAGGGAAAGAGGTAAGATAATTGAACAAGGTACTGTAATGTCCTAAGGGCACAAGGGGCTCTTAGTGAAGACTTCAAAGCAGGGTAGGGGAGAATGAAGGTTTCTTTGAGTTTATCACAATCTATGAAAACAACATTTACTTTTTAGAAAGGGGTTTCCTCTAGAGCTAAATTTAGAAATAACAAGTTCACATCTGCAGTGACCTTCCCCCATCTTTGCTAACTTCTGAGTGTGAATTCCAAGGCTTTCTGATCATGTGCAGAAAAAGGTCAACGCTTTCTAAGTAGAGACTTGGGAGTTTTTGAAAAGAAGAATATAAATTTATGAACAGAAATTGGAGAAAAAGATACTTACAGTGACAAAATTACAGAATTTTACACATTTCAAAACAAGAATCAGAACACAGCAGTCACCAAAGTTCTACACAAAGTCATCAAAGAGCCTGAGAAAATGATGTAGTTGATGTTGCTAGGAATGCTGCAACTATGTTAGCTCTTGAACAATTTATTAGAGAGTATAAATTAGAATAAACATTGTAAATATACTTTAGAAAAACCGCAAGCCTGCTATAGACAATCTTCACTTTGAAGAACAAAGAGTCAAATTCAAGAAACATCAAACTGAAGAGAGACTCCTTTACCTGTGCGGTCCCTTTGCATTCCTTATAAAATACAACATGATTCAGTAATATCACAGACCATATTCTAGGTCCTGCCCAGAGGAGGATACTATGTCATGTGTCATGCATGGACATCAGGGGGCAGGGGGCAGGAGTTATGAGAATTTCAATTCCACTGCCACAATTCACAATTCTTTCTCCAGCAAGGTATTTTGAGTGTTAACTTATACAATTAAGGCTTTCTCTCTCTCTTTCTCTCTTTCTCTCTCTCTCTCTCTCTCTCTCTCTCTCTCTGTGTGTGTGTGTGTTTGTATATATGTATGTGTGGCTGTTATCAATCAAAGTGAAGTCATTAAGGACCTTAACACAAAGCTTTCAGTGAGACAATTTTGTGTCACAGGAAGAACACAAAGGACAGAATCCTCTTTAGACAGACAAGAGAGCACAGGGTGTCAGCAGTAAACAGTGAGAGCAAAACAGGACATTGGAAGCAGTCAGGGAAGGGATTACAACACTGGAACATGCCTGTAATTAACTCAAACTGGCTGATTGTGGTGGCTCACACTGGTAGGATTTCCTGAAGAAGGCAAACGCAGGAAGATCATGAGTTCGAGGACAGCCTGGGCTACACATTTAGCAGGGAGATGGTGGCTCATGCCTTTAATCCCAGAACTTGAGAAGCAGAGACAGGCAGATCTCTGTGAGTTCCAGAACAGCCTGATCTACAAGAGCTAGTTCCAGGACAACAGCCAAAGCTGCAGAGAAACCCAGTCTGGAAAAACAAAACAAAACAAAACAAAACAAAACCCTGACATGACTTTGAAGTAACCAAGTAACCAAGAGGCAAATAGTCATGATGTAAACACCATTAGCTAAAGGCTGTGAAATATTGATGCATACACCTATGTGTACAATGAGGAGACAGTGAGTCACATGAGTAAGTCCAACTCAATGTTCACCCCAGCCAGATCCAAAATATGTTTACATTCTCTTTATCATCAACTGGCAAATGAAAATTATACTTGAGGGATATCTGAGGAAAAACAGTCTGGAGTAGGATAGCATATACTTAGCCCTTGATTTGAGATCTTTCTTCCTTTACAGAGACATAAGTATGAGTACTAGAGGTTTCTCCATTATATCAATATTTTGTTTCCAGAATTGAGTTGCATCTCAATACCTTGACTTCCTTTCCCACATTGCAGAAGAATTATCAGAGAATCTAACTCTACTCTCAGGTGAGTGAACCACCCTGTCCTCAGGATTTAAGCAGAGTGCAATGCCTTATGAGAGCAGACATGATGGGGGAAGCCATTCTGGATAGAGACTTTCATAACCAGGCTTCCCCTACATGGTGAGTAGGATAGGGGAAGAGCTGCCTCTAGCGCATCATCTTTAGAGTTTCAACACCTGTGTTTCCAAAGTATTTTCACTAAGTGAATGCTGTTGGGGAATCTGAAGGTTTCAATGAGAATGGCCCTATAAGCTCAGATAGCTGAATGTTTGGATATGAGCTGGTGGTCTGTTAAGAAGGATCAGGAGGTATGGCCCTGTCAGAAGAGGTGTGTCACTAATGGTGGTCACTGGCATCAAAGGGTCCAAGCCAGGCCCAGTCTTTACTCTCTGTCTCTTGTTGGTGAAATGTAAGCATTCAGACACTGCTCCATGGACATGTCTGTCTGCTACTATATTGTCCAACATGGTCATCATCGCTAACCCTCTGAAACTGTAAACAAGCCCCCGATTAAATGTTTTCTTCTGTGATTTACTGGCCATGGTGTCTTCACAGAAAAGAACAGTAACTGAGACCAGAAGTCAGGCTGAATCTCTGTAACATGGACAAAGGAGAGGAAGAACCTAAATTACTTTGGAGTGAGACTGAAGCAGATTTTTAAAGATTAGAGTTTGTGTTCCTCATCTAGTCATAAATTTGTGGTATAAAAGCAGAAGGTTACTGGAGAATTTAAATCAATAAGTTTTTAAGACATTGCAGTAAAGTTAAATCCCATGTCCAGCTTTCCCTGTAGGTGTTTTCTGTGAGAGATCCTCCACTTAGGATTTCTCTGGATCAAATCCTGTTGAATCTGGCAATGACTTCCACCCTATCATGTCAGAAAATCCACAGATTCCTAGGTTTCTAGGAATTTGGCCTGAGATTTGTTGCTGTTTTTCAGATTGCTAGGGAAACCCCACTGAGAGAAGTCACCCAGCCCTCCCTCACAGGGCCACTCCCCTCACCCTCCTGCTCCTTGGTTTGTGTGCAGCTTCCCCTACATCTCCCTCACTGTGACTCTCAGAGCACAGTAGTACAGGGCAGAGTCTGACAACTGCACTGAGGACTTCTGCAGGTGGAAGTCTCTTATGGAGGGTGGCTTGAAACCCTTGCTGCTCTGTCCTCTTGCTGTCTGTGGAGCTCTTCAGGAGGAGCTGAGGGGCTTTGTTGAGATATTGCATGTACCAGAAAATCACACGAGCTGAATTATTCTGATAAGCCTCACAGGTGACCCCTCTGTGATAGTAATCAGGCCTTCTGTCTGTGTCACTGAGTCCCCGTTACTCCTCTCTGAAAATTATAAATAAACATATAAACAAATAAATCAATAGGGAGGGGTCACTTTGCTATGTGAGGAAGAATATAAAGACCCCCACAGCTGTAAGAAAGTGACATCATCAACATGTAGGTAAATGTGACTCACCCAGCACCAAGAGGAGCGGCAGAACTGAGCAGGTGTCAGGAAGCATGTTCACAGAAGACAGTGACACTTGGTTCTTGAGTTCACCAAATTCACAGAACAAGACTCCTCACCCTTATTGCAACTCCTCCCTCATCACAAGGACCTCCTTCTGCACAGTTACCATCTGTCATGTGAAGCCACCACCTGATGAGACATTAACCACATCTGAAGAGGCAGTGCCCTCTGCTGGTTTCCCCTCAACCTCCACCACAGATGTCTGCACAACACATTGTGAATAAACTTGAAACTTCACCCAAACAAGGCAAGTCCCATGTCCACAACAATTACCCAAAATCACCAGGGTTGCTGAACTATGTATATCCTGTGATATTGTGATATTTACGGTGATGAGTGTACATAAAAGAATACATATATAAACACACACACACATATACACCTCTGATATAATTTATCTGCTTTATCTCATTTTATTATTATTGAGTATGGTATGCGATGTATTTTGATTATACTTACCTTATCCCTCCATTCCTGACAGATTCATCCACTGTTCACTAGAAACCCAGTTTTGTGCCACTCCATTAATAATAAATCATCTCAGGTTGGCATTACAGGTTGTAGTGCCCACATATTCTTGGATGTGAAACCTTCAGTGGAGGGTGATTTATGTACCCAGGTCTCCACCATTAAAGAAGTCCGAATCTCTTTCCCAGCAGCTACCAACTGCCAATAGCTCCTTAGCTAAGGTTGGGAATGCCCACCTTCCTTCTGCTTAGCTGGAACTGTGTCTTGCCTTATCCTTTGTAAGTCTTACATATGCTGTAGGCCTCTGTGAGTTCATGTGTGCAGCTGCCCTGCTGAGTCAAGACAACACTATTTTCTTGTAGTCATCCCCCACCTATGGCTCTCACAGTCTTTCTACCCTATATTCCTCAGTGACCTCTGACTTGGGAGGAGGATGTGTGATGGAATTGTTCCATCTGGAGCTGATGTGCTAAAGCCTTTTCTCTGCAGCACAGTGAATTCTAGTTCTTTGTATCAATCACCACATGATGTACCAAGAAGCTTTTCTGAAGACTGACTGATGCACCAATGTGTGTTTTTAACAAAAATTCATTAGGAGTTGATCTATTAATATGTCCCTTTATCAGGGTAATGGTCATGGATTCTCTTCCAGGGTCTATGTCTTGTCTAGTCGCAAGTTCGTAGTCTCCAAAACAGTGCCACATATGGGTTTCAGGTTGTGAAACAGAACTTAAACTGAATCAGAAGTTGGTTGGTTACTCCCATGACATTTGTGCCACTATTGAGCTAATGGACATGTCTGTAAGACTGTGGTTGTAGCTCATGGGGTTCAGAGATCAAAAAGACTGATAATTTTTTCTTTCAGCAGGATGCATAGCACATTCTGGCACTATGAAAGCTATCCAGTAAGAATGAAATGTCAAGGTGAGTATCAGCTTAATTACTCCATGCTCTTTGACTTATTCATTAGGTTCTTACAATCAGGTATCAAAGGGTGATCGACAGTATGGGCAATATCTCATAATAGCCAGAGGTATATGGAACCAAACTATTCAACAAGACATAATCGACTCCTGGCACTTAGATTTTTGTTTGTTATCCTGTGTTGTCTAATAGGGGTATTGTTGTCCCATTACAGGATAATTCCACTAAAACTCTTCATGTACACATATGTGTGTGAACTAATGGAGTAAAAAGTGGTTGCTGAATATGATAGGGACAAGACACACACTATATTGTGACCTGACACAGGAGTTCTGGGGACTGAATTGTTTTATCCAATAACATCTCTCCAGTCCAATCCAAGGATTATTCATGAGGGAAATTATTAAGATGCTTTTTAGGGAAGGAAAAAAGAGTAAAGTATTTAGACTGTGTCAGCAAGGGGAACACAGAGATGTAGGCAGAGGTGCTCATACTATAGCGTGTTTCCTCACCTCTTAGTTGACATAGACTTAATGTGAAGAAGCACAGAGGCCAGTACAAATGATAGAGGCATCGAGAGCTCTACTAAGAAATTTGTCATTAGTTGACCAGGCAACATAGCCACTCTATGTTGTCATAAATAGCACATATCTTGTTGATATTATGCTTCATATGATGATACATTATTCTTCAAAGTGTGGCATTGATTATGGAGAAGATTTCCTAGAAGCAGGGAAGCAACTAAGACAATGAAGCTGAAAATCAGTGTGAGTCACTGATAGTTTTATATGGAGGTGGTAGCACCAGGCTGGGCAGTAAAGTTCTAGCATGGAGCTCAGAATTCAGCATTAACATAAAAACCTATAAAAGTAGCTTCTCCTTAGGAAGGGAACCTTGCTAACTGTCCTAAAGAAGAATACAAGGAGAAAGATCACACTACTAAAGATAAGTTATTCTTAACTCTTGTTCTTTTCTTGTGTAATAGGATATATTACACAAGTACATTATGTTGTTACTATCAATAACAGCCCATCAAACAGTGTCAAAATCAACAACAATAATATTACCCAGGCATGTTTGATTTTATCTTTAATGCGTTTGGCCATCATCCTGAGATAGTGAACAGGTTCCTTCCTCTTCTGTGACCAAATACCTTAGAAACAGCAGTGTAAGGGAGGAAGCCTAGATGGTGATTCCAAGTCTAAACATGTGAGAATAAACACAAGCCATCATAACTCACCCTTGTCAACACAAATACATACCCCACAGACACATATACAAGCACCACTCATGTATTCCTCCATACACAAAACTTACATTCACTACACACACAACACAGACATTATAATATTGCTTAAAATTATGGAGATTTGATATAAGTTTTTGGCATTTTGGGCTTGTCTTAAATAACATCTCAGATGTCATAGTTAAAGCTGGTTTTGTGGGATGAAGAAAAGGCTAAGTGGATAAAAGCACATCTTGCTACTGCAAAGGATCTCAGTTTGATTCCTGGAACCCACATTGGACAGCTCACATGCCTGTATTCCAACTACTCTGTCTTCCACAGCCACCTCTACTCATGTGAACATATACATAATTAAAAATAAATCTTCTTAACAAGTTAGCTTTGTTTGATACAAATGGATATGTTTAGCATCTGGAGCAGAAGTCCAAAGTTCTGTTTGAACATGAACTTTCTTTGATCTGTATTTTGTTTTTAACATTTACCATTTACTTGGAAATAGGAAGCATTGCAAGGTAATTTTCTAAAAGATTAGTATGAGATGTGTTCAATTCTACAAGTCATATCTGAATTAGAATCATATGAATCTGTTTATTCCCCTCACCTGATTTCATATATTAGAGTGTAAAGACAGAGTGAAATATGTGCAGTTTTAGAACTTATTCAAAAAACATTTGTGTCTCTGGTGAACAATGAGAAACACAAGCTACCAAGTCAGACTTGGTTGTTCTTCTGTGGCTGTCTTGTCTAATGGCCTCTAATGGTGTTCAAAACATTGCTGCAAGCCAAGCTACATCAGGTGCTGCGGTATGAATATGTGATAAGCTCACTCATAGAAATAATTATTTGTTTATTTATTTATTCCTTTGTTTGTTTGCTTCCTTATTTGAGGAACCACATCATCTAGACCTAAACTAGATGAATACTTGCTGTTTTTAGTGCAAATGAAGAGAAAGAACAAATAAAAATATAAATCATTTAAAGCTGCAGACACAATACTTCCAGACAAAAATCAACTGTAAGTATTAAAGGGGTTAGTGCCACTATAAAGAAACATATTCACTGAAATGATGAAAATAGTGCCTGAAAATTAAGGTATCCCGGGCATGAAGATAGAAGAAAGGTAGAGAAAAGGTTCCTGGGAAAAAATCACTTTTGACACTTTCAGGAAAAAGGGGCAAGCTGGGAAATGTTTTCCTCAATTTAGCCACTTAGGCATGCAGGAGCCACTCACTGCAGCAGAGATATAAAGGGACCAGTCTACATGGGAAGCTGGCAACAGGACTCAGCATCATCTCCATAGTGCTCATTGTGAAGACATGAAGACCATAATAACCCCTGGTCATCAGGGCTTGATGTGAGGTTCAGAGAAAAGTTAGAGATGCCAGGCACTTTGCAACAGAATCAGAGTCCATGAAAACCTTCAGAGACCCATGAGTGAAGAGATAAGGGCAAAGCCTAAGTTTCAATGATGACTCCTAGATGTTAAAGATTCCAGCATGAGTAAATATCTGCCTAGGAAAGCCACAACATTTGAAAACTATGTATAGTGCAGGTATGTAATAAAGCAAAAATAGATACTAGACTGTATTTAAACATAGAAATACCTCATTTCAAATCATAGTATTTCAGGATTCTATTAATTGTAACACCTGTTAAGTCATAACTTCCCAGAATTAAAAGACCACAAGACTCATCTCAGGAGCTCAAAAACCCATCTAGGCCATAAGGACACACACAGCCTTTGGAGCCTTTCAGTACTGAGAAGTCTTTCCTCATACTCCTTTTGGAGGCATAAAGAATCTATTATGATTGCTAATCTGAATCCTTCATTTCAAGTGCAGAAATACTAGGACCCTACACTTGAAGACATGTGTGTAAGAATGACCAGAACTGAGCTTTGCATTTCAGTATTTTAATCAAAGTTCATGGATTTTTCTTCAGCCAGAGGTGCTTTAAAAAGTCACAAGTTTGAAAGGGTTCACCTGTCTTATTGATAGCAGACTTTTCTTCATGAGAAGACATAAGTGCTGACTGTGTCCATAGTTAGGGTTTGTAGGATGCAGCTCTGAAGTTGTGTATTATAGCAGCAAGTTCATGAGAGACACTCTATCCGCAGCACAGAAGTAAACAGCTGTGTGTGCAGAAAACTACTCTGAGTAGAGGTCTTCTTACTATATAGAGGTTTTGTTTGTTGGTTGGTTAATTGCTTTTTGGTGTGTATGTTTTTGTTTATTTTTGTTTTTTGTAGCATGCCCTTTCAAAACTCATGTGTATTTGACCAAAGGACCTGGTGCCAGACACTGACATTCACCAAAGATTGACTTGGGAGAGTAGCTCTAAGTTTGTGATCTCCTATCAATGGAGGTCAAACATGTGGACTCTTGTGAGTGTATGCAGAGCAAACACAATCTTTTTTAATAGAGTAATAGAAAAAATGAGGAATTAAGAAAAAGTGAAAGAGGAGGACTGGGGTCTACATGTGGGTGTGGGGGTGAAGGAGTCCGCCCAGGGGGACCAGGCCATCTGAAGTCGGCCAAGTCCTGGTCCTGCCTCCACCTACTGAAGGAGCCAGCCTTCCATTGGCCCCCTGGGAGCCTCCTGAGGACTGGGTATTGCATGAGGGGGGAGGGGAGGGGAGCCTGCAGTGGCAGACCTGCTCATCCAGAGTCTGCCAGTGTCTTAGTCCCACCTCCACCCTTGAGATTCGTCCTGCCACCTGCCACCGCTCACTGGAAGAGGTAAGCCATTGGAGTATTGGATCTGCTTGCACCCACTGGAAGAGATCCTTGGTCCTGTACTCACCAGGAGAGAGGGAAACCCTATTGGTACACACTGGAAGAAGGGATGGGTAGATGCCAGCATAAGAACATAGTCAACAAGAGAAAGATCAGTATGACTCCACCAGAGTCTATGGACTCCACATCAGAAAGTCCTGAACATGCCAACACAGATAAAGCAGAGGAGAACGACCCCAAAATACCACTTTATGATGTTGATAGAGATTCTTGAAGTAATGAGAAAATCCCTTAAAGAAATGGAAGAAAAAAAAATTCAATACATACCACCAGAAAAGCTAGGAAAAGAGGAGGAATTTAAGAGAGACACAAATGGCCCCCCACTGAAGAGGAAAATGACATGATCTCCCAAGCACATTGGGAGCATGGGGGTAAGGGAGAGGGAGTTAGAAGGAAGAGGAAGGGAGAGGTAGGCATGAGATAGCAAGGAGATTCAGGCAAAGAATAAAGGAGAGCAAAACAATAGATACCATAAAAGAGGGAGCCATTATGGGTTTTAAGAGTAATCTGGCACTAGGGAAATGTCCAGAGGTCTACAAGGATGACCCCAACTAACAATCTAAGCAATAGTGAAGAGGCTACCTTAAATGCCCTTCCCAGATAATGAGATTGAAGACTGCCTTATATGCTATCCTAGAGCCTTCATCCTAGGACTAGGCAGTCTTTGGGGCCTCTGGTAGTGGATTAGTATTTACCCCTAGCATAGGGATGGACTTTGGGAGCCCATCCCAAATAGAGGATATTTTTCTCAGGCTAGATACATAGGGGAGGGCCTAGGCCCTGCTCCAAATAATATGACAGACTTTGAGGACTCCCCATGGAAGGCCTCACCCTTCCTGGGGATCAGAAAGTGGATGGGATAGTGTTGGAGGGGGGAGCAGGGGATGGAGGGAGGGTGCGGGAACTGGGGTTGACATGTAAAACAACCTTGTTTCAAATTTAAATTTAAAAAATTATCAAGGGAAAATAAAAGAAAAAGTGAGAGAAACATCTGAGGGAAAATGATTTCAGAGAAGAGAGTACTGTTACCATTTTGCCTAGGATGTTTATAGGGCTATGGAAAAGACTGGGCAAATGCTGATGTAATCATGCCAGGATTGATAAGTTTTATGGGTGATCACAGCCTGAACCAATGGAAGTCCAACATGCTCTATGGATGCCCCAAGTTAGGAGAAGATCATGTGATGTCTAGGAATGACCCACCCAATCAGAGGTTTTTAACGTTTCCCTCTACCCACCTATGACTTGTGTTTTCTTGAATACTGATCTTGGCTGCCTCATAGCTGATACTTACTGACTGATACTGATACTTCTGCGTTACAGGTGACTCTAGGGCTGGGAAACATATTGCACCTCATAGATAAAAAGAAATAGCTGCATGAGACACAGAAACTACTGTGATACTGCAAAAAGGAAACAGTTGGATCTAGACTAAATTCAGCAAGGTGAAAACTGATGGAAACCAAAATATACATGAGAATGTTTGACACAGGCTCTAAGCAGTACAAAGGATACAGCCATGAGCTCAACAGGAGCAGGACCAGTGTTTGCACCTGGAGCCCTGAGGAAATTCATAGAGGTATGATCAGATCTGAGAATTAATCTATGATACACTTGTCTTCAACCCACACTGATAATCTGATCATCCAAATGAAGAGTTCAAGTTTATCTCCCAGCTGCAAAGAACAAATGTGACTGAGTTCAAACAAGAGCCACCAATCAGATCAGTGTTGCTTTAACCTTGGTCAAGAAAGCTTTCTTTTCAGTGAGTTGATGCAGAGATGCACAACCACACAAGGTACCGAGTATAAGGGTTGAGTGTCCAAACCTAAATGGGACATTTGTATCATCCTCTCCAAATCTAGGAAATCATCAGAAAGGAAGGGATTGAAAACATGTAGACTCCCAAGGATAAGAAGAATGCTCAGTGTTCTGAGAAAAAGAGACAGTGAGTGCTCACCCACAGATGAAACACCTTTACCAGCTTTCTATTCCTAAAAAGCTTTGGGAACATCTTAGAAGAACTGTAAAAACAAAAACCAAACCAAAAAATTAGTAAGACCTAGAAGATGGGGAGGAGAGCTTCATGTATTCCAGACATGACAAGGCTGTTGTACACATGAACTCATAGGACCTGTGTTTACCTGTACCATCCATGTACAAAATCTAGACAGCATAAAATTCAATCATGGGAGTGAAAGGAGGTCCTGATATCACTTTGCTTGCTGAGGACCTATTGACAATTGATGACTGTTTGCACAGGAGAGTCATTTTTCTTTAGGAAGGAGGCCATGTGTAGGATAACCATGTATCAGTAGATGATTCCAGACCCATAAGCACATGGGCACTAATAGGATTCAGTAGGTTATGGGGGATTAGAAGGATGAGAAGGGATAGGAGACATAAAGCTTAGAGCACTGTGTGTTCAGAATGAAATGTTTTCATAAAGTGGATACTTTTCAAATAGAGCATGCCCCAGTTCAGACCTTGCTGGGCCTAGTGGGTTTGGGTGCAGGCTGCAGGTGCCTGGGGAGCACTGTGTGCTCACTGCACACAGGTAGACAGCTGAGTCACTGGGCTGGGAGTCTCTGATGTGCAGGGAAACATGCAGGCTGCCTTTATTGAGGTGAACTGTGAATCTGCCTTCTTCCTTTTCACCATTGGAGAAGATGGACATCAGAGCCTTGGGGCCTTTCCCGGGATGCATTATGTACCACCAGAAGTAATCAGAATTACTACGATCACTGGAAGTGCAGTTGAAAGATGCCTTTGCTCCCTCTGAGACACTGAGGGATTCTGGGGTCTGCTGTACCTTCTGCTGGCCGCTCACCCCTGTTCAAAAGGACAAAGGTCAGACACACAGGAATGGTTGTATATGGATACAGATACCCCAGAGCGGCTCTTCCATGGGCCTCCTACCCTTAACTACAGATGAAAAACTTTTGTGTTTCTACCACTGTCCTAGAGTAGACAACAACTTCACATATGACACCTTATATCCAGAAGAGATGCCCAAACTCACAATTAACCTGAAGCCATAGGACCAACAGTAAAACACTCCAGGATGTCTCCATTCTCTCTTCACTGAGGATCAGAGTTTAAACCGAGAAAAAAAAAATAGTTTCACATTTGTAATGCTTCCCCTTCAGGAAACATCAAGACTCTGTGCTACCAAGTAGGAAACAAAGCTCTTTTCACCACCCCTGTTTCACCAGCAAACCCCTCCCCCCAAACTCTCTCACTCAAAACAACTTGAGAGGTTCCCCATGTCTCTGAGAAGAGACCGCCATCTTGTGGATACTGACAGTGGCAAAACATTTGCTAAAAATAAACACCTTTCTTTTTTTATTTTAAAACAATCTTACTTTACATACCAACCCCAGTCCCCTCTCCCTCCCATCCTCCCATTTCACCCCCTATTCACTCCTTGGAGAGCTTGAGGCCTCCCATGGGGAATTAACAAGTCTGTCACATCTCTTGAGACAAGGTCCTTCCTCTGGATCTAGGCTGAGAAAGGTATCCATAGGGGATGGGCTCCAAAAAGATAATTCATGCAGTAGGGATAAATACTGTTTCTACTGGTAGTGTCCACACAAACTTCCCAAGCCAACCAACTGTCACCGACATTCAGAGGGCCTAGTTTGGTCTTATGCAGACTCCTATGTTCTCAGTCTAGAGTCAGTGATCTCCCACTTGCTTGAGTCTGCCGTTTCTGTGGGTTTCCCCATCAAGGTCTTAACTCTTTTGCTCATATGATTGCTCCTCCTGCTCTACAACTGGACTCCAGGAGTTCAGTCCCTGCTAAACTGTGGATCTCTGCCTGTGCTGCCATCATTTATTGGATGAAGGCTCTACGATGGCAATTAAGGTAGTAATCAATTAGATTACAGGAGAAGATCAGTTAAGATACCCTCTCCACTATTGCTTAAATTTTTAACTGGGGCCATCGTTATGCATTCCTAGGAAATTCCTTAGTGTCATAATGGCTCACTATATTAAGGTATTCTTATTCCTTATTCTCCCCCTTTGTCTTTTCCCCAATTAGACCCTAATGGTCCCTCAAATTTTTCTACCCCATTCTCACCTCCCCTCCCAGCTTCCTTATCACTCTCCCACTTCTCCTCATGCTCCCAATTTACTTAAGAGATTTTAACTATTTTCTTCCAAGTCAAAGAATGTCTTTGCTTCCTGGCTTCTCTGTGGTTATGGACTGTAGGCTGGTTATCCTTTGTTTCAAGTCTAATATCCACTTATGAGTGAGTACATACCCTGTTTGTCTTTCTGTGTCTGTGTTAACTCACTCAGGGTTTTTTCTAGTTCCATTCATTTGCCTGCAAATTTGAAGAAGTCATTGATTTTACCTATGAGTAGTACTCTATTGTGTAAATGTACCACATTTTCTTTATCCATTCTTCAATTGAGGAGCATCTAGGTTGTTTTCAGTTTCTGGCTATTGCTGCTATGAACATAGTTGAGCAAATGTCCTTGTGGTATGAATATGCATCCAGTATTTATCCCTACTGCATGAATTATCTTTTTGGAGCCCATCCCCTATGGATACCTTTCTCAGCCTAGATCCAGAGGAAGGACCTTGTCTCAAGAGATGCGGTATGAATATGTGTATGCCCAAGAATGGTATTGCTGGATCTTGGGGGTAGATCGATTTCTAATCTTCTGTGAAACCACCATACTGATTTCCAAAGCTGCTGTACAAGTTTGCACTCCCACCAGCAATGGAGGAGTGTTCTTCTTTTTCCACATTCTCTTCAGCTTAAGTTGTCATCAGTGTTTTGGATCTTAGCCATTCTGACTGGTATAAGATGGTATCTCAGAATTGTTTTGATTTGCATTTCCCTGATGGCTAAGGATGTTGACGAAATTCTGAAGTGTCATTCAGCCATTAGTGATTTCTCTGTTGAGAATTCTCTATTAAGGTCTGTACTCCATTTTAAATTGGATTATTTGGTATTTTGATGTCTAGATAGAGGGAGCCATTAGGAGGTTTGGGAGAAACATGGTGCTAGGCAAACTTCTATCAATCCATAAGGATAACCACAGCTAAGACTCCTAACAATAGTGGAGAGGATGCCTGAACTGGCGTTCCCTGTGAGGAGATAAATGGAAAAATCTGGCATCTTAGTTGAATACAAATTTAAGAGACTTTTGCTCCAAGTCATTGTGGGGGAGCATGTATGTTTTCATGTGCTTCAAGTTAAACTTCACACATTTCCCGAGTAACTTCGAGCATCTACTTCATACTTTTTCTGTCACCAGCTCTGGGTGTGGTTCTTACTTCTCTCTGGGTCACACAATACAGCTGTATACAACACTTCATCTTTGAGCTTTGAAAGATCTTCTAAGTAAAGCAATTCTAGAGTAGTCCTGCTAAAGCTAAGCTCCATGGTAAAGGTGTGTGAAGTCCTATAGGACAGTATTGCCTTTAAACATTGGACAAGCACAACATTCAGTGTTACACCTTCATTTTCACTAAGTAAACTACCATTTACTCCAGTAAAAGCTGCTATGATACTAAGTTATATCAATTTCAAATATGCAAATCATATTAAAATGATGTCAGGATTTTTCTTTTCATACATGTAAAACTACAAACTAATTTTCCTGTTATATTGCTTGGAACACATCTATAATAATATCTCATATGTTTCTCCTTTAGCTAAATACAAGAAAACATGCTACAAAGGATGTAAACTTTTTATTTATCTATGTAGCATCATTTATCATTGTTCATTAATTTTGTATGTATCCAAGCTATTGAATATTGTTTTTCTTAAATTTCAGCCTGCAATATTACCCTTAAGGTTTCAATTACTTTTAATTGTAAAAATATATTTTATTAATTCTTTCAGAATTCCTAATTAAGTTGTTGGCCAAAAGGATCCTATGGGAATCCCCAACCAACCCTGTTTGTTGTCAGGACTATATACTGTTCTCCACAAACCTAGGGTAAAAGGTAATTCTATCAATCTAAAAAAAAATGTATCAATAAAATCATTCCTAATGACATTCTGCTATACTCATAGCAATGACAAATAAGCATCATCCTGCAGCAGATAGAAACAAAATCAGAGACCCATGGGCAAACACTATGCAGAGAATGAGAGACCTTGTAACACTCAGTCAAAAGTGAGATGTCTCCATCACATCCTTCTATTCAGGAATTGTGGAGAAGGAGTAGCAAGAGTGTAAGAGCCAGAAGGGATGGAGGACGCCAGAAAACAAGACCCTCTAAATCAACATGAATTCACAGAGCCTGAGACAGCATGCACAGGGTCTGCATGCAGCTTCACCAGGTTCTTTGGGTCTATGTTATGGTTTCCAGTTTAGACTTTTATGGGATTCCTGAGTGTACAAGCAAGAGGGTCTCTGTTTCTTGTGCCATCTTTTGGGTTCTTTCCTTTGGTTGGTTTGTCTTGTCATACTCTAACATGTTAGTGTATTTGGATGTTTTTCTCTGCCTTGCCCAGTCTCACTGGACCAGTTTCTCTGGAACTAACTGAAAGCTTCCATTTTGATAAACAATAGTGAATCACAAAGACAAATCTAACTGGGAATGGCATGAACCTTTTAAAACTGCAAAACCTACCTCCAGTGGCTTCCTTCAATAAGCTCTCACGTCCTAATTCTACTCATATAATCCTACCAACTAGTATCCAAGTATTCAAATATATGAGCCTATGGGAGCCACTCTCATTCAAACCGTACACTTATAGAACAAGGTTCAGGTACAACTAAGACATTACCAAAAATAGAAAGAAAGAAAGAAAGAAAGGAAGGAAGGAAGGAAGGAAGGAAGGAAGGAAGGAAGGGGAAGGAAGGGGAAGAAAGGGAAGGAAGGGAAGGAAAGAGAGAGACAAAAAGAAAGATGGAAATTTATGATTTTATGCTGGTAGAGAAAAAGAAACAACATTATCAGTTGACAAGGGATGTTCCTTGTCTCATCATGGTGTGGAAGGGTATGCAATTTTTAGTTTTTTGTTCTTAATCAATTATTTCAGCTCAGAAAAATAAAAACAGTGAGCTCTTTGTGGATCTTTTGCACACCATACATATTATTGGATCTGCCAATAGCGTGAGTAGTCTACCATTTCTCTGAGTTGTGCCATCAGGGTGCAGTCTAGAAAGAGGAGGTAGTATCTTAGAGTTACTATTGCTGAAATGAAACATCATGACCATAGCAACAGCAACATGGAAAGAACAGGGTTTATCTGGGTTACACTTCAACACTGTAGTCCATCACTGAAGGAATTTAGTACAAAAATAATCAAGCAGGGAAGCAACCTGCAGGCAGAGCCTGATGAAGAGGCCATGGAGGGATACTGCTTAATGGCTTGCTCATCATGACTTGCTCAGCCTGATTTCTTACTGAACCCAGAACCCCCAGCCCAGGGACAGCAGCTCCTACAATTGGGCTGCTCCACCCAGTCAATCACTAATGAAGAGAATTCCCTACAGCCAGAATTTATGGAGATATTTTCTCCATTGAAGTTCCTCTCTCTCAGAGAACTATAGCTTCTGTCAAGTTGACACAAAACTAGCCAGCACACCCTTTAAGACAGTAAAAAAAACTCACTTACTACTTCTGTTGCATCAGGAGATACTCAAAGATCAGAGTTCTATTCAACTGTAAAGAAAATGAAATCAAAATTTGCAGGTAAATGGACAGGAACCAAAACTATTATACTGAGTGAGGGTAACCCTGATGCAGAGAGAACATCACATGCTATCTGATCTGTTGTCCTGAGCCTGAATCTTCAGATGTGAGAACCCAGCCTGCAGTGTCCACAGAAATCAAGAAACTGAAAAGGTGCCATTAGGAAAAATGGAAGAAGGAGTCCTAGAGAGATGGGCAGTAGGGCACAGATTTACAAACAGGAAAATCTGAAAAGGAGTCCAAATGAAGTCACTAAATAGTAGGGCAGACAATGCCCCTACTAGACATCTTCCATCACTAAGTAAAACCTATGCTGATCCACAAGCCAGAGACAGAAAGAGGGCACAGCAGTATTAAAAACTAAAAATTTTTTCCAGGAATTATGGCACATCCCTATCATCCCAGAACTAGGGTTCTATAGACAGGAGGATGTCTTTGAGTTCGAGGCCAGCCTTGTCAACACAGCAAGTTCCAGGACAGCCAAGACTGAAAAGAGGAACCCTGTCTCAAAAACAAATCAATAAAATTATATTATTATTATATTTTATTTAATATTTTTTCTTATTTTACATAGCAATCCCAGTTTCCTCTCCCTCTCATCCTCCCTTGCCCCTACCATTCCCCCATCACATCCCCCATCCATTTCCCAGGGAGGGTGAGGCCTTCCATGAGGGAACATTAAAATCTGTCAAGTTGTTTGGGGTTCAGCCCAGGCCTTTCCCTGTGTCTCTAGGCTAAGGGAGTATCCCTCCATGGGAAATGGGTTCCTAATACAAGCAATAAAATTTGCAAACATATTGTTGTAATTTTCCAGATAAATAGTGACAATATGATGAAAACTTGATGGGAGATGTAATTCTGTAAATGTTTCTCATATTGGTTAATGAATAAAGCACTGTTGGCCAATAGGAAAGCAAGATTGGCAGGACTAGGAGACTAGGACAAGAGAGGAAGTAGTAGGGAAGAGTTCTAAAATGGAGGACAGGGAGAGAATGCCAGCCCCTCTCTTAGTAAGATAAGACCACGTGGAAGTACTTAGATTAATAGAAATGGGTTAATATTTAAGACAGATCTAGCTGATAAGAAACTACTAACTGGCCTATAGCTTTATATCTAATATAGGGTCTCTGTGTTTTATTGGGGCTGGCATGGTGGCGGGACCAGCCTGGCAGGGAAACTACTCATAACAAAAACCTTCTATAAGACTACACTGAAATATGGTCTCACAAAGCTACAGTTTTATTCTCTTCGCATATTGCCTTTTAGATCATCACCTGACACACAATAGGCATAAATAATTGCATTGAATAGATATGTTTAATGCAAAATTGTTATTTTTGATGGTAGAAATATTGAATTTTAATATGTGTTTACTAGTTCAACAAATACAAAAAAAAATGACAATAGAAAGACAATGATTAAAATCAAATCCCTCTTTTCAAGGGGAGATTTTTGTACTTATGAAAATTATGTGTGTATGGATAAACACATTTTCTTAAAACTATGTAAATATAAAGCCCTATATAGTGCAACATGAAAAAAAAATCCCAGCATGTGGAAGGCCAGATAGTATAAATGCCTTTTGAATCTCAGTTCAAGCTTGGTCTGTGCAACAAAACTTGTCTCAGGAAGAGAAATAGGAAGATATGTAGAAGATGGAAAGATAAATAGACAAGTACAAGATAGATAGATAAATAGAGATATAGAGATAAATAACACATGTTCATGAAGAAAAGACTTTGAATCACAGAGTCGCATATATGTATATACATATGTATATATATCAGAAATATTATATAATATATAATATATATTTTCTGTTTAGTGTTGGCAAACATTTCCTTCAAATTTGAGTTTCATTTTTCACTTTATTGATGTTGTACTTTTAAGAATAAACATTTTAGTACTAGGACTATAGCTCAGTAGAGCACTTACCTAGCACTCACAAGGCCCTAGTTTAATCCTAGCACTGAAAAAAGTAAAAAAGAAATAGAAACCAGGAGAGACCACTCTCACTCTTTCTTAAATAACCTAAAGTAATGTATGCTAACTTCCTGTTCTCCTAATGTGTTCTTAGTGCTAATTTCCGTGGTTTACACTGTAGCAGTGCCTGGGAGTACATTTAGTGTCAACAAAAGCAGACCTTCCCCTGGTCCCTAAAAGAGTGACCTCAGACACACTCAACAGTCACAACCCTGCTCTCAGAGTTTGTGTTCAGCTTCCCTGAAGAGTGTGCCATGGTGTCACTCGGAGCACAGTAGTACACAGCCGAGTCTGACTCTTGGACCAAGGCTTTCTGCAAGTGGAAGGAAGTGGATCCTCTATCATATTGGTTTCCAAGGCTCTGAAGAGGAGCTGTGGACTTTCTCCGGGATCCTGCACGTACCAAAACAGGGCTGGGTACTGTTGGGTTTCGTAGGAGCAGTTCATAGTCAGAGACAACCCTTCAGAGAGTGTCACTTCACCTTCTGTCTGTGTCACTGAGTCTCCATTGCTTTGTCCTATAAAGAGAAATTGATAACAACAATTCAGTGTCAGTCACCTTCCTGATGACCTATATTCTTCCTCATAGGAAGAATACCCTTACAATTTACATCATTATCACAGAATAAGACAGAAGCTCCATGTGTCGTCCCATTTACCAAACATTAATAAGAGTTCAATCACTAGTCCTGGAGAGAGTTCATTTTCTGAGGCATTGAAGTATGTGAATCTTAATTTCTTATGTTAGGAAAGGTTAAGGTCATAGTGAAAGGATGAATGCAAGCTGAGAATTAAACAGGAAATGGGTATGTGTTAGGTAGACCTACACCCCCTCCAGAAGATTGCTGACTTGTATTCTCAAAGTCAGTGATGGAGTGCCATCCTTGGATCTTTTTTTTTTGCCTAAGACACTTGGTAGCCTTTGGACAGTGCTTCTGTAATTCTGAAGAATAATTGTGATAGGCTTATTTGCACTTTGTAAGTTGTCTTACCTGAGAACTCCATTCCATGACATTTCTAAGTTTCTTATGTAGCCAGTTTGAGCATTTGAGCTGTGTGGTAATCTACCTGAAAAAAAAATCATACAAGCAATGAATATCAACTCATGTTTAGTCACTACAAGATGACTTAGGGGAAAGAGACAAACTTTTTCCATTGTGTTACCCTACACTTGTACAGGTGTCATAAACCTAAAAGATAACTAACAGATACTTTTAAAATTAGTAAATGACAGAGGTGAGATGGGTGGGAAGGATAACTATAGTTGGAATATAAAATGAAATAAAAAACAAAAATTTGAAAAAAATTAACAAATGAATATTGTTTGTTTAAAAGAATGTCACTAATTAAAATAGCCACTTGTTTCACATTTGAAACATTTATCATAAGAAGCTCAACTTGATAAAACTTTTGAGACGAAAACAATTTATATTACATGTATCTTATTGGAAATATTTGAATATTGTATGTGTTACTCAGTGGAAGAGCATATAGCTTGCTATGCATGAAGCTTTGGAGGTCAGTATCTATCACCTCAAAATTAGTAATAGTAACAAACCCTCTAGCTGTTTGAAGAGAATGGTACCTACCGGCTCTTGTTGAGTACTTGGTTCCCAGATGGTAAAACTAGGAAGAGTTAGGAGGTGTGGTCTTGTCACCTTCTATGCCTTATGGTTGTGTCTCAGGATGGATGCTCTCAGCCATTGCTCCAGTACCATGACCCCTGGCATGCTCCCCACCATTATGGACATAGACTTAACTCTCTGAAACTCTAGGCCCCAAGTAAACTCTTTCTTCTGTAAGTTACCTGGGCCATAGTGTCTCTTCACAGCAAAATTCAATTAACTAAGACAAACCCATAAAATTTGCAGTCCTAGGGAAATACCAAAATTGAAGATATTGAATACCCATGGAAGTGAATTTGCTTTCCCCTGACATGTGATTGCCTATGTACACCTAGCAGATTCTGGATTACATGTAGCTTCAGATCCATTGTTGTTTTGATACTGTACCTTCCATAGATTCTCTTCTTAACTGTGCTTTCTCTATATCTTTACCTGTCAATACTTGTCAACATTATTTGCATAACCAATACAGTTCCATAAAGTCATAGTCACACAAGACCACATCCTCCCATGAAGTCATAGTCACACAGGACCATGTGCTCCCATGAAGTCATAGTCACACAGGATCACATGCTCCCATGAAGTCATAGTCACACAGGACCACATCCTCCCATGAAGTCATAGTCACACAGGACCACATCCTCCCATGAAGTCATAGTCACACAGGACCACATCCTCCCAGAGTGAGTTTGTTTTTGAAGAGACTAAAGATTGAGCTAAATCTCAGTCTCTGGAAACAGGCACAAATGACTTGTCTGTGGATGAATAATGTGCTCTTCACAATGGAGTCACTCTCCAACTGCCCCAGCTTTTGAAATGTGTGTTTACTAATTAATGACTCTGATTGATAAATTCTTTAAGACTCTCAAGAGGATCTAAGTTCAGTTCCCAACAACTATGATAGTGACTTACTTCAATGCCAAAGCCAAGAAAATCCAATGTCCCTAGTCCCTGAGGGTACCTAGTCATTAATACACACACACACACACACACACACACACACACACACAGATGCACATGTACACACACTCACACATACACATGCACACACAATCACTCACACACACCACTAAAAATATTATTTTTTTCAAGTTGTGCATTCCATCATAAAGTTCTAGTTCCATCCATGGTTTCTGTTACCAAAGGTCTCTCTTTTCTAGTAATAGCAGTTGCCTACTTCTTGAAGCAAGATCTACAACCTTTCCATGTGCTAACATAGAATGCTTCTCACTGAATATCACTGAATGAGATAAGTAGATATAGACTCTGTATACGTCATAGGAGCCTAAAGTTTTCTCTTTGTTCATGGTGACTCTTGGTTTTCTGAATTTCTCCACTGCCAAATGAAACACTATGTGTTTCTGAATACAGATTAAGAATGCACAATATTTAGGAGGCAGAGAGAAGGCAAGAGCCATTTTCTTCCAAAGACCATCATTGCACAGGAATGGTGAAAGGCAAGGGTACTAAGTGGTTTCACCTGGCTTTTGTTTCCTCTATTCCCATCTAAAAACAAATGAGCAATTCCATAGTAAGTAAAAGACCATCACTGAAATACCCATTAGAAGCTAAAGGTACCATATAACTATCACAATTACTAAAACCAGAATCACAAAATGCATCACAACTAAATATAGCTATGATGTTGCAATCTTCGAGGGCTTGTCATGACAATGTTTGTCTCAAATAAAGGATCCTTGCTTCCATTTGCCATAAACTATTTAATCCCACAGAATCTGTAGGATTTGTGTATTTTTCTCCTAGGATCACCTCTGTGTTAAACCTTCTCACTGAGTTATTCCAGTATCCAATCTTGAAAGGGACCTTTGAGTGTAGATATTCTAAACAGGAAATATAGGCAGCAATTATGAGGGGTTTTAGAGGGACCATAATGGGGATGAGGGCCCAGTGGTTCTTTTACACTGTTGACAAGAATTAAAATTAATAAGGGCATCTTCAAGAGCAATGTGTCAACCAAAGTAGTTTTTTATTACATTTATATGTATGTTTATGTACACAGAACAGTGCATGTAGAGATCAGAAGACAATTTGTTGTAATCATGTCCCTCTGTCCACCACACATCAGGGTTGGTGACAAACATCTTTATCCACTCAACCATCTTGAGGAAAATCATGGGGAACATTTTAAAAGCCCACATCCTGTACCAAAGCAAACATCTGGGTGTATAAGTTTCTGCTTTGCACTATAAACAGAGAAATAGCTAGAATTACATTCTTTGTAGGGTCTTTGTAATAAAATCATAGAAATTCCCCTTTGAACAGAGGCTTAAAAAAATCTTTTTTCCATCAAGAAAAAGTTACGTTAACTTTCTAAATCTCCTTTAGGAACCCGGTAAAGATAAAGGTCACCTGCATCACTCTGAACATTGCTATAGCATCATAGTTCCAATTCATAAGATATATCTGTACCATAAAAGATTTGTGGCTGGGCGTTGGTAGTGCATGCCTTTAATCCCAGCACTACGGAGGCAGAGGCAGGGGCAGAGAGGGGCAGAGAGGGACAGAGAGAGAGGGGGCAGAGAGAGAGAGAGAGAGAGAGAGAGAGAGAGAGAGAGAGAGAGAGGCAGAGAGAGAGGCAGAGGCAGAGGCAGGCAGATCTTTGTGAATTTGAGTGCAGCCTGGTCTATGGAGCTAGTTCCAGAGCAGGCTCCAAAGCAATACAGAGAAACCCTGTCTGAACACTTAAATTATATAACAGTGACTTTTGTAACTGTGACAGTTGGTATTGGTTCCTGTTTGTGGCATGGTCCTTCTAAGTCTGGTGGCCTGTTTTTGCTGAACACTTGACTTGGGAGGAGAGGTGATAAAGACTGATAAAGGAAGATTGAGCTGTGCACAGGGCTGAAGCAGCACCTTGGAAACATGACTGGTGGTGACCTACTGACCGTTGTGAATCCAACTTATGACTGAGACATTCCCACGTCTCCAAATTATTTTAGTAAAAAAACAAACCTCACAATCATCATGCAATAATTTATCATTGAAATATATTTTAAAAACCCCAGAGATACACTGTATAGCATACACTTATATATTAGAAATCCAAAGGAAAAATTTGGGAAACAAAGTTCATCAGCTTTATTTTCAGAGAATGAAAGGGAATAACATTGAGGCAAAAAACAAGAACAATTACAAATTCATTGGTAAATATTTTAAATTTTATTTGAAATTTTTCATTTGAGTATAGCTATATTTATTTAAATAAATATGCTTATAGGATGCCATATTTGACAAATATTAAATATATAGCTGTCTAAAGCTTTGGGGTTTTCCTCTTCTCATTTGTGTGTTTATGGAACATTGGTCACATTACAGAAGAAGAAATAACACTGCATTGATCACACATGATCCTGTGTCTCAGTCATACAAACAGAATTCCTATGAGATCACAGCTGTTCTTGCTCCAGCTGTTATCAGTGAGTTCCAGAGAGGAAATGCTTTGGTGAGACAGCCTGCTTTCCATGACAGTCTGTCTTAAATGAGCAGAAAACACAAAGAATGAGAGTCTATGGACTTGTATGCAGCTCCTTGTAATTGCACACGATTCCTCATCCCAATCCCCTCTATAAACTCCAAGTATTCCCCTCATTCCTTAGACCCCCATTTCCCATGAGAGAGTGCCTATCCATCACTGTTTGAAGTAGTTTTGTCTGTTAAAGTCAGACTGTGTTCTCTTTCCTGCCTTCTGTCTCTTCACTCTGCACTCCAAATCTAACAAAGCAGGAATGAGCTGGCATAAGGATGGCTATGTGCTAGTGCTATGACAACACGGCTTGATCATGATCACTTAGTAGGTAAAGGATTCATTTGACCTAACAATGCCAGGTTGCAGTCCATCATAGCATGGGAGTCACAGCAACAGGAGCTTCAATGAATTTGTCACATCATACCCATAATGGGGAATAAAGAGCATAGAATGCTTCCAAGATATGCTCTACTCACTCTTCAGTTTACTCAGTGTGCAGGACAGATCTGGAAAAGGTGCTGCCTATGGTTAAGCTAGGCTGTATCTCCCTACAGGAATTATTGAAATCTGCCACAGATGCTCACACACAAACCTAATGCAGTTGAGTCCTTATTGAGATTCTCTTCATGGTGATTCTACTCTGAGTCTAGTTGACTGAACTAAACATAAGAGATGGAGAGTATTTCTGAGGCTCCTGAGGCAATGAGTGCAAGCTGTTTCACTTCCTAACACTAACCTGTGGTCTAAAGCAGGAAGAAACCAACACATCTCCATCTAATGCACACCACATAGACATCCACTGTAGTCATTGTTTATGCAGAACTGAGATGTATCTTCAAGTCTCCTGGAAATAACCAGTCAGTAGAAAACATCAAGGAAGTCTACTAACGACCATTAAGGAAGCAACCATGGCTCAGGAATCATTGTATGATTTTATCTTGCTATGTCACTTTTGCTGGAAGCTGTGACCAAATGTCTATACACTGCAGATAGAGAACTAATGACAGACCGAGGTAATGATTGCAGAGAAGTCAACCTGGGAGACTTAATAGGTTTATTTGGGTTACTTACAGGAACATGGATGATCTAAAGTCAATAAGCTACAGTCTTCCCCAGCATTTTTATAGGTTTGTGTTCAGCTCCCCCTGCAGCCCCAGACACTGTGTATTCAGAGCACAGAAGTACACAGCTGAGTCACTCAGATGCACAGAAGCTTTCTTCAGGTGGAAGGAAGATTCGCTCTTGCCAAACTTAGCCTCAAAACCACTCAAGCCGTGAACCACTGGGTCTCCGGAATAATACCTTAGGAGAAACTGGAGGCCATAGCTAGGGCTCTGCCTGTACCAGAAGAGGTAAGGAGTTGCACTGTAGGAGTAGTTGCATCTGAGCTCCACTGAGTCTCCTTCGAAGACAATGACATGGGCATCAGGCTGAGTAACTGACTGTGCTTGGATGTCTCCTGCAAAATCAATAACAAGTCAGTAAATGTGATGCAGATTTCACGAAGGAAAATATTCTCACTACAAGTCAATGGAGAAAAACACTGAGTTGTGTGCATCTGCAAACAATAAGGATGTTTTACTCACCCAGGAAAAAATGCATCCCCAGGAACAAGATGAGGACTGGAAGCATGGCTGAGCACTGGGAACACCACTGCTGCCTTTCTGGAAAAGCTTGATACATGCAGGGAAGTGGCTGACACCCCAGTTCTTGAAGACAAAAGAACACAGTGACTAGACACCTTCCATTTTTAGATAAAATAAGCCTGTAGAAGTGGCCCTGGTTCTAAGAACTCAGCCAGGTGCAGAGAGCCACTGATTTGTGAGTGGGGATCAACTGCAGAAATGGAGGCAGCTAGTCTATGCAACATCGTCCTCTGGTGGCCAGTACAGAATAAAGACACTAAAGCAAATCCATGTCTTCCTTCTCTCTAGAGCACACCTCATATTTCTAAGCTAATTCTTGCTGTTTGAGTCCTAACCTAATGAAAAACAGGCCACACGAAAATGGAAGGGTGATTTTCTTTCGAAATAAAAATGATCATATAATAAAACTATTAAATTTGGAGGCCATTACCCTTTGAATATAAAAACATAAGTTGGAAGCAGCCCTACTGTCTAAAACATTGTCAAAACCCAGAGATCGGATCTTTAAAGTGCATTTTTTTTTTTAATCTGGGGAAGCCAACGAAAAATCTGCCTTCCAGGCATTTTCTCATAGCATTTTTGTAGAGAGCAAGAACAATGGACATCAATTTGAAATTCAGTCTTATCCTTCTGGCCAGATGGCTCTTGGGTCTGACATGTCCTTCCCATTCCCCTCCCCAACTCTCTCTCTCTCTCTCTCTCTCTCTCTCTCTCTCTCTCTCTCTCTCTCTCTCTCTCTCTCTCTTTCCCCCATTTCTTTCTCACCTCTCTAACCCCACCTCCCCCTTGCTTAACTGAGAACAAACAAATCATTAGCAAGGTGTTTGCCTGCAGATTCCTTCTTACAGAAGCAGTCCACACATGCTCTTACAATTCATATGCAGAGCCCTCTCACTGTGCCCCTAACCCAGCTGTTTCCTATGCAGACACATCAAGCCAAATGCCCTTGACAGGCCTTTGAAAGCTTTAGCTGGCACTGAACATCCAATCAAGGAACTTTCTTGTAGGATATAAAGAAAATGACTTGGTGAAATAAAAGAAAAAAAAAAGGACAAATAGAAAATAGTAGTCTGATATGTGAACCCTTCCCTTTAAAGCTGATACAAATTTATCAATTTAAAGAAGAATTGTAAAAATTCAGTAACTTTAGATTAGCAGTAATGACAATGCAATATGTAGAAAAGACAGCAAACCCCTATCATTTAGTTTGGATAGTCCTGCGATGACACAGCATCAAAGAAAGGACAGACTGGAGCATCTGCTGAAAGGAAATAAGCTGAATAGAGACACACATTAGTCTTCAGCAGTTTTAAGTCGGTGGATGTTGGGTAAGCTATTGAAGGTATTATTGGTTGTGGCCAATAGCCATGCCATTCTGAAAGGGAAGTTTTTTTCTTCCCCCTTCACTTTAAGACATAAGGGATTAAAAAGTTAAATGTTAAGTCAAAACAAGTAGTATCCTGAAATAAAGGAGTCATTTTACAATGGGTAATGTATTCCAGGTCCAGAATAGATGATTTTTCTGTCTGTGCTCTTAATAAGAGAGCCATAAAGTTGTATGAAGCAAAAGCTGAAACGATTAAAATAAGATAAATCTATAGTCAGAGTTATACATTGTAATGGTTGCTTCTAAGTAGCTAATATGACAAGGTAAACACTGACTAGATTAGAGCAAGTGATTAAATCAAATTTATTATACTCTCCAATTCATTGGACGTTTTGGCCAGTGGACCATCAGTGTTCTCTTAGAGAGACCATACACTCAGTTCAGAGTACAGCAACGAACCTGTAGGGATTGAAGCTACATGACACGTGTTTGCTGGCCACAAAATAACGTAGAATTCGGTCACATAAGAAATGGAAAAATACCACCGAGTATTTTGAAATTAAATAACACATTTCATGTAACCCACAAATAAGGGTAGAAATAAAAGGGCCATTAGAAGCTACTGTGAACTAAATTTCAGTAGAGCACAGCCTCTTGTATATGTTTTGGGTGTAGCTCAGCCATATAGAATACATCTATAACACACACATACACATAACCACGAGAGAGAGTAGGCTGGGGGCCCATATTTTTTTAATTTAAATTTGCAACAAGATTGTTTTACATGTCAATCCTAGTTTCCTCACCCTCCCCTCCTCTTCTGTCCCCCTCCCAACTCCCATCCCATCATCCCCTTTCTGTTCCCCAGGGAAGGTTAGGCTTTCTATGGAGGATCTTCAACGACTGTCATACTTGGAGAAGAGTTCAGGCCCTCCTCCATGTGTCTGAGCTGAGAGAGTATCCCTGTAAGTGGAATGGGCTCCCAAAGCCCATTCATATTGTAAGGATAAATAGTGATTCACTACCAGAAACCCCATAGACTGCCCAGTCCTCCTAATTAACACCCACATTTGGGAGATCTGGGTCAGTCCTATGCTGGTTTCCCAGCTATCAGACTGGGGTTCCTGAGCTCTGGGGGCCCATCATGGAAGAAGGGGTAGAGAGACTATAAAAATGGTGACTTCTGAACTGAACAGAACTAATGCTCTTATGAACTCACAGCAACTGTGCTTGCCTACACAAGACCTGCACACTAACAAGCCAACATTCCAGTATGGATGGGGAGGGGCCACAATTCTTACCATAACTGAGGAACAATTGACAGTTGATAACACTGATGGGGAGGAGAATCAGTTTTCTTTATGGGGATGGCACTGGTGGCTTTCTCGTGTTCCAGTGTGTGGTCCCACATCCACTCAAGTGTGTGGGCAGAAGTAATTTCTCTTAACACTTACTCAAAAGAGAGAGAGAGAGAGAGAGAGAGAGAGAGAGAGAGAGAGAGAGAGAGAGAGAGAGAAAGAGGACATGAAGTAATGAGGGGTTGGTGATTATGGGAGGGGTTAGTGAATGTGTAGGTAACTTATTGACTCTCACACCCAAAAACCAAAAATAAAATATCAGCTTCCTAATTATTGAGACCTTTCTTTCCTCTACTATTTGGATGGGAGGCTCATTTCTTTGTCCGTCTGTCTATATGAATTTACTGATGGACACCTCCAGGAAATTTAACTCCCTGGAGACAGTTACATATTTCTTCACCCTGCTGGACTATAGCAGCATATTGGATACTGAAAAACTGTACATGAAACACACATTGAGATGTCACTCCACTTTCCCTACTGAGTCATGATAGTAGGTGTTTTATTTCAAGTTTGTTATCTCTTGAGAATAACTATGGAAATGGCTCTATTTTTATATTTTATTGATTATTTTTCTTATTAGCATTATGAAATTTTTATAAATTCTGAATTTATGCCTTTTACATAAGTATCACAGAGATGGATATGTTGGTACATACTTTTAGACCCAGTTTCTTTCTTTTTTTTTTTTTTTTTTTTACTTTTTTAAAATTTATTTTATATAAAAAAGTCCATTTAAATGAAAACAAATATTTATAGACAATATTTGGGAATTTGGGCATTGTTCTTTCCAAACTACTTCCTGCTGGTAAGGGGTGCTGTCATGGGGAATTCGAAGAAGATTCAGAAATCCTGGCTGTAGTCTGTAAGGCTGCTTTCATCAGGTGTTTTGAATGTAGGATCACCTCATACTCTGTTTCAGGCGGTCTGGCTTGATCAAACCACATTAGTCTGGAAGGAATCCACATCTTTTCATTTTCTGTGGAAACAAAAATAGAAATCCTTTTCCCTGGTAACTTGTCCTTGAATTTAAATTTTGGAGTCAAAACATTTTTTTAAAATTTAATTTATTATTTTACATGTTGATCCCAGTTCCCTCTCCTTCCCTCCTTCCCTCCCTCCGTTCCTCCCTCCCTCCTTCACTCCCTTTTACCCTCTCTGCCCTCTCACATACACTCTAACCACCCTCTGCTCCCATCCCCCCCACCCCAAGTCCATATGTAGGGGAATGCCATCCAGTTGGGGTCATGTACATCTGATAGGTCATGTGAAGTAGGGACTAGGGCTTCTCTCCTGTCTCTAGATTAAGGCAGTTATCCCTCCATGGGGGATGTGTTCGCAAAGTCCTTTTGTGCACCAGGGATACATCCTGGCTCCACTGTCTAAGGTCTCTTAGACTGCTCAGTCCTTCTGGCTGAGACCCATATTCAGGGGGGCCTGAGTCAGTCCCATGCTGGCTTCCCAGCTATCAGTCTAGTGGCCATTAGCTCCTCCTTGTTCAGGTAAGCTGTCTGTATGTGTTTCTGCAGCATTTAGACCCAGTTTCTTAAGTGGAATGGAGCAGAAGGACCATGAATACAGTCATTTGTGGCTTGCATAAGTAATGTAGGAAAACCTTTTTTCCCAAGAAAGAAAGGAAGAAAGGACGAATAAGGGAAAGAAGTGATAGGGTTGTGGAGCATTATGCATAGGAATACAATTCCAGAATTGGCTATAAGGCATGACACTGCCCTAAAACAAGTAAAAGCAATAGTTAACAGAGGAAAGGATGGGGGAGAGATAGGTAGTGGAGGAGGGGAAATACCCAATAATGGAAATGCAACTTCTCAGTGTGCAGATGAGTTTTCCAACTTGCCAGTAATCTTTTTTATCTCAGATCATGTCCCTGTTATCTTAATGAATAGATCATGAGCTCACAGTCCTTATGCCTCAATCTTCTAAGTATGTAGGATGGTGTGTACCTAGTTTACCAAGGGCAACTAAAATTTTGTTTAATGGCATAGCAAGGCAGCTTTGAAAATATACTGAGTTTTCATTAATAATACTCTTGGTTTTTGGCTTCCACTGCTTCCAGTGAGGCATTACTTTAAATGTATTTCTTATCACAACCTGTAACCATTCTCTAGCTATTAGCAGGATATTTTGGTTGCATTTATGCTCTTAAGGTCTTCAAATATATCTTTGCTTTCATTTGCTTGCCTCTGTTCTTCTGCCAAATCTGTAATTTTGGATTTGTCAAGTTGCTGATTCAACCCCATGGTGTTCTGACATTTGTCCTTGCTGACACTCTCCATCATAGAAAATCAAGTGTCTAATGAATAAAGATGCTTGTATTGACCAAGGACAAGGTTGAACAGATGACAGAGAGTTATTGAAGGAGCTAACCTCATAAGACTGTTACCAGCAGTTTCCTGCCAGCCTGGTCCCAGAGCTTCTTTAGCCCCCCAAAACACACAGAAATGATGTTTTAGATATGAAAGTGTTAGCCTGTTACTAACGTTTATTATTGGCTAACTCTGTTTTAAACATTAACCCATTTCTATTAATGTAAGTGTTTCCATGTTGTTTTATCTTACCAGACAGTGGATCGGGACCTCTTCCTCTCATCTTGTACCTTCCTACGTCTCTCAGAATCATCCTTGTCTCCTAGTCCTGCCTATCTTGCTTTCTTATTTGTCAGCAGTGCCTTATTCATTAACTTATAAGAAAAATATATTTACAGAATGACATCTCCCAACATCTCCTCTTTTCTGTCTAAAATAAAAAGAAGGCTTTTAACTTTAGGAAAGGCTACCTTAAATGCCCTTCCCTGATAATGAGTTTGAAAGCTAACTTATATGCCATTATTGATCCCTCATCTAGTAGCTGATGGAAACAGAAGCAGACACACACAGCTAAACACTGAGCCAATCTCCTGGAATCCAGTTGCAGAGAGGGAAGAGTGATAAGAAAATGGGGTCAAGACCAGGCTCAGAAACCCACAGAGACAGCTTACTTGAACAAGGGAAAGCTAATGAACCCTGGGAATCCAGCATTGGACCAACTCAAATCCCCTGAACACGAGCCTCAGTTAGAAGGCTTGGGCAGTCTAAGGGACCTCGGACAGTAGAACCAGGATTTATCCCTGGTGCACAAAAGGACTTTGGGAGCACATTCCCCATGGAGGGATACTCCTTTAACCTAGAGACAGGAGGGAGGACCTATGTACTACTCTAAGTGACTTGACATATTTTTATGACCTTTCCTAGAAGGCATCACTTTCCCTGTGGAGTAGGGGGGAATGTGATGGGATGGGAGGGTGATCTGAGGGCATGGGAGGTAGGGAAGGTGAGGGAACTTGGATCAATATGTAAAATAAGAAAAAATAATACATATCATATATGTATATATATAGTAAAATATATAACAAAACAGTTATAAAATAAGAACTATTGTTAACAATATTTAGTCCACTAACATTTATCAAGATTTAAAGAAAATATTTCATCATCTATCCTATCTTTGTGAGTCTAAAGTCTTATATGTAACTTATCTTTAATCCTAAGTAAGGAAGACTGTAACCATAACTGTCTGTCTTTAACGCCATCAAAGACAACAGAAGGATAGTTCATAAACTCTAGAAATGACGGTTACAACTGGCCTGGTCAGTCACCCAAAGTCCTTCTGTAATATTCCATCTTCAGCCTATAGGCCATAGTGTGTCTCGCAGACTCCTTAGCAAAGCAGGAAACTTTAAACTGTCCACCTATATTTGAAGTTTGTCAGTTCCTTTTCTCTGTCTCCTGCAGAATGTCTGTTAGACTCTTCCATCAAGCAGAAACCCTGTAGCAATGTCCATCTAGTGTCAGCAATCACTTTCCTGTGGGTCCTGCATGTACATTTTATACAGCATGAAGTCAAACAGTCCAGACAAGAGTATTATCTTGCCCAAATGACTAGTATTGCCCTAATGAACGCAAACTCCATAATGAATTTCTTCAATGTCCATCTTCCTTTTTGACGCAGGTGGTATTGCCAGGAGTGGTTTTGCTTCACTGTTAAGAAAAATCCTAAACCATATTCTGTATGTCTTTGAAAGGTTTAAAGAATGCCTATCCACTTGAAATATATCTCTATATACCTGGAAAACCTAACTTAACTATAAGTTTTGAATATTACAGATAACTATCTATAATTTGTACTGATCTATATAAACATAATACCTAAACAAGAGGATATATATATATATATATATATATATATATATATATATATATCACAAAATTGGCCTTAAATCTGTATCAATAAATGAAGATCCATTCCAAAACAAAGTTTTCATTTCTGTACCATAATCCAATTATTACATTTAAAGAGAGATTGTGGTCATTAATCATTTATAACCAACCCCATTTAAATGCAAACAACTATTTATAGACAATATTTGGGAATTTGCATGTTGTTCTTTCCAAACTGCTTCCTGCTGGTAGAGGGCACTGTCATGGGGATCCTAAGAAGACTCAGAAATCCTGGCTGTAGTGGTCTGCAAGGCTGCCTTGTCCCAGCTGTTTAGAATATAGGATCGCCCGGGACAATGTTTCAGGAGGTCTTACTTGATCAAATCATGTTAGTCTGGAAGGAGTCCATAGCTTCTCATTTTCTGTGGAAACAAAAATAGAACATTTTTCCCCATAACCTGCCTTAGACTTAAATTTTGAAGTAAAAATATTTTTAAAATATATCAATTCGGTAATAACAATAAAATTCCAAGCAACATTTTTTAAAACTGATGAATTGAATGAGGACAAGTTCACTGCAGGTGACACCATCCTGTGGGGAAGTATCCTGGGTCATATAAGAAAGCTTCTTAGGTATGAGTCTGTGAGTGACATAACTACAGAGTTCCTCCATGTTTTCTGTTGTAATCTCATATTTGAGGTCCTGCCTTGATCACCAATGATGGACTATAAACTGGAAGGAAAGCTAAATAAATCCTTGAAGGCTGTAACTACTTTTTCACAGAGATTTGTCACAGCATCAGAAAGGAAGCCAGAACATCAGCTCTCTGTACGTTCTGTGTCATCCATGACTGGATCTTCCTGCTATTGCTGTAGTTTGTTTTCTTCTCCCTAACCCTGACCCTGTCCGCAGCAAGTGACCTGGAGGCCTGCCTTGCCTTTCAGTCCCCTTTCTTCTGTCCTTTGTGAGATCTGCACACTGCAGCTTAAATGATTACTTTGAATGTGTGTTCCAATCTCTTCTCTGTTAGTTCTAAGAATAACACTCATTCTTCTAGATGGAGTGTACATGGAGAAAGGAAGGTAAAACCAAAGCCATAATACTCAGAGTCCAAAACCTACCTGGGGTTAAATTTCTACCAACACAAGAAAAGGGATACTAAACCAGGCAGAAAGTTCTGTTGTAGCTTCGTGATAGGTCCTGTGAGTGGTTAAGCTTTTTGTACGGGCTGCAGGTGTGTGGGGATACCGTGAATCAATAGCACAGAAATAAGTGTGTGAGTCTGTGGTCTGAGAGGAGGAAATGCACAAAGAGCTACCAGGTTCCTGAGTGACTGTCATGGACTTATGTCTTCCAATCTGCTCTGTTCCAGAAGAATTGGAGAACAGGCTGATGCAGTTACTTTGGAGAAACCATGGCACTTGGTTACAGAGCTGGAAAATTTGCACAGCATCTGTGCACTCTCTCCCTCCTGCAGAACCAAGGACTCAGGACTCTGCTCCACTTGTTGTGCTTTCACCCCTGAGTACAAACAGAGAAACAGACACAGCTGGAGGTCACCGAGCATCCTAGAACCCTGAACATACCCCAAGTCCTCTGAGAAGCAGGCAGCTGTGCAGGACTCCTGAGCTGCTTCCCCACCCTCCATGTGCCCAGCACAGTCCTCTCTGTCCCTGAGTGTGGACAGCCAGACTCACAGCAAACCTGGGAGCACAGCAGCCCCAGCAGAGAGCACAGCAGCCTCTTCATGGTGCTGTGTGGATGCTGGAGACAGAAGCAGTAACCAAGCCCTGGGCTGTGGTGTCAGGATGGCTATGAATGTCCCTCCTCCTGCACCAGGCAGCTCCACCCAGGAACCCTGCCAGGCCAGACACTGCAGAGTTCCCTCCCAGCCTTCCAAGCCAGAATTTCCTCCCAACTGAAAGACCCCCCAAGAGACCCCAAGAGTTTGGAGCCTGTCAGGGGTAAGGCCCTTGCCCCCAAGAGAGGAGACCAGATCATTGGATGCAAGTGCAAGAGGTTATTTATTGTTTACACACAGGTACCTGTGGAATGCTTCAGTCTTTCGGGGGACTGAGCATGCTGAGGTTAAAACTCAGGCAGTTTATATAGGGTTGGGGTGGCAAGAAGCAGGCTTACAGAAGCTGAAGCATGGTTACAGGAATTTCATTGTTTCATCTAAATGTGGCAGTTGTAGTTAACCAAGGACAGTTAGTTATTCGGGTTGGGCACAAAGAATACAAAGAGTTCAGTTATGACTATCTCAGCACTCTGGTGGTCTCAATAGAATGCTCCCAGGACCTTCTGTTCCTGCTGACCTTGCTTTGGGCCAAGCTGCAGACCACAGATATCTGGTTGGCGTTGGATGAGAGCAGCACCTGGTTCCCTCCTGTACTTTTCCCTTAACTTGACCTTGGCAAAGTAGCAAGAGCAATTCAAACAGGCAATAAGCATAGTGTGGTCTTTCACAACCAGACCTGGCTGAGAGTCTGGGTAATAACGATGGGAGGGGGCATTTTAAGATGACTCTCCTATTGTTTGGAATTAGGGATCCAGGAAGCAGGAGAGGAAAAGCCCCTCCCCAGGAGAACAAGCCTCAGTCCCACACAGAGCCTGGTTCACTCAGAGAAGCAATAGCTAAAGTTTTAACTCAGGAAATAGTAGCTTGTTCTGACTGAAGACCTTTCTGGGGCCTGAGAGATGGCACAGCAGATAAAGGTCCTTGTCCTTCTGGAGGCCTTAGTTCCCTCCCTAGCATCTACATCAGGTGGCTCACAGCTGCCTGTAACTCCAGGGGGACCGGATGCTCTCTTCTGTCTTCCTCAGAACCTGTACACAAGTGTCAGACAGACTGTTCCTCATATACAATGAAAACAAAAAGAGTCTTTTCCCATGAAATAATTAGCAAAATCACCACAGTAGAGAAAGAAAACAAACTGGAACATAATGATCGAGCATGTATAAATGTAATGGTTTCAAAGTTTTAGAATGGATTTTAAAATCCTGCACCAGGCAAGATTTGTTCTTAATGTTTAAAATTGTCTGCATAGGAAGTAGTGGCTTGGGGAAAGATAATGTAGGAGATTTGGCACCCAGAGTGACTAGGGCACCAGTGCTGGTGTGTTATTGCTTATGGTGACAGCAGAGAACAGTGTAGTGTGCGATCCTAACAGTAGAGAAATTCATTTTAAATATTCCAACATTAAGTTGGATGCTTGAGAAATAAGACTAGTAATAAAAAGCAAACACAAAATATCTTCAATTATAACTCACAGTCAGCTTACAGCATCTCGACCCATTACTGTCACAAACAGTATTATAGAAACTAATGTCTTCCAACCTGTAGGATACTATGATGAAATTTTAAATGATGTAAAAAAAATGTTATCCTAAAAAACTGTGTTTACCTCTGAATAGAGACCCTCCTTAGTGCTGAGTCCCCCACCCAGCCCTGATGCTGCAGGAGGATGCAGAGCCCAGGTGATACCCGGTCTGATGGCTGCATCTGTGCATCTGCAGCAGCTGCTTGGGACCTGGGGGCTGGAAATAGCTACACATCTTGAGTCCCTTAAGGCCAAAATTCTCCTGAAGGTGAAATCAGATCTTTTCTTTAAAAATTAAAAACATGGATGATAGCCTGCACCTATGCTTGCATGATGATCATCATAGCTCACCCTCTAAAGCTGCAATCAAGCCCTCTATTAAATTCTTTCTACTATAACTTGACTTGGTCATTGTGTCTCTTCCCAGAATACAACAGTAAATAAGAGCAGAAGTCAGCCTGAACACTTTGTAGCGTGGACCAAGGAGGGGAAGAAACTAAATACTTTGTGGAGTGACTCTGAAGGAGACTTGTAAAGAACAGAGTCCATGTTCCTAATATAGCCATACATTTATGGGCTAATAACAGAATATTGTAGGCAAATTTAAATCTTTAAATTTTATAAGACATCTTGGTAGAGATCAATTCTTGGTTTTCCTGGAGGTATTATCTTTAAGAGGTCCTCCACATAGGGAAAGATCAGTATTTCTGGGGAACAAAGACAATACTGTTTCTAGAAATCACTTTCATCCTATTCGGTCAGAAAATCCAGATTTCTAGGTTTCTAGAAATTTAATCACAGTTTTGATGTTGTTTTTCAGGAGGCTGGTTAAACCCCACTGAGAGAAGGCACCCATCCCTCCCTCACAGGGCCACTCCCCTCACCCTCCTGCACCTTGGTTTGTGTGCAGCTTCCCCTGCATCTCCCTCACTGTATCTCTCAGAGCACAGTAGTACAGGGCAGAGTCTGACAGCTGCACTGAGGACTTCTGCAGGTGGAAGGAGCTGCTGCTCTTATGGAGGGTGGCGTGGAACCCTTGCTGCTCTGTCCTCTTGTTGTCTGTGGAGCTCTTCAGGAGGAGCTGAGGGGCTTTGTTGAGATATTGCATGTACCAGAAAACCACAGGAGTTAAATCAATAGTTTGATAGGTGCAGTTTATCATCACATCTGACCCCTCTGTGACAGTAACCAGGTCTTCTGTCTGGGTGGCTGAATCTCCACTGCTCTTCCCTGAAAATAAATAATAACTACATAAATAAGGAGGAATCACATTGCTATGTGAGGAAGAATGTAAAGACACCCACAGCTGTAAGAAAATGAAATCTTCAATACTTAGATAAATTAAACTCACCGAGCATCAAGAATAGTAGCAGAACTGAGCAGGTGTCAGGAAGCATGTTCTCAGAAGACAGTGACACTTGGTTCATGAGTTCACCAAACTCACAGGACAAGTCTCCTCAGGACCTTATTTCAACTACTCACTCATAAACAAGGACCTCCTTCTGCACAGTGACAGTCTGTGTCTTATGAAGCCACAGCTTGATGAGACATTAACCACATCTGAAGAGGCAGTGCCCTCTGCTGATTTCCCTTCACCCTGGATCACAGATGTCTGCACAACACACAATGAACTCAGCAAAGGGGCAGGACTCAAGTACCCAGTGGATGCTTGCAATCATCAGGGTTACTGAACTGTATGTATCTTATGCTATTTAGTGTGATAAATACACATTAAATTATATATATATATACATATGTATATATATATTTACATACCTCCTATGATTTAATATGTTTTTAATTTTACTAGATCTTAGCGTATGTTATGAAATAAATTTTGAGTATATTAACCTGCTGCCTACACTCCTGCCACTATTCCCTGACAATCTAGTTCCCTCGTCCTTTAAAATAAACACATCAGGGTTTGTACAGCCCATATATTCTTGGATGTGTGGCCATCAGTCGAGAGTAGTCTATGCACCAAGGGTTGCACCAATAAAGAAATATGGATCCTCCCAGCAGCTACCAACTGCCCGTAGCTCCTTGGCTAAAGGTGGAAATGTCCACCTTCCCTCTGCTTGCTGGAATTGTGTCTGACCTTATCCTTTGCAAGTCTTATGTATGCTGTAGACCTCTGGGAGTTCATGTGAGTAGCTACCCTGCTATGGCCAGAAAACACTGTCTCCTTGTTCTCATCCCCTGCCTTGCATCCTTTCTTCTCTCCTCCTCAGTGACCTCTGATCATTGGAGGAGGATGTGTGATGGAGATGTTCCATTTGGAGCCTAGTGTGTCACATCCTTTTCATCTCTGAAGCACAGTTTGGTACATAGACAGGAAATGACAAAATTTTATTTCAAGATTTAGAATAATTTTTAAAAACAGAATAAGGTGGAAATTCTCCTAAATTGTTTTGAGTGACTTAAAGCTAACTTTCTCATTTTGTGTATTTTAATGTCTACACCATAGCTGGCACTTGCCAACTAACAACTGACAAATGGAAAGCCTGTGACACAGGATGTGGATGGGGCTCCAGGCCCTGTGTCAGGTTTGAGGACAGGCTGCAGGTGCCTGGGGAGCAGTGTGTACTTGCAGCACAGAAGTACATGGCAGAATCCCCAGGCTGGGTGTCTGTGATGTGCAGGGAGAAGTGTTTGGTTTTCTTATCCTGTAAAACTATCAGTCTTTGGTCCAGCTTTCTTTCAATAGTTGATCGAATGTCAATAATGAGCTTAGGATGCTCTCCTGGTCCTTGCTTATACCAAGGGAAGTAGAATGAGGCACTGTCTGTGTAAGTACAGTTGATGACAGCACTGGCTCCCTCCTGGACTCTCAGGGTGGAAGGAAGCTGCTCCACCTGCTCTCCTTGGCTCACTCCTAGGCAATGAGATGGGCAGAAAGAGAGAAGGTCATCAGGTCTTCACTTTCCAGGATTCACTCTTTCTGCAATCACTAGAGAAACCCCAAATAAAATAAAGTTCCTTCTGGATGTCTCAGAAATGCCCACAGAGTATTCTGTGTTCCAAAAATCATAACTCACCATCCATCTTCAGCCACAGAATCATGAATAAAGTGGGAACATACGTCTTCATTGTTCTTCCGATTAAATTAAGATCCAGTGTAGTTTGTGATAACTAGCAGGTCAGATATAACTTCCAGGGTGTTGTTCTTTTTCAGTAAGAATTTTACTTCTAGAGTCATCCACTCAGCCACTGAGAAATTGTCTCTGGTTCTGCCCTAAGCCTGCACAACCAGCATACAAGGAAAATAATTCTTTTCATATTCCCCAGCAGCTGAGGTCTACTACCACCTTGTGGTTGCACCCTTAACCAGTGAGGCCTCTGCTTAAGTGTTCTCTGATCTGTGAGGGACTCAGACACATAAAGCAGCATATCAACAGGTCCTAGTGCCGAGAGATCAAGAATGGTATTTATACACACTAGTGATTCTGTTTTCCATCTTTAAATCTGCCATAGATAATGTATAGTACTTCATATGTAAATGTACAGGATTTTTCATATATAAATGCATATGCAATGTATTCGTGTGTATATGTGTATGAGAGAGAAGGAGAGAGAGAGAGAGATTTCTTATATCTTATATCTGGAACTGTATTTACTGAGTGCTCAGATCTTTCATCAATCAACTCTTCCTTTTCATTTGCAAAATAATAATGTTCTTTCCATTACAGTGAGATCTTGTTGACAATACAGATATGATGTTTGTATGCATGTGTCTTACTTTCCAGAGATGATGTCCTGACCTGGAATCACAAATACACATAGGAACTACTCTTTGGAAATTTCTCAGAAGGCATTTTATCTTGAGGATAGCACCATCCATTTCACTCACTCCCACCACATTTAGACTAAATTACTCATATAAGAGCAGTGGTAGATTCCCTGGAGAATCTGCCAAACTTCACAACAAACTCAACTTTCCTCCTTCCCTTGGACCCCCTCCAGCAGCACACCACCCCATTTCTGGCTCACTTCCTTTGCTTTGTCTCAACTGTGAAAGCTATAAAGACTGTCTAACTGGTAACTCAGTGTACATATAGACTTGAAAAGTAGGTAGGTCATCTTCACTGTCCTTCTTGTCCAACATTACAGTTCCCCTTGTACCATCTCTTGTAATAGACAGCTTGCAGGGGCCTCTCCTCTGATTCTTCCTCCAATCAGTGGGGATTCATCACAACACCCAGTGCTAAGTGGAATGTCCCCATCAAACCTCTCCCCTCAGGGTTCAGAGAATTTTGCAAAGAGGAAGCAGAAAGATTATATAAGTCAGTAGGAATGGAGGCACTAAGGAAATAATGCCATCCACACAGTAAACCTGGCTGACATATGAACTCATAGAGATGGTGACAATAAGCACATGGTCTGCAGAGGACCTATACAGATGGGATCCCAGTGCTGAGAGGTGAAGTGAACATGATCCCTCATCCCTAACCAACAACCTCTCAAGGAGGAAAACTTAGTTTTTGCCAACAGTACTTCACTGGGTACACAAATCACACTTAAGGGCAAGCCTCATATCCAGCTAAGGATGTTATAGATGGCCAACTCAATGAGCTCAATTTTAATTTTAGAGTTTTTTTAATCTCATAATTATTTATCTGGGCACTATTTAACACATTGGTTGCTTGCTAATATATTATGGTTTCCAATATTGTGTTTTTATGAATTTTTATTTATGCATGTATTTTTGCATATATGTATATGTGCTTCTATTCTGGTTTGTTTACTCACTGGCTGGTTTTCTAAAAAGAGAGAGAAGTGTGAAGTTAGGTTGGTGGGGACATGGGGAGGATCTGGGAGAAGAGGTGTGGAGGGAAGCAGCGATCAGAATATATTACATGAAAAATTGATTTTCTTTTTGATTTGATTACTTTTTATGTATACATTATCCTGCCTATATGTTTGCCTGCATGCCAGAAGAGAGCACCAGATGTCATTATAGGTGGTTGTGAGCCACCATGTGTTTGCTGGAAATTGACCTCAGGACCTCTGGAAGAGCAGTTGTGCTCTTAACCTCTGAACCATTTTTCCAGCCCCCAAACTCCATTTTCCACCAAAAAAATTTTTAAAAAGAGAATTGAGATGGTTTAGCCTGGGTCTTTCTTTCTCAATGTGGTCCAGGTTTGGAGCTCTTATTTCTTATTGTACACAGAATGGAACAGATCCTTTCCACATCCAACATGCAGAGGTGACTGGTTGATATTCCCTGGGGAGACTGCTTCTGCAGGAGCACTGATGGAGATAACAGTGCTCAGGATGAAATGTGGAAGCAGGGTTTCTTCCTATTCGTGCTCATTTATCATCTGTATCATTTTTATTAATTATTTTTATTTCATGTACATTGGAGTTTGTGCCTGCATGTATACTGTATTGGGGTGTTATATTCCCTGCTATTGGACTTGCAGATGGCTGTGAGCTGCCATGTGAGTTTTTGAAATTGAACCCATGTCTTCTAGAAGAGCTGTCAGTGCTCTTAACCACTGAGCCATCTCACCAGCTCCTCATCGAATCATTTTATAATGACATCATGCACATTGATTCTGCCTTGTAGTGGAATTGGATGAGGGGGGTTATGAATTTTTTACCTTGAAATTCTTTATGCTACTGGACACAGAAAATACCTATAGAGAGCAGTGTCAGGGAAAGGATGATAAAGGATTGGTGAGAAACTGTTTCATAGTATAGAAACCTAAAACCATTCACAATTCTCAGGAATCTAGTATGCCTACAAAATAGATACAATCCTATCTGGGTTTCCATATTTCCCATAACAAAAATGGAGTGATAGTAGATCATGGGAACATTAAATTTATAGTCAAATGAAATAAAATTAATTGAGATTTTCTAAAAATAATGATCCTATAGGGTGTGATATGGTGGTGAACTCGATGGCTGAAGCAGAGATAGGAAGGATGCTTCTTTATGATGCCCTGCTTTATCATTAAACCCAACAGATATTTCTTGTATGAAACCTACTCCTGGCAAACTGGAGAATCTCAGAATGGCAGCAGTTACCACATTATTAACATATGTAGTAAAAGTCACATTGACAGCCTCATCTTGATGGTTTCCTGATATAAGTTCCCTCTTTCCAGAAGTACCAGGTACTTCTCAATAGAAGTAGTGATAAAGTGATGTGGGATGTGCTATATATTGCAAATATGTGTTGCATTTATAGGTGGATGAATAAAACTGTTTTGGCATATGGCCAAGCAAAATAGGGCCATGTGGGCAATCCAAAGAAAGATATGAAACTCAGAAGATGGAGTCAATGTGACACCATGTAACCCCAGGAAACAAGATATAAGGTGAGTAGCCAGGCACTTTGTAGTAAAATACAGAGTAATAGAAATGGGTTAATTTAATTGTCAGAGCTTGTCAGTAATATGCCTTAGCCATATATCATGACTGGCAACACCTATCAACCACTGTGATTTGGCCTTTTCAAGAAGGGTTGATGGGAGCCCGAGTGCATTAGGATGGCTCTAAGAAGAGGATGGCCATGCATGAGAAGCAGGAGTGATGCTGCTGTAGGGGATGGACTATAACTGGTTGCAAGGCATGGTTTAGGAGAGAAAGGCAGGGAACGAACTCAAGAGTTTCCCTAATATAAACTAGGAAAATTAGTCAAATTTGATGCAAATGGCAGGGCACTGCAAGAAGAGCTGGCAGATGATTCATTGACCACCTTAGTGGAGGTGGATGTAAATGGACTAAAGATGAGGCTGAGGAAAGGTGACACATCTGTTCAGAATCACACAGTCACAGATGGAGGTGACAGCTCGAGAATCAGAGCTGGCTTTGGAGAAGTTGAACGAACAGCCTGGAGAAGCACAAGCAAAATTGAAAATCGAATAAAGAAAAAAAATATTGAGACTGAAAAATGAACTGGAGATGGCTCAGCAGTCTACAAGTGGATGCGGTGCTCAGTTCTTACCTGATAAAGTTCACCAACTTGAAAGAAGATGTAAAGTTAAAGAATGTGGAAAAATAATTGGAAAACAAGAATTTTAATGAACAATTGGCTCTTTGAAATGGAGAGGCTGAGAATGGAAACAACACATTAAGAAGAGAGAATGAACAGTTTGTCAGGGCATTACTGACAACCAGAAACACATGGATTCACAGAAAGACTCATGTTGATTAGGGAAAGGAGAGGACAGTGACGACCGATCACAGTTGACTGTAAATAAATAAACATATAAATAAATAAATACTGTGAGCTTAGCATCTTGGTGAAAAATTTCCCTTACTAGAAGCTAATAAGAAAATTAGAGGTCAAAATCAAGAAATGAGTGAAAATCTAGAAGAATCAGTACAGGAAATGGATAAGATGACTGATGACTACAGCAGGATAAAACTCTTGTGCATCAGACAGATATTACTGTGCACCACGTTTTAAAAAAGAACGGGCATTGGTGATTCAAGTCTGAGAGCTCACAGACCTTCTAAAAGGTTGGGATGAAGAGGGTGATCCGGGCATAATGACTGTTTGTGCAAATGTAGAAGAATGGAAGTTGCTTTTCTCAACTGAGAAAACTCTTTCACGTTTATATTTTGATTAATCCTAAATTTTGATTTTAAGGATTTACAACAGAAAATAACATTTATATTGATTTTTAAAAAGATTATCTTTTGTCTTGTCTATAAAATAAAACTTCTCTCTGTAGTCATTAAGCTCTTTTTTTTAATTAAACAAGCACTTTCAAGTCCAGATTAATCAGGTGGTGATTAGGAAAAAGATCTATCAAGATCAGTTAGACAGAATTTTCAGAGTACTCTCTTTCTGTGACTAATTACCACATTCCAATATCACCTAATTCCTCCACTCACTATTAAGACCCTAGGATTAAGATGGTTGCTATTTGTGACCTCTCTGAGACGACTGAATGAGTAATTCTTATTGTAGAAGCTGTCACTGAAGCATCACCACTTCTAGCCATGCTCACCATAGACCTTACTGACAATTAGGAACTGTTTATTATCTGGAAAGCCTAGATCATTTATATTTGAAACAAGAGATGTTGCAATGGGGATGGAGCTGACTGAATCACAAAGGGTCAGTTAATTCCCTTGGGAATCAGCACTGTTTTCAACACATTTAACTAATATATTTAAAAAGTTATCCCCTACTGTGTGATTTTTAGGAGGTTTCCAGCTTTTCTTTTGAAAGCAATATTTTAATGATAATTTCTGCATGTTCATTACATTATAGATATGTAAGTATTTTGAGGAATCAATTGCTGTAAGTATTTTTGTGATACAAATTACAAATATATCTATCTCTCTAATATGTAATATGTAATATCATTTGGGTCTCATAATTGGCTACATAAAATATTTGTTGTGTATCGCATAATTAAATATATTTCTTAAATTTCAAGACAATGCTGACATTGTTGTGATTTAAGATAGTTTGCTTTGTACAGCTTAATTAATTAGTAATTTAGTAGGAATTAATTAATTATTTTATCAAATTCATGGTGAGCAGAATAACTTCTAGTATTGTCCTGTGTTCTCTAAACATAGGTTGGAAACAGTTGCTCTCACTTTCCAATCTAGGGAAAGGACTGAAATGATCCTAGAGTGTGTAAGACAGTTTATATTTTATGACATTAGCAGAAGCATTTGGTTAAAAAAAAAGTGTAGATTTTACTCAAGTGGGCTGATATTTCATTTATCCTTCTACAAGTCAGTATTACATTAGTTTAAGTGTGAACTTATGCTGTGGTAATTTTGTGTTTCTTCACACCTTTGTAGTTGGTGGAGATCTGATAAAAACACACCTCTGCAAAAAAACCTCCTGCAGAGTCTTCCTGTGTCAGGGCTGTAGCTGCACACCCAGCTGCAGTTTTGGACCAGGCTGCAGGCTTGCTGGAAACACTGTGCTTCAGCAGCACAGAGGTAGGTGCCTGAGTCCTCCAGCTGGGCATCCCTGATGTGCAGGGTGCTGTTGCGCTCCTCAGAATTGAATGTTGCAGTTAATCTCCCATTCTCCTTTTTTCCTAGAGTCATGTAAAAAAGATTTATGAGGCTGCCCCTGGGATTCTGCTGGAACCACTGTACATATATCATGGTTGTAGAAAACTTGCATGTCAGAGCATAACTGGATCCTTCATGGAGACTCAGGACTGAAGGACTCTGTTCCACCTCAACTCCTCTCACCACTGCTTGGAAACAGAAAAGCAAACAAGAATCATGAGGGGTTTTCACACACACCTGTCAAATATCCCAGGAGACACCTTGAGGATGACTGCCCAGGAGCTCTAGGTTGGCTCATCCCCTCCACCCTGACATCTCCACCTGGAGAATCCCTAAAGCAATGTAGGAGCACACAACTCACAGCAAATCTGCACAAACAGAATCCCCAGCACAGCTCTCAGCTTCCTCTCCATGGCCCCTGTCCAGTTGCTGGGATGCCCTCTCCAGCTGTGAGGGTGTCAAGTCTTGTGCTTACACATATCAGCTTCTCTCTGAATCACCCAACTTCCTCATTCACTGACAAAGAAGCCCCACCCACTTCCACCTCACAAATTTGCAAGGCAATTGCTCAACTGTGGAGGACAATGATGGGGACCCAGGGACACTGTACTTCTAATGTAACACTTCTTATAAGGGGAGTTTGAAGGAAAAATGTCTGAGGAAGAGTAATACATGCAAAATACCACTGGGAAAAGTAATAGTTATAGTGTGTTAAGCTGAGCTTGCAAGAAACCTAGCACATTTTTATGTACCTTTTTTGTCCTCACAAAAAGAATTCCATACACTATATTATGATCATAATCTCCTCTCCTCAACATCCTCTCAAATCTAACCCATCTCCTCACACACACTCCGTGGAGTAGGTGGGGAATGGGATGGAAGGGCGATTGAGAGGGGGGCATGGGATGGAGGGAGAGGGAACTGGGATTGATATATAAAACAGAAAAGTCACTCTTTTGGTGATTGAGATCCACTAGGGGGCACTGCAGGATTCCTAGAAAATACTTTTGTTTTTCCTTTTTTTTTTTTTTTTTTTTTTTTTTTAGTATTTTTGTTTTTAATACATATTTATTATTTTTTCTTATTTTGTACCCCACAAGGAGGGTGATACTTCCAGGAGGGATTATCAAAATATGTCAAGTCATTTGGCGTAGGTTCTAGGCCCTCCCTCCTGTCTCTAGACTTTGGGCATATCCTCCCAAAGTCCTTTCAATGCACTAAGGATTCATCCTGGTCCCACTGTCAGAGGTCCCTTAGACTGCCCAGGCCTTCTAACTGAGAGCCACATTCAGGGGCTCTGAATTAGTACAATGCTGATTTCCCAGCTATCACTCTGGGGGTCCATGAGCTCCCCCTTGTTCAGGTCTGCTATCTCTGTGGGTTTCTGTAGCCTCCTCTTAACCCCTTTTCTTATCTTTCCTCCCCCTCTGCTAATGGATTGCTGGAGTTTGGCTCAGTGTTTACCTGTTGGTGTCTGCTTCTGTTTCCATCATCTACTAGATGAAGGCTCAAGGATGGCACATTAGTTAGTTATCAAACTCATTATCAGGGAAGGACATTTAAGGTAGCCTCTTTATTGTTGCTCAGAGTGTTAGTTGGGGTCATTCTTGTAGGTCTCTGGACATTTCTCTAGAAATCCCTCTATTATGATATCTCTTTATTTGCTCTCACCTATTCATTCCTCGACTCAATATTCCTGGTCCCACATGTTCTCCTCTTCTCCCCTTCTCTTTCTCCTAACTCCCTCTCCACTCACTGCCCACCCAACACTGCCAATATTGTCAGGAGTTCTTGTTCCTTTCCAGTTCTGAGAGGGACCTTGTATGAATCTCTTAGGTTCCTCCTTATATCCTAGTTTCTCTGGCAGTGTGAAGTATAGGCTGGTGAGCCTTTGCTCCATGTCTAAAATCCATATATGAGTGAGTACATCCATGTTCCTCTTGTAGTTCACTCAGGATGGTTTCTTCAAGTTCCATCCATCTGCCTGCAAATTTCAAGATTCCATTGTTTTTCCTCCCACTGAATAGTTTCCATTGTGCCACATCTTCTTTATCCATTCTTCAGTTGAGGGGCATCTAGGTTGCTTCCCGGTTCTTGCTATTACAAATAATGCTGCTATGAACATAGTTGAACAAATGTCTTTGTTGCATAGATGTGGGTATATGGATAAAGTGAAATTGCTGAGCCCTGTGGTAGACTGATTCCCAGACTTCACCCATTCCAACAGTCTCACTCAACCAGCCCTTTTCATTCCATCATTCCCTGGTGAAGGAAATAGAGTTCACAAAAGAAGAAATAAAAATGGCCAAACGATAAATCTCAAAATGTTCATCATCTTTAGCCATTAGGGAAATGCAAATTAAAACAACTTTGAGATTTCATGTCATCCCACCCAGATTATATAAAATTAGTAAAACAACTGACAACAAAGTCTGGAATAGGTTGTGGGGAGAAAGGAAATCACATTCTGGTTTGGTGCAATGGAAATTGACGGAGGTACTCTGAAGAATCCTCAAAACCTAAAGATAAATCTACCACACCACCCAGCTCTGCCACTTAGTGTTTTATGTTCAAGAACTACATCTACAATCTTGTTTATTTCAGTGATGCTCTGTTCACAGTCACTAGGAAGTGAAACTTCTTTATATTCCTATGGGGTTTTTCTTATTCTAAAGAAACTTAAATGACATCAAGAACCAGTTTATCTGTGCAAAAGGCACCACAAACCTTCAAGTACTTTCATATCAAATAAAAGATGATGACTGCCACACAAATAAAAGAGAGCTGTGTAAAATGTGTCACAAAATAGAAAAAAAATACAGCAGTTTAATTAGTGTTATCCATGTGTTCACTGGAGCATGGTTGAACTCGAATCAGCCAGCCTCTAAAGAAAAGCTGAGTCCTTCCTCACCCTCAACTCCCCATCCCAGCAGAAACCATAAATGTGAAGAACTACACTTTAACATCTCTATCATAGTTTTAAAGAGTTTTCTTCAATGTCTGCCTGTCTAGACTGTTTCTTTTGGGGATTGGCCATTGGAAGGACAGAGATGACACAGAAGCCTTCTATGATTCTCATTCTCAACTGTGATGCTATAGTAATCAATACTACTGCAAAAGAAGCTTCTTTGCCCATTACAGTCAACAGTAATCATGACCATAGACATCTACATGGCATCTAGTGAGAGCACAGATGAAAGCCGTTAACACAGGCCTTGGCTGTAGAGTGGTCAGTGCATACCATCATGGCCTTGGTAGCAGAACAGGCCATGTACATCAACATGACCTCTAGCTGGACATTCACATGGCTCTCTGCCGCTGCATGGAATACAGACATTAACATGGTCTCAGGTGTCAGGCCAGGGTGCAGACATCCATCTGTCTGTCATAAAACATCAAAATGGTCTCAGGTGGCAGCACACACAGATACCTATGTGGCCTCCAGTGATGCATGGACCACAGAAATCACCACGGTCCCAGGACTACAGGCACCTACATGGCCTGCAGCAGCATCATGGATCACTGATATCAACATGGTATCCAGCAGTAGTACAGACCACAGACATCCACATGGACCATGGGCATCAATATGGCTTCCGGAAGCTGAATGGATCACTGACACTGACAGGGCCTCTGGGGGCAACACAGACCATAGAGGTCTTTCAAGTGTCCCAAAACAGAAAATGAACAGACCTCCTTCTCAGCCTTCCTTTCATTGTTCATAGCTATGGAGATAGTTCAGTAGGACATAGTTTTCTGGGAACAGAACCTACTTAAAGCCATGCCTTTGCACAGAATCGTGCTTTACCCTATGGGGCAAGGACTTGCATCATTCTCCAACAACTTTTTCACTGACAAATGTCTAGTACAACCTCTTTCCACCACACACTTGTTTCCCTTTCTTTCCACATCCCCATCAATATTTGTGTGGTGATATTTTGTTTATGATTTCACAAATAAACTTGCCTGAAGACGAGAATGCAATGTCAGCCACACTAGTTAGCCATAGACAACAGGCAGTGGTGGTACAAACAGCTTAACATGCACATTCTCATAGCAACAAGACACTGGTATGACTCAAGTTTTCTCATTTCTATGTCATCGTAAGCACTAGACCATTACCAAGTCTCATATCACGACATTGTTCAGTCTCATGTTGCTCTTTCAGCTGGGCAGGGCATTCGGGGTAGAATCCTTGAGAGCTGCAGATGGCTACAAGTCCTTGTCTTCAGTGCTAAACACCCTGAGGTTCACAGGATGCAGCTGTTATGCTTGCAGCCTACATGTAGCCATGTGGCCCAAGATCCCTTTCACATAGCATGGTAAACAGAAGCTCTGTGCTGTGGTCAGGTCTGCAGGACATGGGTGGGCCTTATTCAGTAATGACATGGCCTTTATCTGCAGTGACCACACTCTCCCATACCTTTCGCCACCATATTTACAGTTTGCCATTCTCTGTCACTCTTGCTGTTCTGATACCCTCTTTCATCTTTGCTTCAAATTCCACTAGTCCAATTTTTAAAGCAATCTTCTCATGAGACCAGACTTTTTATCAGTTCTTCTAGATATACTGCAGGCTCTGCAGACTCTGCCTTTGCAAAGTCTCCCCTCAGAGAGTCTATGATTCTCTCAAATGCTTGGAGCTTTTCTGCAGTAAAGAAGGTGCCAGAATGTGCTAGTATCTTTGATATTTCTGGTAGTTTAAATGTTTTTAAATATTTAATTTTATAGGTTGAAAGGGGGGATGCCTGTACAGCAGGGTCTCCCTCACAACCCTGGATTAGGGATAAACCATATCCAAACACCTTTTTAACAGAGATACTTTATTCAGCAGGGAAGAAAAGTTAAAATGGCTGATTCCTAACTCTGGCAGAAAAACAACAGTAAATGACCTAGCAGATGTAATTTTTAAGAAGAGAAAGACAGGAATTCTATTTAGAAGGGGCTAGGATGATGTTATAAAACAAATAGGGGATGAGGGAGAAAGGGAAGGGAGTACTTGTCCAAGAGGGACAAAGGGAGGACTATCTCTGAATAGAGAGGAGAAAGACATGGCACATAGGCAAATGGTGGATTATAAAGTAAAGAGCAAACACCTGTGTTAGGAAGAGTTGTTTAATTTTAACTGGCATGTCAATCGGGTGAGCCCAAGATGGCGTTTCATAGATGGACTTCGGTAGTCAGGGTCAGGAGGGGGAAGTGGGCAAATATAGGAATAGACATTGGAGGCTAGCTTTAGGAAAGTAAACTAAAGGTTTTTAGCAAAGCAGAGGGAATAGGAGAAAATGGCAAGTCTGAACAGAGCCACAGGTATGAGTGGGCTAGTGTCCCCTCAGAGCTTGGAAAGATAGCTTAGAAGTTAAGAACAGGGACTTGCATGGAACATGATGGTGCATGCCTTTGATCTCTTCCCTTAGGAGGTAGAGGCAGGAGGCCTTCTGGAGGAGATGCAGCAGCATTTGTTTTCTCTTATTGTTATGCAAATGACCCTGCACTACTCACAGTCCTGGCTCCCAGCAACACCTCACAGATACAGGGATGCTTCTCATGCTTCACTCAACACTCTACAGTGAGCTGCCAGGGTAGTGGGGCTCCATCACTATCTGATTTCAGTGACACATTAAGGCAAATTGTTGTATTAAATAGTTTTCACACACTGAGCAATTGTAATCTTCTAATAAATATATTAAGAACTAATATTAACAGGTAAGAGCCTTTCCATCATGAATGTTCTCTACCAGTGACACAGAGGTGTCTTTGGAGTGGGGTCATCTAAATGGCATCTGACAGTCAACTTGGTCTTGACATATAATCAGTTATTCTCATTATTAGATTACTCAAGGTGCTCTAGGAATTGTATGTTTCAGAATCAGAATTTTAAGATGTTTTATACTATCCACCTATGTAACAAAATACAGGAAATCCATGTTCTCAACAGTGGAATAGTGTGTATGCAGCAGGTGCCTGGGCACTGTGCACTTGCTGCACAGAAGTGTGTGGCTGGGTCCCCAGGATGGGCAGCTGTTACGTTCAGGGAGAGATGTTTGTCCTTTTCATTCAGTAGGACAATGAGTCCTGTATCTTCTCTATCCACATTTGAACGGACATTTATAAGCAGCTTGAGACCTGCCCCAGGCTCTTGTTCATACCAAGAGAGGTAATACTTGGGAGTGCCTGTGTAGGAGCAGTTGATAAAGGCACCTCCCCCTTCCTGAAAACTCAGGAGACAAATCTGATGCTCCAGCTGTTCTCCTCTGATCACACCTGTGTAAAAGCCAGCAGCAGAAAGACCATCAGGTCACCATTCCCCAGACTTTGCTTTTATTCCATCAGTGATTTCAGGCAATATGGATGAACCAGTCTGCTCCTCAGTCTGATCATGAATATTGCAAAAATGCCTTCTTTCTAAAATCTCTCACTCACAGTTCAGCTGAAGTCACAAAAAGGTCCAGTCAGTGTCATCATAGCTCTCCCTGGGGACTGTGGATTTCAGCTAGGTAAGAGACTTCTGGGGTCAGCTCACCTTCTCTGTATCCACAGCACTGCAGGTTCTTCATTTTCTGCACAGAATCCTACTGACCAAAGTCTATCTTTCAGAAGTCAAACAAACCATAACTAAGATTGCAGCAATAGAGACACTCTGCCACCTGGTGGACAAATTCTCAACTAAAACACTTGTAAATCAACTCAGGATCACACCAAAAAGAAATCATCCATCATGGAAAACCATGATGGTAAAATCTATAGAGACATCTGAACCAAGCTCCAGGAAACTGACAAACACTAGCCTGAAAGTTGTGGGTCCTCCATGGTACTGAGTTTGGACCTCTCTATGTGGGCAATAATTATGTAGCTTGGTGTTTGGGAGGACCCTGGCAGTGGAAACATGATTTGTGTCTGGTGCATGAACTGGTTTTATGGAGCCTATTCCATATTGTGGATGCCTTGCTCTGCCTTGATGCTGTGGGGAGGAGCTTGGTCCTGTCTCAACTTAAAAGTACCAGGCTTTTGTTGACTCCCCATGAGTGGCCTTATGCTCTCAGAAGGATGGGTATGGGGATGAGTTGGGGACATGCTGGGGAGCAAAATGATGGATAAAAGGGGGAATTGTGTTTGGCATGTGAGTTAAGAAAATAAATGAAATTTAAAAAATCACCGTCATGTTTATGTTGGCTTACCCTCAGACCTGTGAGGATACTTCAAGATACAAAAAATCAACAATTATATTTCAACACATAAAGTGAATAAAGGAAGAAACCATATGACCATCTTCTTAGATGAGAAAAGGCCTTTGTACAAACGCCAAATCCATTTATGATGAAAATCCAGGGGAATCTAGAGGACTTATTTAAACATAATAAAGTCATTGTACAACAACCTGACAGCAACATCATGCTAAATAGAGAAATCTCAAAGCAATTTCACAAAGTCAGGACTAAGACAAGGTTGTCCACACTTTCTATACCTATTCTATATAGTACTTAAACTCTTAGCTAGATAACTAAGACATATGAAAGAGGTAAAGGGGATACACATTAAAAGACAGAAGTCAAAATTTCTTTATTACAGTGATATGATTATAAACAAAAAAACTAAAATTTATCAGAAATTTCTTAATCTAATAAATAAATAAATAAAAGTGGAAAATTAACACACAAAAGTCAGTGGCCTACCTGTATACAAATGGCATACATGCTAACAGGAAAATCAGGGGAAACAATTCCATTCACAATCTGCTTGTAAATACATGAGAAAACATTTTAGATTATGATACTATAAAAGCATACCATTGATAAGAACAGCGATGAAATACACAAGAGCAATCTTAAAAACATACAGATCTCTGAGGCCAATGTTCTGATAGATTTTCAATACTTAAATGAATGGAAGGTTTAATTTTGTACATAAGTAGATAATATAAAAGGTCAGTTTTGCTAGATAAATAATAGTAATGCAATTATTGGTGACTTAGAAAACATTATCACAATAAATAAACCTTTTGTGGAACTTAATAATCTGACTAGAAAGTAGTATTATGGGCAAAAGATAATTTTTAAAGTACAAAAGCAATAAGAAATGGAGATAAATTTAAAAAGGGAAAAACAGGGAGGCATTGATATTAGGGAGAAACATGTACTATCAGATGCAAAAGTTAAAAATAATTAAATAGAGTTATCCAAGCAGGGAGGATGGTAGAGTAGACATTGTAACACATTACCGTGTCCAGAAGCATTGTAAATGATAATCAAAGAGGCTGCAGGCCAGTAGAGAAGAATGAAACATCATAGCATGTCCTGAGAATATGGCAAGTGTTCTGGTCAGCTTTCTATTATTGTGATAAAACCCAAGAGTCAATCTGAGAAAGTGGATGGTGTGTTCACCTCACAGGTTACAGTCCATCATCAAGGGAATCCAAGGCAAGATTCCAAGAGAAGTGCTAGAAACCATAGAGGAACACTGATGCCTACTGCTCTGTTCAACTAGCTTTCCTCTATGGCCCAGGCTCGCATGCCCAGGGATGGCGCTGCCTACACAGGACTGAGCCTTCAAACATCATTTGGCAATCAAGCAAATGCCAAAGATGGAGTCAGTTCTTCCACAATGTGTCAAGTACACAGTAAAGATTAGCCATCACATCAAGCCCTAAAAAAAAGGAAAACATAAACCTCCCCATACTCCTTAGAAAACTGACCTTCATGAATAAAATAGTATTCCAAAGTAAAATTCAGTTATTGGAAGAATGATTTGAATGGATTTGTGTCAGAAAATGATACCATGCCTTTCTTGTGGCTCGGCCTATGCAGTTTGTGTACTTGCCAAGAGCATTATCTGTTTTGACGCTGCTCTTACCTAACTCAGTTTTTCCGAGACCCTCTTCTCACAGGCCGAGTTTCACCTCACACCTGCACTGGGCCAGCTTTCAGGCAGAGTAGAGGCCACATCTGTTTCCTGTAGGCCCTCTGGTCAGAAGCATGCATGGCTGGCTGTTCCTGATCTGCGTCCAGGGGCTGATACTGGCTGCCTTCCTCACTTCAGGAGTCACAGCAAGCATAATAGAGACAAAGGGGAGCATCTATGCAGAGGAAGGTGGCTCTGTCATCCTACAGTGTCACTTCTCCAACACTGCTGAAGTGACCCAAGTCAACTGGGAGCAACAGGACCAACTTCTGGCAGTTTACAGTGCTGGCTGGGGGTGGCATGTCCCTTCAGTTTTCAGGAAGCAGGTAGTCACAGGCCCCAGCCTAGGCCTCACCTTCCAGTCACTGACTAGGAATGACACAGGGGAGTACTTCTGCACTTACCACACCTATCCTGATGGGATTTACAAGGGAAGAATATTCCTGAAGGTCCAAGAAAGCTCAGTGACTCAGTTCCAGACTGGATTTCTAGGAGGAGCCATGGTTGCTGCACTGGGAGTCATCTGCTTGATGGTCACAGGGGTGATTGTACTGGCTAGAAAGAAGTCTCTTAGACTCCAGTCTATGGAAAGTGGCCTTGGGAGAATGGCAGCTGAGTCACAGGAAATGAGCCTCAGGATTGTCTCGACAGAAGCTGTCCAGACAGAAGCTGCCCCTGCTGGCTTCTATGAAGAGGAAGATGACTATGCTGAACCACGAGATTACTTCAATGTCCTGGGCTACCGAAGCCTAGAGAGCTTCAGTGTCCTAGCGAAGACTGTCTAAAGACAGTTTTATCCTACCCTTCCCCTCCCCCTCTCTCCCTGTGTGTGTTTGTGTCTGTATCTATGTCTGTGTTGTGTGTGAAGGAAAGGCAACCTTTATGTCTGTGTTGTTAGTGAAGTAAAGGCAACCTTTTTTCAAGCTTCATTTCTTCTACCCTTCTCTTCCATTTCTCTGTGATAGTCTCAAGGTAAACAGCAACATGATTATAAATGGAGATTTGAAAATTAATTTTGTTTATGTGTATGACTATCTGGTCTGCATATATATATATATATATATATATATATAGTACCACACATAGATGGTGTTTGCAGAGGTTAGAAGAGGGAATTAGATCTCCTAGAGACAGCCACGAGCCACAATGTGGGTGCTGTGAATCAAACCTGGATCCTCCATAGGAACTGCAAGTGTTCTTAACAGCTCTCACTAGCTGGGATTTTTTTCCAGAGATCTTTCTTTCTTTCTTTCTTTCTTTCTTTCTTTCTTTCTCTTATTTTTTTTTTATTTTACATATTGATCCCAGTTCCCCCTCCCTCCCTCCACCATCCCATTCTCACTCCACAGGGAGGGTGATGACTTCCAGGAGGGTCAACAAAATCTATCAAGTCATTTGGAGTAGGGACTAGGCCCTCTCTCCTGCCTCTAGGCTAAGGGAGTATTCCTCCATGGGGAATGTGCTCCCAAAGTCCTTTTGTGCACCAGGGATACATCCTGGTTCCACTGTCAGAGGTCCCTTAGACTGCCCAGGCCTTCTAACTGAGACCCATGTTCAGGGGGTCTGAGTCAGTCCAATGCTGGATTCCCAGCTATTAGTCTGGGGGGCCAATTAGCTCCTCATTGTTCAGGTCAGCTGTCTCTGTGGGTTTCTGTAGCATCTGGATTCCAGTTCAGCTCAGTGTTTAGCTGTGGGTATCTGCTTCTGTTTCCATCAGCTACTAGATAAGGGTTCTGTGATGGTGGGTTAGTTAGTCATCAATCTCATTATCAGAGAAGAGCATACTGTTGCTCAAATTGTTAGTTGTAGTCGGTCTTTACAGAAAGATTTTTTTTAAGACAAAATAAAACAATAAAAACAACTCCAACATCAAAAAAAAAAAAAAAAAAAAAAAAAAAAAGAAAATGATACCATGTTTAAAATAATGAGTGACAATAAAGCCAAGCCAAAAAGAAAAAGTTGGAAAATTTGACTTCTTAAAGCCCCTTCTGGAGACTGCAGGGTGGACATGGGGAGTGGCTGTTGGCTGTCAGTACCTTTGACCATCCTTCCTGTGTTTTAGTGGAGGAGTTCCCATCAGAAGTCCTACCCTTTCCTACAGAGTCTAGGTCCCAAATACAAGCCTGAGTCAGTCAACTGCATGCCAGAGTTTATGTTCTAAAAGAAATGGATGAGTTCAATTTAGAATATTCGGGAATATCTTTGTCCCATTTTCTGAGCCATAGTGTCATGAGCTTCTGAATCAGCAGCAGGCACATTGTATAATCCAGCATTCTTGGAGACACACACTGCAGTGCCCACCCTCATCATAGTAGTGTCAGTGCTGACATCTACAGAGTATGACTTGTTTTCAGTGTATTGCCTCAAATCCTGCTTCTCTTATCCTGAGAGAAATTTCAAATACTAATAAATCCTTTTTGCTTCAAAAGCAATAAGAGACTTCTTGCTATTATTTAATGAGGAACACAAGGAAGTCACCCCATTTCCTCGGTTTTAAGAAGGAGAGTTTTCCCACCACAGGATGCATGGAGTAAACAAAACAAGGTATGGAGTTGTTCAACTCAAAACTCACATGTCCCGAGAGAACCCACTCTTGCTTACAGTTCTAGGGTGCCTTGCTATTTCCCATCCAAGTACTAACCAGGCCCAGCCCTGCTTAGCTTCAGAAATCAGGTGCATTCAGGGTGGTATGGCCTAGGCATATACCTGTTGATTATTGACACACCTTCCTTTTGTTATCTAGTGAAGGCATTTACTCAAAATATCAGTAGATAGGTTAAGAATGTGATGTATATCCTTGGTTGTCAACACCACTACATCTGGGATTAACTAAAGCCCCCAAATAGAAGGCACACTGGTGGGTCATTTCTGCTTAATTTGAAGAAGGAAGAACTACTTTAGTATAGATCTTTGAGATAGGAAGTCCCACCTTTCATTTAGATCTTTAATTCAGATGTAATCTGGATTACTGCTGCGAGCATATATAAGGACATGGAAAAACGTTGTCCTCTTTATCTGCTCTTACAATCTGATTAGCACATCTCTTCCTTCACCTGCATTAGAGCCTGCTTCTTTAAGGGTTCAGCATATACTGCAGCAAACTGAGACATATGGTCGGGTGGATGGAGGAACTACTGGATTCTTAAAACTCTCAATTCATAGCCAGCCATTGGTTGATTTGCTAGAGTACATACTGTAAGCCATTCTTACAAATCCCTTTCCATAGAGAGATTCATTTATGACTGCTATTAATCTAGACATCCTTGACTAATATAACAGTTTTGGGTATGAACATTTAGGATGTGAACAGCTATTCTTACTCACTGCTTATAAAGTGAGATTCAACTCTCCATGGCTGACAGTAGCAATTACCTCCGGGCTTCTTAAAGCACATGGCTGAATGTAGTGAAGCCAAGGTACATCCTCTGCAGCTGTGAATAAGCCATAGGAGTCTGTCACCTGGGTCACTTGATGCATAGATTTATAAGGAACTAGATACCGTCTGAGATACCTACCTGACTATATAAATAATTGACCTCCACAGTGGGGAAGACTCATATCTGGACATTCAGGACCTGAGAGGGAAGAGTCTCAACTGTCTGTTACTTCCTGATTATCATTCAGGTTGTCCTGTTTAACTGAGATGAGGTAGTGTGTGGGACAGGTGCTGTCCTTTGATTTCTAGAATTTGGTATTGCTAACATGGTTGTCAGTGTGACACATCATCAGAATGGACATAGATTAACCCACATAACTCATTTGTTCTGGGGTTCACCAAGAACACTTTTGAAGCCACACCAGACTCCAGAAAATTTTGTTATCTAGAGTGAGCATGATGCTATCTTTTCATTTCAGGATTTCTAGGAAATTCAAAAGTGTGAAGTGGAGCTCTGGGACATATCTAGGGCAAAAGATGCTCATTTGCTTGAACTGTTCATGCTCCAATGAATATTGTAATTTAAGCTTTTCCTAAGTACATGTACATTGCAACAGGTGACTCGTTATCAAGGAATTTGTCTGTTGTGTAGGTATAGGTAAAGCACCATGGCAGTGCCATACTGCATATTTTCCACATGAGTATAACAAATTTCATATTCTGAAAATGCCTTTGCATATCTCTGTGTGACCTCTCAATAGCCAATCATTTTCCCTCATACTTGAATGCAGGAATGGACCACCACTCTTCATGGGAGTGTTAGCTCTGTGTTGAGGGCACACACGAGGAGCCTGCATCATTAGTGTCTCTAACATGACCTGTCACAAGTTGATCACACATTTGATAACTTATGATGACTGGAATTCTGTCCTATTGAAGTTTTGGGACAATTTTCATCCATCATGAGACTTACCTTGTTCTCACAGGACAACTAATATTCCTACCACATCAATATATTGTACCAGCCATGTGGATCATAGGCAAAGTGCTTGTTGTCTTCAGGGGAGTTAACTTTCCTCCCCACCATCCTGAATTATTTACCTGGTAACCTTTATTTCTCCTGTATGGTGCTCTTTAAAGGCATGAGCCCTTTCCTGGGATATTTTTAAAACTGAGTTTTCAACATCTATACATAAAGCATTGAATGTATTTTAATAAAACAGACAGAGATCACTGGCTTTGTAATGAAGAGGTGAAGGTCTTTCCTTATGTATCTGGGGAAATTCCCAGGAAGGGCATTATGGCTTCCAGTGAATTGCAGAAGATCTAGTTAGTAGGTAGGTGAGGGCTGCTGCTGACCCTAATAGTCCCATCTCTACAATTCTATTTTGTTGTGGAGAGCCTTTGGTGGTGGTCCCTGTGATGTCACCGGTGCTCTGGGAACAACAAGTGACTGGGGTATACTGTCAGTGTCCATAGACCAGAGAGAGGTAGAAGGAAGCTGACCTTAGGTCTCAGGGTAAAACACAGAGAAATAAATGGTTCTGGGAAAGGCACATGAATCCTGGTAAGGGAGCTTCCTGGAGGAGGTGGACTTGAGCTAGACCATCAACATCTGGGAGGCAATGGGCTTATCCTGCTTCCCTGGGTTACCCCAGAGCATATCAAGAGTAAATGATGGCTAGTGTAATAGAGAAATGAATTGTCAAATCTGCTTTTCTGGGAGACTTTAACCACATTCTGACTGGAAAGGAAGACCAGCAGGAGCATTGGTGTGACTAATATGGAATCCCTTTCAGGGTAGGGTGTTGCTGCAGTTCATCTGAGTGGGTTCCTTCAGTTTTCCCTGTGAATCTGATGCTAATTAGAAAGGATGGAAACTCCCCTGGTCAAGCACCAACACCCAGACATTCAGATGGTTTTGTTCTGGACAAATGTGATAAGAACTTGGTACTGCTAACCTCTAGGGACAACAAAACTGTCCTGTACAACCTGAGATATGAGGTGACACTGTCCATCTAATCTACATGGCTTGGGTAGCTTATGTCTTTCCAGACACAGGGGACTAAACCAGCATGTGATGCACAAGTCTATACAAGCTTTCTGCAGTCCGAGACATAGCTCATGGACACCAGCGAGAGCGTAGCTGCCATGTTGTCTGGGGCATTGACTGGGTCACTAACACTTCCTTTTCTTATGCCTTCTCCTGGTTCTCAGAACAGTCTCCTGCCCTATGACATTCAAATATTCCACTTCACTTGTCTTTATCTACCTGCAGGGACTACTGCGGAGGCACCATCCCAATCTCCTCCTTCACTAAGCAAGACCAGCAGGTGGACAAGTTGGAGGAACCAACAATTAAGCAACAGAGTATAAAATATGAGCAAATTGAGTTGAGTGAAATCCTGGACTGTTATACAAAAATGAATTTGAACAATAGGTAGGCATTATCCCAGTTCTCTGCTGACCCTTTTGATCTCATAGGGTCAAGAAAGCTCTTCTGAGTTCAGGAGGCTAAAATTTCAGGTGTCATGGTGTCTAAACCAATTTCCCTGAGAGCATAAGGAGGCAGAACTTGGACCCTGGGTAGGTATGGGATATGGACATAGGCTTTTCTGCTTCCTCCAAACAAAAAGCAGAGTCTCTGTCCTGAATCAGTCTGGTGAAAGGGACAGTAGTGTGTGAGCTCTCACCATGCTTTAAAAGTGGCCTTGACAGGTGCTTGCTTGAGGACCATACTGGGTCCTGTGTGTTTGTGTCTAGTCTTTGTCCCTGATGAGCAGATGACTGTGTGCAGAAAGCTCCCAGCAGCAGATGGAGGGACCTGATCATATTTAACAATCTCAGTTTGTGGCTGCAAGGCATTTGCTCATCTTTGCTACTCTATGGTTTCTTCTTTAGATTCTGAGACACTGAACCTGCCTGCAATGCATGAACACCTTGATTGTATGTGGTAGAAGGACTCTGTGTGTGTGTGTGTGTGTGTGTGTGTGTGTGTGTGTGTGTGTGTGAGTGTGAGTTTCCTTCTGTCTGTTTGAATCTGTGTTTCTTTGGTCATGTAATAATGACAGATAAAAAGACTATGATTTTAAGGAAGCAAAGGGACATCCATGGCAAGTGATGAAAAAAAGAAAGGGGGAATGATGTAAATATATTTAATTTTAGAAAGAAAATAAATAAAATATAAAAAATAGAATCTCTTATGAATTGTCTCCCAAAGCCATTACTTTAATTATCTAGGACCTTTCTAGCTTGCTTTGGTTTGAAGTAAAATTTAAAAGGTACTCACCATTTCCAAATTTAGATTTATTTTAGATTTTCTCACCACTTTTAATTATAACTTCTTTTACTTTTTCAGGTTTCTCCATTGGGTTACTTGCATTAGGGTTTGATTCAGCCCTTCTGGCTACAGCTGCTAAGGAGAGTTGAGTTATGTGAAGGAAGGCTGGGATTCTGAGTAGATGCAATTATTAGACAGATGTTCCTGAGCATAGGAAGGCTAGATCTAAATGTGCATGGAAATTCCTAGAACATGATAGTGTAACATGCAACCAAGAAGAGATCACACAGTAAGTCAAAGTTGTTCAGGTAGGATTAAGGAGAAGAGAAAAAGGACAGAACAGTCAAGTGACATTTGCTTGTTTGCCTCCTAACTCAGGCATCCAGTGGATATTTCTGAACTGATTATAGTGGACCATTCACAAGTCTGTATGCTAAGAATAAAGTTGCTATGAATTGAATCAACACATTGACATCATAGAATTTTTATTCTAGTTGGTGCAACTGACATGAAACACACTGACACAAATAACGAACTGCATAGTTGAGTTGTATTAGTCTCAACATTAGCGAGACGACCATAGTGCTGTAATGGAATAAGTAGAATAAGGGAGAAAGATGATAGAGCAAGGCAGTGTGGCAGGGTAATTGGGAGCTGTGGCAGTTTAAGGGAAGGACTGTGGTAGAGGTGGGGGAGGAATATATTAATGGAACAAAGGAGTTATGATATTTCCAAGTGAGGGTAACAATGCAGATAGAGATGGGGAATGATGAATAGGTGGTACGCTATGTTAGAATATAAGGGGTCTATGATAGAGTAGCAGGGACTATGAGATACTAACAGGAGGACTATGATGGAGTAACAGGTCTAGGACAGAGTAAGGATCATACATCTTTACATAGGAAGACCAGAATAATCTGTGGTTTCCTCACAGAAGTGACACCTGAACTGAGACTTGAAGATGGTAGAGTTGGTTTATGAAGTTTTCTATGGAGTGTGTTTCCTGTTGAGAAAGACTTGGACCCCATCTGAGAAGTTCAGAATGCTGAACAGAAACCAGCATTGCTGGTACGGAGAGCTGGGACCTAGCCCCACAAAAAGCTCATGTTGACAGTTCAGGCATGCACAAATCCTGTGCAACATTGGGTATCACAGCCTGAACGTTAGTCTCCGTCAAGCATTGAGGAAGGAAGATTCTACTTCTTGTTCTTCCTTTGGGCCTATAAGAATGATTTTTTGAGCCACCCAGACAAACAGAGAGACACACAACACTGAGAAACCAAAAGTGATCCCAGAGGCAGGAGCTCAGCAGCCAGGCCCCTGGTGCTGAGTTTGTGTTCGGCTCCCCCTGTGGTTTCTGCCACTGTGTCACTCAGAGCACAGTAGTACACAGCCGAGTCTGACTCTTGGACAGATTCTTTCTTCAAGTGGAAGGAAGTGGATCCTCCACCATATGTAGTTTCAAAACCTCTGCTGCTTCCCGTCTCATCGGCCTTTGAGACTCTGAAGAGGAGCTGTGGACCTTCTCCAGGATACTGCACGTACCAGAGTAGGGCTGGGTACTGTTGGGTTTCATAGGAGCAGTTCACAGTCAGAGACGACCCTTCAGAGAGTGTCACTTGGCCTTCTGTTTGTGTCACCGAGTCTCCATTGGTCCTTGCTGGAGGAAAAACAAAACAGATATGTATGTCACCTTAAAGACAAAGCTCTTGGATGAATTTAGGGCTCAGAATGTTTTTGATATAAAAAAAAGTGAAGAGTTTAAATCACTTTACTTACCAAGTATGAAGAGTATCACTGTTACGAAGCCTGGAGAAGAGTCCATCTTTAGTGGCATCTAGACAATGTTCCAGATAATTAGCATGTTGAAAACAAAGAATCAAAGAGTCTTAAATTCACACAGGAAATACCATGATGTTAGGGCCTTTCGCCACCTGGTGGCCAGAGAGTGAATAGTTATATGTGGCAATATTTGCTAAAAGACAAGGAAATAATGAAGATCATTGATTTTTCAAAGTTAGAACTTCCTCTGTTTTAAGTGAATGCCATTTTTTTTTTTGGCTTTTTGAGACAGGACGTCTTTGTATTGATTTGGAACCTGTCCTGGAACTTGCTCTGTAGAACAGGCTGCCATTTAACTCACAGAGATCTGCCTGTCCAGTGCTGGGATTAAAGGCATGTACCACCAAGTAAGGTCAGTAAATTCCTATTTTAAGGCATTTTTAAATGATTTTTTTTCCGGGGGAGAAGTCACACTCATAAGTTTCAGAATTCCAGTACAAGTGAAGAAAAGCATAACTTTTTGAACTCTATGGAGTGAGCTGAACTTTTGAAAAAGGTTCACTTTTGCCTTTAAAACATTTCCTTCTAACACAAATGGACTTCCTCTCCTAGCTAAATCTGCATAATGAACTTCACTTTCTGCCTTTGCCACACTAAGCATTTAGGTTAAACTCTACCTGTTTAAAATAGGAATTTCCTTCCTCGAGTCTACTAGAAAATCCCGGTTTTAAATGTAACGGAGATACAAGCCCTTCCACTTTCTTGTTATCGTGTTCATGGCTGTCTACACGTAATTGTTCAGATGTTGTTCTTGTTAATTGTTTTATTGACTTTATGGGTGGTTTTATGCCCAAAGCTATTAAATAACTAAATCTGTGGCCACTATGTTTATGTATCTTCTATAATTTTTTCTTCAATAGGAAAAACCAGCACCATTGCATATACTTGTGGCCCATGATAATTACAACCTCAGTTTTAGCAGAGAAATACATTTAAGAAGTGTGCCATGTTTTTCCTTCCTGGTTATCAGATGTGGGGAAAATGGACTTGTCTCTCTACAACACCGGCACACAGCTCCCTGGGTATAATAGCTAACAAATGTTGCAGCTATCGTCCTGATTTTTCTAGTTCTGATACTACTGCATTTTTTAATTACTATTTTTGTGCTTATTATTTAACCACAATAATTCTTCATTCCCTTTCCTCCCTCAAAACTCTCCCATGTACCCCCTTCCAACTTCCTTCTATCCATGGCTGACTTTTTAAAAAAGATTAATTGTTATTGCATGGGTACAAGTATATGTAAATACATATATATTCCTAAATACAGCCTATGCAGTACATGTAACTGTATGCGTATAATGTTTTCAATGGTGACCATTTGGTGCTGGACTGCCAATTGGTGTGTTCTTCCCTGGGTAAGCCCACCCCCTCTCATTCCCAGCTTTCCTCAGTTGTCTGCACTTCTCTGTTCAGGGTTCAGGTCTCATGGGATGCTCTGGTCCACTCTGGAATGTTCAATTGTACCATCCTTGTTCAGCTCACATTTCGATGGCCATGTACACTAGAGTTTATTTATTTGTTTTGCTATATATAAACTTTTTTCTTATTTTACATATAAATACAAGTTCCCTCTCCCTTCCTGCCTCCCTGCCTCTCATCCCCCCCCCCACTACCTTTCCATCCCATTCCCACCCACCCCTGTATTTCACAGGGAGGGTGATGCCTTCCATGAGGGCTCAACAAAATCTGTCAAGACATTTGGAGTAGGGACTAGGCCGTCCCTCTTGTCTCTAGGTTAAGGGAGTATCCCTCCATGGGGAATGTGCTCCAAAAGTCCTTTTGTGCACCTTGAGTACATCCTGGTTCCACTGCCCAGGCCTTCTGAGACCCATGTTCAGGGTTATCCAAATTCTGGTTTCCCAGCTATCAGCCTGGGGGTCCAGTAGCTCCTCCTTGTTCAGGTTGATGAGAGTTTATGTGTATAACTTCTGATATCAGCAAGAGACACAATCTTCCAGAAGATTCCTCAATCCTTGGCTTTTACAGTCATTCTGCCTTCTCTTCTGCAGTGTTCCCAGAGGCTAAAGTGCATGACTGTTTTGTAGATGTATTCCTTGAGACTGGGATCCCTAACTGCAGTTTGGTTGGTGGTACTATAATTTAGTGTTCTCTATGTGTTGAAAGAGAAGTTTTCTTGATGAAGGGTGAAGACTACAGCTATCTGTGGGTATAAGTACAATTATTTATAGCTTGTTGTTAGGGATTATGCTGTTTTCATAAAATAGAGGTTGAAGACTACCCTTCAATAACCATGACTTCATTCACACTTTATAAATTAGCTAGGTTTCCAACACCAGACATGGGATCATTATTGTGGGGGTATATCTTCAGTCCAATGAGACAGCTGTTGGGTACCATTAAGATATGTGTGTGCGTGTGACATTACTGCACCTATGGATTACTGTGCCATGATGATTGTTTATATGAGGACATGCTGGATTTTGTCAAAGACCTTATCTGTATCTATGAGATGATCATGTGAGTTTGTCTTTAAGTCCATTTGTGTATTTTATTACATTGACTAATTTGTGTGTTTTCGACCATTACAGCTTTTCAGAGATAAAGTCAATATAGAGGTGGTATATACTCCATTCTTTTTTGAATGTATGCCTGTGTTCTGTTGTCAAGTAGTATTTCATTGTATATTTTGAGTCTCTGTTCATCAGTGATATTGTCTCGTACTTTGATATTTTTGTTGTATCTTTGCTTGGCTTGGGTATTAGAACAATAGTGGTTTCAAAGAAAGAGTTTTGGGTGCTCCTACTCATTCTCTTCACTTTCTTCAATGATTAAGAAAGACTAGCTGTAGATCTTCTTAACTGTCTGGTAGAATTCTGCTTTCAATACATCTGGTTCTGGATTTAATTTTTAATCTTAGAGGTATTTCATTACTATTTCAAATTCCTTGTTTTTCATGGTTGCTTAGATTGTTGACTTCTTGGTTATTTTTGACAGTTTGGCTTAGTCTAGAAATTTATGTCTTTTTTCTATGTTTTTCAACTTAATAGAGTACAAATTTTAAAAATAATCCATTATAATAGTTTGATGTCCGTTGTAATGTTTTCCTGTTCACTTTTGATGCTAATCTCTTATCTTGATGCTTATCTCTTTCTATCTGTGGTTGACTTGTGCTAAAGATCTGTCAATATGTTAATCTTCAGAAAAACACAGCTTATAGATTCACTAACTATTTGATTGTTTGCTTTGTTTCTGTTTCACTGATTTCTGCCTGGATTTTATTATTTTTTTTGCCGTCAACTGCTTGCGAACTTTGCTTGTTCTTCACAAAGTTTTGAGTTGCATCAGTAAGCCATTTATATGTGTTTTTTTTTTCTTTAATGAAGGTATGTAGAGGTGTAAATTTTTCTCTTTTCTCTGCTTGCTAGTGTGTCACAAAACACTTTCTTGTATTTTTTTTCATTTAGTTCAGGGATTTTTTTTTATTTGTTTCTTAATTCTTTTTTGATGCCTTCATCATTTAGTAATGAATTGTTTCATACCCATGAGTTTGTATGTTTACTGGAAGGTTTAATTGGGGGGGGGTGTTGGATTGAAACTGAACAGTATTTTACTTATTTACTTTTTTAATTATCTATGTTTTTACTAACATATAGAAACAAATGTTATAGGATACATGTATATATTGTGTCATTCACATTAAATATAAATGTATCTCTTCAATCATTTGTCATCTCTTTATGGTAAAAACATTTCAAATCCTTTCTTCTGTACTTTTGGAATATATAGCACATTGTTGACATCTTTAGTCATCTTACAGTCTTAGTCCCCACACCCATTCATCTGTCTTCCTCATCATCTCTTTCTCCTTCTGCTCTCCCAGGACTCTGGCAACTACTATGCTATTTTCAGTTTCAGTGAGATCAACTTTCTATTCTACATATAAAAGAAATCATGCAGTATTGACTTTCTGTGATGGCCTATTTCATTTAACATAATATCTGTGGTCTGTGCTGCTGCCGAAAAACATGTAGAAGTCTGTGGTCTGTGCTGCCACTGGTTGTTATGGGCAAGGAAGCTTCTTTTGCAGTGGTATCTATGACTGCTGACTCATAATTGAGAATGAGAGACTTTGAAGGCTTCTGTGAAAACTTCTCCCTACCCCCACCTTGCAAAAGAAAGAAAAGTTTACAAAGGAAGCCAATAAAGAGAGTACTTTAAAAAATGTGATAGAGATGATGAAGTGTAGACTTCACAATTGACTCCTTCTGGAGTGGTAGGGGAGCAGAACTCAGTTATCTTTAAAGGGATGGCCACTGGGAGTTTGACCATGCTCCAATGAGCATTTGGGCAACATACAACAATACGAGGTGTATTCTTTCTTTCTTTCTTTCTTCCTTCCTTCCTTCCTTCCTTTCTTTCTTTCTTTTTTGTGGGGGAAGGCATAAGGGTGGGAGAGCAGAACTTACAGGAATGGAAACCGAGAGTGATAGGTTACATGTATGGGGACAAAAGAAGTAAAAGAAGTATGCACACTAGAACCCTATTCAGAAATAGTAAAGAATGAAATTCTATTATTCAGTTGTTTATATATATATATATATATATATAGTGTGTGTGTGTGTGTGTGTGATTATACTATGATCTAATAGGATGCAAGGAGAGAGTCTAGTATTTTTTAATTTGTAAAGACTTTTTATGTCCCATGATGTGGTCCAGTTTATAACATTCATGTGCTGGTGAGTACTTGTACATTGTTTGACATTTGGATAGAGTAGTGCTTAGTATCCATTATATTCACTGATGTAGAATTTCAGTTAATTCTGGTATTTCTCTTTTGATATTGTGTCTAGGTGAACTGATTACCCAAGAAAGTGGGTAATCACCAACTTTTAATAAATTGATATTAACTTCTGTCTTAATATGTGACCTATGTTTTTTCTTATGTAGTTTTCATTATACATTCTTTTCCATGTATACTTATGGTTTTAACTATTACATGCTTTTGGGCATTTCTCTTTTGGCCTTGTCTGTTTTGTGTTCTGAATGTTCCCATATTAATCTTTTGATGTTTTATTTCTTATTTCTGTGAAGGATGTTGTAGCTTTTGATTGGGATTGAACTGAATCTTTAGATCACAATTAGATCAATCATTTTCACAACATTAATTTTAATAATTCATGATCCAGAGAGGATTTTCTTTTTCTAGTGTCTTCCTCAATTGTTTCTTCATAGTTTTGAAGTTTATCTTGTACAAGTATTTAATTTCCTTGGTTAGGTTTATTGCTAGATATTTTAGTATTTGAAGCTATAATAAACTGTCATGTGTGAATGGTCTCTTTCTCAGTGTGATTGTTGGTGCTATATAGAGAGGCTCCTGATGGTTGTAAGTAGATTTGTTATCTTACCATATGGATGAACTCATTGATCATTTGAAGAAAATTTCTAGTAGAATTTTTATGAACTCTTATATGTAATATAACATCCCATGTTAATTTTATTTATTAATTTGTTCCTATTTCTATCCCATTGGTACCCACATCCTATCTTGTTGTTCATGATGTCCCACTCTCTATACAAAGAACTACAGACAATTAAGGAAGAGAAGGGCAATAATTCATCCATGAGGATATTTCCCCTTATTGGCTATCAAATACAAAGTGGTCATACCAAATATAAAAATACAGGCAACACTAATCACACAGTTGATTGTATTTATATAAACATGCAATTATAATTAAAGGGAAAGAGACTATGAATTTGAGAGGGAATGAGGAAAGGGATATAGAAGGGACTGGAGAGAGGAAAGGGAAAGGGAAAAATAAAATTGTATTTTAATTTTTAAATACATATTTTAAAAAGAAAGAAAGAAACTGTCACAAATTGCTTCAAGTGACTGGAAGCATTTTTAATGTCTACAGTATAGTTGGTTTTGACAACTAACAACTGACAAATGCTGCACTGGAAAGCCCGTGACACAGGATGTGGACTGGGCTCCAGGCCCTGTGTCAGGTTTGAGAACAGGCTGCAGGTGCCTGGGGAGCAGTATGCACTTGTAGCACAGAAGTACATAGCAGAGTCCTCAGGCTGGGTGTCTGTGATGTGCAGGGAGAAGTGTTTGGTTTTCTTATCCTGTAAAACTATCAGTCTTTGGTCCTGATATCTTTCCATAGTTGATCGAATGTCAATAATGAGCTTAGGATGCTCTCCTGGTCCTTGCTTATACCAAGGGAAGTAGTATGAGGCACTGTCTGTGTAAGTGCAGTTGATGACAGCACTGGCTCCCTCCTGGACTCTGGGGGTGGAAGGAAGCTGCTCCACCTGCTCTCCTTGGCTCACCCCTATGAAGAGAGATGGAAATAAAGGAGAAAGATTGTCAGGTCATCACTGTCCAGGATTCTCTTTGTATACATTCACTAGAGAAACCCTGAATAAAATAGAGTTCCCCCTGGATGTCTCAGAAAAACCCACAGAGTATTCTAAGTTCTAAGCATCATAACTCACCATCCATCTTCAGCCACAGAATCATGAATAAATTGGAAACATGTGTCTTCATCGTTTTTCCTATTAAATTAAGATCCAGTGTAGTTTGTGATGACTAGCAGGTCAGCTACAGCTTCCTGAGTGTTGTTCTTTTTCAGTAACAATTCTATCTCTTAATCATCCATTGAGCCACTGAGAAAGTGTCTCTTGTTCTGCCCTAAGCCTGTACAACCAGCATACAAGGAAGAGAATTCTCTCTTCATACTCCCCAGCAGCTAAGGTCTACTACCACCTCTGTTCTCTGTCCTATGAGGGACTCAGACACATAAAACAGCATATCAACAGGGTCCTAGTGCCGAGAGATCAAGAATGGTATTTATACACATTAGTGATTCTGTTTTCTACCTTTAAGTCTGCCATAGATGATGTATAGTACTTCATATGTAAATGTTTATGCAGGATTTTTAACATATAAAAGTATATTTGATGTATTTGCGTGTGTGTGTGTATATGTGTATGAGAAAGAGAGAGAAAGGGAGAGGGGGAGAGAAAGAGAGAGAGAGAGAGAGAGAGAGAGAGAGAGAGAGAGAGAGAGAGAGAGAGAGATTTCTTGTATTTTTTTTTATCTGGAACTGTATTTACAGAGTGCTCAGATCATTCATCAAGGAATTCTTCCTTTCTTGGGGACAGATATTTAGCCCAACTTTTGTCCTTGACAGCTATGCAACACAAGTAAATACTTTTTTTTATGTCTCTCCTGCTTTCTCAGTTGCAAAATAACAATGTTCTTTCCATTACAGTGAGATCTTGTTGACAATACAGATATGATGTTTGTATGCATGTATCTCACATTCCAGAGATGATGTCCTGACCTGGAATCACAAATACACATAGGAACTACTCTTTGAAGTTCTCAGAAGGCATTTGATCTTGAGGATGCACCATCCATTTCACTCACTCCCACCACATTTAGACTAAATTACTCATATAAGAGCAGTGGTAGATTCCCTGGAGAATCTGCCAAACTTCACAACAATCTCAACTTTCCTCCTTTCCATGGACCCCCCCCTCCCAGCACCACCCCACTCCATTTCTGGCCCATCTCCTTTCCTTTTTCTCAACTGTGAAAAGCTACAAACACTGTCTAACTGGTAACTCAGAGGACATATAGACTTGGAATGTAGGTAGGTCATCTTCACTGTCCTTCTTGTCCTCCATTACAGTTCCCTGGTACCATCTACTATAATAGACAGCATGCTGGGGCCTCTCCTCTCATTCTTCCTCCAATCAGTGGGGATTCATCACAACACCCAGTGCTAAGTGGAATGTCCCCATCAAACCTCTCACTTCAGGGTTCAGGGAATTTTGCAAAGAGGAAGCAGAAAGATTATACAAGTCAGTAGAGATGGAGACACTAAGGAAATAATGCCATCCACACAGTTGTCACTGGTATTTCTAATTTTAACCATTCTGGCAAGAGTAGGATCTTATCTCAAAGTTGTTTTGCATTTCCCTGATAGCTAAGGATGTTGAGCACTTTCTTAAATGTCTTTCAGCCTTTTTGATTTCCTCTATTGTGAGTTCTCTATTCAGTAGTGTACTCCATTTTTAATAGGGTTATTTGGTGTTTTTTTTTTTTTTTTTGACTAGTTTCTTGAGTTCTTTGAATATTTTGGAGATCAGCCCTCTGTTTGATGTAGGACTGGTGAAGATCTTTTCCCAGTCTGCGGGCTGCCCTTTGGTCTTGTCAACTGTGTCCTTTGCTTTACAGAAGCTTCTTAGTTTGAGGAGGTTCCATTTATTAACTGTTGATCACAGTGTCTTTACTACTGGAGTTATGTTTAGTAAGCAGTCTCCTGTTCAAGGGTACCTTCTACTTTTACTTCTAAGAGGCTCAGTGTGGCTGGATTAATGGAGTTTCAGATGCATTTTAACTTGAGTTTTTTGCATGGTGATAGACATGGGTCTATCTGCAGTCTTCTACACACTAATATCCAGTTGTGTCAGCACCATTTGTTGAAGATGCTTTCCTCCTTCCATTATACACTTTTGGCTGTTTTGTCAAAAAGCAGATGTTCCTAGGTGTTTGGGTTAACATTAGGATTTTTGATATGATTCGGGTGTTTTTGTGCCAATACCAAGCTGTTTTCAGAACTATAGCTCTGTAGTAGAGCTTAAGTTGGGATGGTAATGCCTCCTGATGTTCCTGTATTGTGCAGGGTTGTTTTGTCTATCCTGAGTCTTTTGTTTTTCCATATAAAGTTGAGTATAATCATGTCAAGGTCAGTGAAGAATTGTGCTGGGATTTTGATGGGGATTGCATTGAATCTGTAGATTGCTTTTGGCAAGATTGCCATTTTCCCTATGTTTATCCTACCTATCCAAGAGCATGGGAGATCTTTCCATTTTGTGATATCTTGTTTAATTTCTTTCTTTAAAGACACAAATTCTTCCTATATAGATCTTTTATGCTTTGGTAAGGATTACCCCAAGATACTTTGTATTGTTTGTGGCTATTTTAAAAGGTGATGTTTCTCTGATTGCTTTCTCAGCACCTGGTCTGAATAAAGTAGGACTACTGATTTTTTTGAGTGTATCTTGTATCCTGCTACTTTGCTGAAGGTGTTTATCAGCTGTAATAGTTCCCTGGTAGAGTTTTTATGTGTCGCATATGTAAACTATCATATCATCTGCAAATAAAGAAAATTTGACTTCTTCCTTTTCAATTTGTATCCCCTTGATCTCCTTTTGTTATCTTACTGCTTTAGCTAGTACTTCAAGTACAATATTGAAGAGATATGGAGGGAGAGTGCAGCCTTTTCTTGTTTCTGATTTTAGAGTAATTGCCTTAAGCTTCTCTCCATTCAGTTTGATGTTGGCAGTTGGTTTACTGTATATTGCTCTTATTATGTTTAGGTATGTTCCTGTTATCCCTGATCTCTCCAAGTCCTTTATCATGAAAGGGTGTTGAATTTGGTCAAAGGCTTTTTCAGCATCTAGGGAGATGATCATGTGGTTTTTCTTTTTCACTTTGTTTATATGGTGGATCACATTGATAGATTTTCATATGTAAAACCATTCCTGCAATCCAGGGATGAAGCCCACATGGTCATGTTGGATGATTTCTCTGATGTATTATTGGATTCGGATTGCCAGTATTTTATTGAGTATTTTTCCATCAATGTTCATGAGGGATGTTGGTCTGTAGTTTTCTTTCTTAGTTGTGTCTTTGTGAGGTTTGGGACCAAGGGGATTTTAGCCTCATAAAGAGTTTTGTAATGAACCTTCTGTTTCTATTGTGTGGAACAATTTGAAGAGTATTGGTATTATCTCTTGCTTGAATTTCTGGTAGAATTCTGCACTGAAGCCATCTGGCCGAGGGCTTTTTTTGGTTGGAAGGTTTTTGATGACTGTCTCTATTTCATTGGGGGTTATAACTCTATTTCAGTTGTTTGTCTATTCTTGGTTTAATTTTGGTAAGTGGTAGTTATCCAGAAATTTGTCCATTTCCTTTGAATTTCCAAATTTTGTGGAGTTCAGGTTTTCAAAGTATGACCTGAAAATTATCTGGATTTACTCTGTGTCCATTGTTATATGCCCTTTTCGGTTCTGATTTTGTTAATTTGCATGTTCTCGCTCTGCTTTTTTGTTAGTTTGGATAAAGGTTCGTCTATCTGGTTGATTTTCTTGAAAAACCATCTCTTTGTAGAATTTATTTTTTGTATTGTATTCCTGGTTTCTACTTTATTGGTTTCAGCCTTCAAATTTATTATTTCCTGGTGTCTTCTCCTCCAGGGTGAGTTTGCTTCTTTTTGTTCTAAAGCTTTCTCTTGTGCTGTTAATTCTCTAATGTTATTATCCTCAATTTTCTTCATATGGGCACTTAGTGCAATGAAAGTTCCTTGTAACACTGTTTTCAATGTGTCCCATAAGTTCAGGTAGGTTGTGTCTTCATTCTCATTGAATTTTTAGGAAGTCCTTAATTTCTTTCTTTATTTCTTCTTTGACCCAAGTATGGTGCAATTGTGTATTGTTCAGTTTCCATGAGTTTGTAGGGTTTCTGCGATTTGTGTTGTTGTTGAATTCTAACTTTAAAGCATGGTGGTCTGATGAGATACAGGTTACTATTCCAATTTTTTTGTATCTGTTGAAGTTTGTTATGTTGCTTTGTATGTGGTCGATTTTAGAAAAGGTTCCATGTGGAGCAGAGAGGAAGGTATATTCTTTTGTATTTGGATTGAATGTTTTATAGATGTCTGTTAAACCCAATTGAGACATAACTTCTGTTAGTTCTTTTGTTTCTTTGTTAAGTTTCTGACTGGAAGTCCTTTCTAGTGGTGAGAGTGGAGTATTGAAATCCTCCACTGTAAGTGTGTGAGGTTTTTTTGTGAGCTTTGAGTTTTAATGGCATTTCTTTTATGAATGTGGGTGCCTTTGTATTTGGGGCATAGATATTCAGAATTAAGATTTTGTGCTGATAGATTTCTCCTGTGGTGAATACAAATGACTGTCTTCATCTCTTGATTAATTTTGGTTTGAAGTCTAACTTGTTGGATATTAGGATAGCCACACTTGCTTACTTCTTGGGTCTATTTGATTAGTAGATCTTTTCCCAACCCTTTATCCTGAGGTAATGTCTACCTTTGAAGCTTAGATGTGTTTCTTGTATGCAGCAGAAGGATGGATTCTGTCTTCGTATCCATTCTGTTAGCCTGTGTCTTTTTATAGGTGAGTTAAGACCATTAATGTTGAGGGAAAGTAAGGACCATTGATTGTTAATGCTTGTTTATTTTAGATTTGTTGTTGGCGGTGGTATTGTGAATATATTTGTCCTTATTTACTCTTGTGTTGTGGTGGAATGGGATTATCTATTGCCTATGTCTTTGTGAGCATAGTTAACTTCCTTGGGTTGGAGTTTTCCTTCCAGAACTTTCTCTAGGGCTGGATTTGTAGATACATATTGTGAAAAGCTGGCTTTGTCATTAAATATCTTGTTTTCTCTGTCTATAGTGACTGAGATTTTTCCTGGGTATAGTAGCCTGGACTGGCATCCATGAACTCTTAGTACTTGTAGAACATCTATCCAGGAACTTCTGGCCTTGACAGTTTCCATGGAGAAGGCAGGTGTAATTTTGATAAGTCTGCTTTGTATGTTACCTGGCCTTTTTCCTTCTCTGCTCTTAATATTCTCTTTTTATTCTGTATGTTAGGTGTTTTGATTATTATATATCAAAGGGCCTTTTTACTTTGTTCCAGTCTATTTGGTGTTCAGTATGCTTCTTGTACTCTCATGGGCATGTCCTTCTTCAGATTGGGAAAGTTTTCTTCAATGATTTTCTTAAATATGTTTTCTGCACCTTTGTCCTGGGCTTCTTCACCTTCCTCTATGCCTATTATTCTTAAATTTGGCATTTTCGCAGTGTCCCACATTTCCTGGATGTTCTGTTTTAAGGATTTATTGGATTTAAGATTTTCTTTGAGTGATGACTCTATTTACTCTAGTTTATCTTAAGTGCCTGAGATTCTCTCTTCCATCTCTTGTATTCTGTTGGTTATACTTGTGTCTGTAGTTTCCGATCGTTTGCCCAGTTTTTCTATTTCCAGCATTCCTCAGTTTGTGTTTTCTTTATGGTCTCTATTTCAGTTTTCAAGTTTTGAACCATTTCCTTCTTCTGTTTAATTGTTTTTTTTTTTTTCTTGGCTTTCTTTACTTTCTTTAAGAATTTTGTTCATTTCCTCCAAATTTTTGTTTAATTTTCCTTCCATTTCTTTAAGGGATTTTTTCACATCATCTTTGAGGGTCTCTATCATTTTTGTGATGATGTATTTTAAGTCATTCTCTTCTGCTCCATCTGCTTTGGGGTGTTCAGGTCTATTTGGTGTAGAGTCCCTAGATTCTGGTGGTGTTATGCTTGTCTTTCTATTGTTAGGTGATTTCTTGTATTGTTGTCTTCCCATAACTTCTTTCAGTAGGTGCAGGTGGGGTCTCTCTCTCTCTCTCTCTCTCTCTCTCTCTCTATATATATATATATATATATATATATATATATATATATATTCCTCCCCCGATGGACTTAGGTGGGTCAGAATTTTGCTGTCTACAGCTCTGGGTGGTCCAAGCTCTCTAGGAGGTCTCTTCTCAGGCAGGGGCCGGCAATGGGGGGTCAAAGATCAGTCTCCAGCAGAGGCCCAGAGATGGGTGTCAAAGATCCCTCAGTCTGGGACTCAGGATGTTCCTGCTCTGATAGGCTGATCTATCTGGGGCCTGGCACTCTCCAATTGAGGCCTCTTTAGTAGAAGCCTGGAAATGTTGGTCAAGGATCCAGCCTGCAAGGACTCAGGATGGTCCGGAGGGGATAGGCAAATCTCTGGGAGGGGCCTGGCACTCCAGTAGCGGTCCAGCTTTGGGGGTCAGAGATCAGGCAGGTGGGGATTCCTGGTTAGTTCCGGGTGGATAGGCTGGTCTCAATTAAGTATATTTTTAAATATCAAGACAATGTTGACATTATGTTTTGATTCAAGATTGTCTTGCTTTGAACTGCTTTATTAATTAACCATTTAGTAACCAATTAATTCTTTTATCAAATGCATGGTGAGAAGATTAGCTTCTCTGGTGTGGGCACATGTTCTATAAACATAGGTGGAAACAGTTGCTCTCAGTTTCCAATCTAGGGAAATGACTAAAATGATCCTGGGGTGTATAACACAGTTTATAATGTATGACATTAGCAGAAGCATTTGATAAACTATAGTGTAGATTTTACTCATGTGGTCTGATATTTCAGAACATTTATCCTTCTATGTTTCAACATTACATCATTTTAAGTGTGAACTTATGCTGTGGTAATTTTGTGTTTCTTCACACCATTGTAATTGGTAGAGATCTGATAAAAAAACACACCTCTGCAAAAACCTGCTGCAGAGTCAACCTGTGTCAGGGCTCTAGCTGCACACCCAGCTGCAGTTTGGGGACAGGCTGCAGACTTGCTGGAATCACTGTGCATTAGCAGCACAGAGGTAGGTGCCTGAGTCCTCCAGCTGGGCATCCCTGATGTGCAGGGTGCTGTTGCGCTCCTTAGAATTGAACATTGCAGTTAATCTCCCATTCTCCTTTTTTCCAGGAGTCATGTAAAAAAGATTTATGAGGCTGCCCCTGGGATTCTGTCGGAACCACTGCACATTTGTCATGGTTGCAGAAAACTTGCATGTCAGTGTAGAACTAGCTCCCTCATGGAGACTCAGGACTGAAGGACTCTGCTCCACCTCAACTCCTCTCACCACTGCTTGGAAACAGAAAAGCAAACAAGAATCATGAGGGGTTTTCACACACACCTGTCAAATATCCCAGGAGACACCTTGAGGATGACTGCCCAGGAGCTCTAGGTTGGCTCATCCCCTCCACCCTGACATCTCCAACTGGAGAATCCCTAAAGCAATGTAGGAGAGCACAACTCACAGCAAATCTGCACAAACAGAATCCCCAGTACAGCTCCCAGCTTCCTCTCCATGGCCCCTGTCCAGTTGCTGGGATGTCCTCTCTCCAGCTGTGATGGTGCCAAGTCTTGTACCAAGCACACTTGTGCTTACACATATCAGGTCCTCTCTGAATCACCCAACTTCCTCATTCATCTGAAAAAGAAACTCCACCCACTTCCACCTCATGGCTCTGCATGGAAATCTCTCAACAGCTGTGACAGACAATGATAGGGACCCAGGGACACTGTATTTTTAATTTAACACTTCTTATAAGGGGAGTTTGGAGGAAAATGTCTAAAGAAGGAGAATGCATTAATGCAGAATGCTAGTGTGACAACTTACCGCTCTGGGGGATTAAAAATGTCTTATAGAATCCTAGCATGATTCTTTGACTAATTTTTGTCTTGAAAGTTTTATTTATACAACATATTCTGATCATTATTTCCCCCTTCCTCCACCACCTCTAAAAACTTCCTCACCTTCTAAATCACCCAACTCCACATTCTTTCTTTTTCTCCCTCTTTAAGTCAAACACAGAGGCAAACAAACAAAACCAGAAAAGGCAAAGCACCCAAAAGAACACCCAGACCATACAATATGATGCAAAACATCATTGAGTTCATTCTGTTTTGTCCACCTATGTGTGGCCATGTCGTCCACCTTAACATGTGGTTAATACACTCAGTGAGAAAGTCCTAGCAGAATTCTTAAGTTATAAAATGTCTTGAAATTTATATACATACAATAATATATTCATATCTTGTCTCCCCCCTCCTCCACCACCTCCACAATCTTCCTTGCCTTCTAACTCACCCAACTCTGTATTCTTCCTTTTTCTTTCTCTTTAAGTCAAACAAAGGGGCAAACAAACAAAACCCAAATGAAGCAAAATTAAAAAAAATTAACAAAGCATAAACTCTCCCACAAAAACCTGACGAAAACACAAAACACATATAAGCAGAGACAAAAGACCAGTAAGATAAGTAATGTTCAAATTAAGCAGTATGATACAACAACATCACTGGATTCATTCTGTGTTGGGTATCCACTGCTGGGAAAGTGCCCACTCTTCAACAAGAAATAGCTGGCAGGACTCTTAAATTACAATAGTTGACATACCTGCATGCAAAACACTGTATTCAATAAAAGGAATTTCTTGGACTTAAGACCATCAAGTACATAGAAAATAATCTGAACACAGCTGCTAGTTATAAGAAAACCAGAGAAGCCCCACCCCTGTTTCCACCCTGATTTGTTTTCCATCTCTTAGCTTCTGCGGAGCTCTCCCACTATGCTGTGCAGGAAAACACAGCTGGTTCATATGAGGCTGTGAATCACTGCTCCAGTTCAGTGAGGCCCACTTTTGCCTTCTCAACTAGTTCTTCCTCTTCTCTACAGGGGTGTCTGAGTGTTAGAGTGTGTGTGTGTGTGTTATACATACATATCATGTATGGTATAAAGGGTATTGGAATAATTTCTATTTCTTTGAATTTATGAAATAATAACCATAATGCCAAAAAAGAAATAGCAGTAGAGATATTTTCCCTTGAGAGTCCATCCTCATAATGCCCAGTGGGATTCTACTTTGTTTAGAGAATTGTTGTTGATAGATACATGGAATCCAGTAAACAGGACCTAGAAATCTGTGTTTTTCAACTGAATGATTTAGAGGTGAAGATCCCATTGATCTCCACAACATCACCCCTACTCCTTGGTTTGTGAGTGGATTGCCCTGTGTCCTTATGCCTCTTCTCAGCCTTGAAATCTCTAGGCACCTTAAGGAAAGTAATTTCTAGGAATGCTGCAGTGCCCCCTAGTGGACTGACACCATCAACAAAACTGACTTCAGGCCATCTCCACAAGTCTCAATATCCAGCCCTTTTCACCTCATAACTTCCTGGGAAAGGAAATGCACATGGTTAGAGGAAAGACCATTCAGATGGAGTTCTCAAACAAAAACTAATAAAAGCCAAGATGTATCTAAAAATTGTTCATTATCCTTAGCAACTAGGGAAATGCAAATTGAAACAACTTTGAAATTTCATTTCACCCCAGTGAGAGTATGAAAAATCAATAAAGCAACTGACAGCAAAGGCTGGGGTAGATTGTGAGGGGAAAAAAAACCTCATTCACAGTTGGGAAAAATAAAAATTGATGCAGGTACTCTGAAAATCAATATAGAGAATCTTCAAACAAACAAATGATATTGTGGTTTAATAAGGATCAGGAAAAACAGATAGGCTGAATAGATGTTTATTCAGAGAGTAATAACTTACAACAGACACAGATGAACACTAGCAAGTTCTTGGTCCCAAGGATGCCTCTGGATGCTCTTCTGTCCCTGTCCTGCAAGCAAGAGAGTGCTCTGGGTTCCCCTGTCCCCACCCCCAATGGGCTTAGTCAGTGCCACAGGTATGGACAAAGTGAATATCTCACTACAATTCCCCTTTTATTCTAAAGAAAAGTTTGAGGCTTGATAAAAAAAAAAACTATATAAAAACAGTGAATAACAAATCTGAATAACAAATGAAAAGGAAAATCGAGAACATACAAACTTAAGACCTACATATCTAGTTCTAGGGTGAAGGCTACAGAGTTTATAATAGAGTTGTCCTAAGCTGGGAAGCTTAAGTCTAGTACCTAATATATCTAACTAGGAAGAGAGAATAATAATTGTGATAGTTTAATCTTCAATGTCATCAAAGACATGAGAAGGAAAACAACAATACTAGGGTAGGCAGGAAGTACAGATGGGCAACTTCCAAATGGTGCAGCCAGGACAGAAACAGCAGGCTACCTGGACAGTCGCCCAAAGTCTCAAAGCAACCTTGGTACAACCAGTTATGGCTACGGTCTAGAGTATCTGACAGACCAGTACAGAAGCAAGGTGTTACCCTGACTTGGCAAGGTTCAACAGTCTTCTATGTTTGCTTCCTGCAAGCTCATAGATAGGAGTGCAGGTCCAAATCAGTGGTCAAGGTGGGGGCAGTTCTTTGCCCAAGAGGCCATTAGCCGATGCCATGATGGACTCCAGAAGGAGTGAAAACAGTGCCCAACATTTTACTGAGCAATAGTGTCTCACATCAACTGAGTACTAATATTAAAACATTTAAATGCCATGTTCTGAAGGTCTATGAAGTGTTTGAAGAGTAAGCATCTATGTCTGACTAATCTCATTGTTATAAGAAACATGGGTGATGGATAATCTGTAATACTCAGGATTGTAGCTACAAAACTGGTTGAAACTTCCCTGAGTAAAGCAGGGACAAATACCTAAACAATATAACTATGTACATAAAAATACATGTAAATCTTTAAAAGAAAGGTAGAATTGAAATGTCTTGACCAGAGGTAGAGCTGTATAGTGCAGCATGATAAAAATATCCTAAATTGTATCGATATACAAAATGTTTTGAACATAAGTAAAAGTATACATACATAGAATATGGTAAAGATACTATGCACAAAAATCATAAATTGAAAGATTTTACACAATATGGCAAAATATATACAATTCATCAGGGAAGAGAATATAGACTTAATTTTACATAGGTGACACATATAATAATTTATAATGATGTAAGCTGTATAATAGTAAAAACTCACTATTACTAAAATAATTCACAAGAAGATAGGCTAATCTATCTATATCCAATCTAAACCATACCTTTCCCAACCATACCCTACCCCAGTCTAAGCATCACCTTCCATACCCAACCCTAAGTAACTAAAATAAACCCTATGAAGATGAACATTATTCCTAAAATCCAAAAGAAGGGATAGGGGCCTTCATTATCTTAAGATTACATCCTACTGAAATGGAATGATGATTGCTCCATGGAATCTTGTATGAAGAAAATTTTTAGCAACCAAATTTCTCAATGGGACTGACTGTGACATATATAGCTAGTGTCTGTGTGGCAGGAAATGCTGCCACTGAAACTCTGGCCAGAGTGTAATGAAAAGGTACACATTTCAGCTAACTAGTCAGGAGTTGTCTTGAGCATAAGAGTTTCAAACGGCTTTCAGGATCATGTTTGTAGTCCAAATGCATCAGATTGAGTCAAGGGGAAATGACGAAGTGGGACCCCATCTTCTTTCTGGAGAGTTCAAATATTGCTTTTAGGAATTGTTATTATTCCTTGTGGAAAATTTAAATGTCAATATTAATGTAAAGTTTTCAACTTTTAAGGTCTGCATATTGGGAAAGGCAACAATAAGCTTTAAAATGTATATGAGAAAGACTAGGATTTCAGAGAGAAAACTGCATACAGGCAAATAACATTCCCCAGATTTTGATTGTGTCTGCCTTACAACAATTGATTTCTTGATATGAGGCAGAAACTGTGAATTAAATCTTAACAACATGCTTGAATTTAAAGGAGGAAAGCCAAATCCAACTCCAAAGCCAAAATTGGTTTACATGAACTTGGGCTAGAGGAATACTAGATAGTAAAGAGAAATGGATTCCTGTACAGAATAAGTTCACACACACACACACACACACACACACACACACACACACACACACACACGCAGAAAGAAAGAAAGAACGGAAGAAAGGAAGAAAAAAGAAAATGAAACAAATAGTTCACTAGAATTAAATACTTTTACCATAAATCAGATTCCTCTTCATTAAATGGTTCTTTGTAGAGAGCTATCTTCTATTCTGTAGGTACCTACATGTTCAGTGTCTTTTGGGTGTTTGAATATGGATGCTTTCCTTTAAGGACAAGAACAGAACACTTCCCCTACCTTTGAGAGGTCTCTGCAGAACTCATGGGGACTACTTAGTTGGATGTTTGTCATTTTTTTTTGTGTGTGTGTTTAACTCAGATTTTGATCAACTTAGATGTTATGCACAGCTTTTCTTCTCCTGTAGATACAAAGGTGAAACCCTACCCCAACGTAACACATATTCTGGTTTCCATTCTGAGGTCAATACATTCTTGAAGTACACCAGCTGGTTTAGTTTAGAAGTTTTTTTTGTTTTGTTTTTGTTTTTTGGTGTTTTTTTTTTGTTGTTGTTGTTTTTTGTTTTTTAATTGTCCAGTGTCTTTCTGCAGCTGTTTTTCCTTTTCATAATAAAGCATTATGTAATCTGTGTTTGAGTGTCTTGGTTCCCCCTGCCTGTTTATAGAGCATTTCCTTCAAAGTACGATTAGATCTCTCAATTACTGCTTGTCCTATAGGATAGTGTGTTATTCCAGTTATGTGCTTTAAGTTATAATACTCAAAAAAAATGTTTCAATTTGCTGTAGACATATGCCGGAGCAATGCTGGTTTTTATTTGTGCAGGTATAAACATAACGACCATTACCTCTAATAGGTGTGTGATAACAGAATCAGCCTTTTCAGAGCTTAAAGCAGTGGCCCAATGAAACCCTAAAAATTTGTCTATAGTGTGGTGCATGTATTTTAACTTTTCTAATTCTGCAAAATGAAACACATTCATTTACCATACTTAATTACTACTTATACCTTTAGGGTTACTGACTGGTTGTAAAGGAGTTTTGTTATAGAATGAGCAAGTAGGACATTTCCTTACTATTGCCTTAGCTTGTTGACAAGTGATAGAAAAATCCTTTTATAAACCTTTGCTGATCACGTGGTGTTTCTTATGAAACTCTAAGGCTTCTAAAACATTTCCTATTAATAACCAATCATTGCCTTGTGATAGAGGACCTGGCAGACCCCTGTGGGATCTGATGAGTCCTATTTCTGATAGTATCTTGTAACTGTATAAACAATAAAGTCAATTCTGTATCATCGGGAATAAATTCTGCAGTCTCAATGTGTAGGATAACTCTGAATATTGATAGTAACTATATTGAGGGGTTCTGTAAAATCCATAAGTACCATGAGACTGGCATACAATTCCGTCTTTTATACAGAATTATAAGGGCTTTGAACTACTTTACTTGTTTTTCCTGATTTATATCCTGCCTTACCAGATTTGTTTGCATCAGTGTAGAATGTATGAACTCCGCAGACAGATGTTTTTCATACAATGTGAGGAAGGATCCAAATTGTTATCTTTATGCATTTGAGTCTTTCACTTTCGGGATAATTCTTGCTAATTTTTCTCAAAAAATTACTGCAATTAGTGAATGTTCTCTGCCAATATTTATTTTAATTCCATAAGGAGGAAATTTCCTCCTTAATTAAAGGAACTATAATTTCTGCTGGATCCGTTCCTGTCAGTTGACCAAGTCATAATTTACCATTCATAATCAAGTCAGAGATCTTTTCTATATATGTTATTAGTTTTAATTCTGTTTATGTGGTAGAAATATCCATTCTAATATGACATCTTCCCTCTGCATCAAAATCCCATGAAGTATTGTCTCTAGATGGTAATATAACCAGAATAAAGTCTAGTTTAAGATTAATACAGTTCACCTGTGTCTCTAGTATCCTCTTTTCTACTCATTCTAATTCCTTTTCAGCTTCAGCTGATAGTATTAATGGACTATTCAAGTCCTTATCCCCTTTTAAGGCTATTTTCATGTTTTTCAAATCATGCCCTTCTACTCCAGTAATGGGTTGTAGTTGAAAAATCTGACACCAATTATCATGGTTTAATAAGGATCGGGAAAAACAGTCTGAACAGATATTTATTGAGGAAGAAATAATTTACAACAAGGACAGATGAACACCAACAAGTTCCTGGTATGAAGAATGCCTCCAGATGCTCTCTGTCCCAATCCAGCAAGCAAGAGAATACTCTGGGGCCCCTTTCCCAAAACTAGTTCCCCCAGGTCACATCCACCCGTGTCCCCACACCCAATGGGCTTGGTCAGTGACACAGGTGCAGACAAAGTGAATATCGCACTAGATGAAGTAGTGAAAAAATTCTAATGAAGCAGAGAGAAATTCTTAACATTGGATGGGGGAGGTATTTGAATGGCTTCCCCTGTGTCACAGGAGAGAATACTTGAATGGAAACTTAAGCTTCTGATATGTTAATGAAGAACTAAAGAGCAAGGAGGCAAAGGCTGTGCCACATGACATCAGCAGTGCCTTCTGGAAATTCTATAGTATCCTGGAGATCTCTTGGAATCCTGTGATGTCACTTGTTGTAACAACACCAACTGCCCTTAGGACAGTTGATCGTTCAACGCCTATAAGGTTCACTTATAGACATGTTTTCAAGACTGCGAAGTATACTTGGAAGGAGGAAGGGAGAATGTGGAGAGACTGGAGTGACGAAGGATGCTGGCACCAAGTCTCCCTGGAATACAAGGAGAATGAGATGGTCCTGGGGAAGACACAGTGAGTTCAAGGAAGGGACTAGGGAGCTTTCTGTATGTAACAGCCTTGAGGATTCCAGGGCTAAGGCTCAGGAACTGGCAGCTTCTGGGAAACATTAGATCCATCTTGCTCTTCAGGTTTCCTAAAGGATTTGCCCACATCAAGGATTCATGATGGTTGGTTTGAAATAGTCAGAAAATGACAAGATTGTGGCATTTGTGCTGGGGACCCTCTGTTTCACAGTGATGTGGGAGAAGACACAAGGGAATTAATAAGATTTCAATACCTTCATGTACTTTACCCCCACTGGAATCTGATAAGTTGTGTGACAGTACTTATAGGACAAGAAGTGTGCCCTGGCAAATGGTGAGGTTTTTATGCTTTACATCACAGCCACTAGCAGGGCTGTGGCACCAAATGCTGCTGTCTACAGTGATCCCTAAGGTTTCTGACTTACCTGCTGTGAGTGGCACACAGGTCTCCAGTTCTGCCTGAGAGCTATTAGAGCCAGTGGACATGGGCAGACACTGCCCATTCCTGCCAGCTTTGGATGACCTGGGCTGTTAGAAGCAATGGTTTTCTGAATCTTGGGACTATGTTCTGCCCTGTGTGAATTCTCACATATCATGTGAGTCTGAAACATCAAGTAAGTGATTTGGCCATCCCTGTACTACCTGAGTGAAAGTACAGTAGCAATTATCTCCAGGCTGCTTAAAGCACAAGGGTAAAGTTTATGAAGTCAAGGTACATCCTCTGAAGCTGTGAATAAGCCTTAGGAGTCTCTCCTCTGGGCTTTCTGATGCAAGAAAACATAAGAAACCAGGTAACTTCTGAGACTTTCACATTCCTAAGAAATAACTGACATCCACAGGGGAAAGACTAAAGTCTGGTCTTTCAGAACCTGCTAGGGCAAAGACTCATCTGTCCATTACTTCCTGAGAATCCTTCAGTGTGTCATGTTTGACTGAGATGAGATAGTGAGGTACTATGTAGGGTAGGTGCTGTCCTTTGAATTGGGTATTGCAGAGATATCTCACCTTGTCTAACAATTTGTCAGTGTGACACAACATCAGAATGGATTTAGTTCATCACATATCACTCATTTGTTCTGGTGTTCACAAAGCACACTATTGAAACCACATCCATACTTCTGGAGAATTTGCTATTAAAGCTGAGCATGGAGCCAACTCTTCATTTCAAGACTGTTAGTAAATCAAAAGTATGAATTTGGGCTCTGGGAAAGGTATATGACCAAGGACTCTCCTTTTGTGTCATTTATCTGTCCTTTTCATGTTCCAATGAATATTTTAAGGTAAGCTTGCTATGCCCACTTGCCTAAGTTATGTACATTGTAACAAGTGACTCCTGATCAAGAAATTTTTCTTTCATGTGGCTCTAGGTGAAGCACCATAGCAGTGACACACCACATACCCTCACCATGAGTATGAAAGATTTGATTGCTGAAAATGACTTTCCATATCTCTGTAGCCTCTCAATAGTCAATCATCTTTTCTCAAATATGAGTGCAGGAATGGACCACCACTCTTCATGGGACTGTTAGCTCTTGTGTTGGGGGCTCAGCTGCTAGCCCCAATGATTAGTGACTCTTGTCTTACCTGTCACAAGTTGATCACACATTTGATAACCTGTGGTGGTTGGAATGTGTTCTGCTGAAGTTGGGGGTAATTTTAATCCATTATGGGACTTACAATATTTTTCCCGGACAACTACAGTCCCTACCACATCAGCATATTGTACCAGTCATGTGGATCCTCCAAAATGTGCTTGTTGCCTTCAGGGGACTGAACTTTCCTCCACACCATTCTGAATTATTTACCTAGAAACCTTTATTTCTCCTGTTATTGATTAGAGATCTCTAGAAGGGGCTGACCAATTTCCTGTGATGTTTTGGAAGTGAGCCTTCAAATTCCATACAAGTAGTATTGAATATATTCTAATGAAACAGGCAAAGGTCACTGTCTTTGTAATAAGGGCATGAAGGTCTTCCATTATGTATCTGCTGAAGTTCCTGGATGGTCATTATGGCTTCGAGTGAATTGCAGAAGATCTAGTTAATTGGTAGATGAGGACTGTTAGTGACCCAAATAGTCCCTACTCTGGACAATTATATTGTATTGTGGAGAGCCATTGGAGCTCCCTGTAATGTCATCCATGCTCTGGGAACATCAAATGTCTTTCAGTGTTTAAGACATGTTGGCAAGACTGGCCAAGCTGCTTGGGAGAGAACAGAGACCATGGGGAGACCAGAAAGAGAAAAAAGGAAGCTGATATTCAGACTCAGTGTAAAACATGGAGAAATGAACAGTTCTGGGAAAAGCACAGTGAATCTTCTTCAGGGAGGAAGATTTCGTGAGGAGGTAGAGCTTGTGGTGATGCTTGCAAGAGTAAGGCTCAATATCTGGGAGCATCTGAAAAACAATGGGCATATCCTACTTCTCTTGGTCCCCTAAGAGCAGGCCCAGAGTAAATGTTTTTCATGGATAGTATGATGGAGCCATGCACTGACAGCCCTGCAGTTGACTTTCTGGGAAAGCCTTAACCTCTTGTGAGTGAAAAGGAAAGGCCAGGAGGAGCAAAAGAGTGACTAATGGGGTGTATCTCTCAGGGTGGGGTGTTGCTATTCTTCATCTGAATGGATTCCTTCCATTTCCACGGGAATCTTGAACTTATAAGAAGGAAGGTAATCTACCCTGTCCATGAACCAAAGTCTTGGACATACAGGTGATTTTGTTCTAGACACAAGTGATCAGGACTAGGTGCTACTATGCTCTAAGGACAACAGGACTTACCTGCACTACATCAGATATAAGGTGACACTGTCCACCAAATCTACATGGGTATGGGAGCTTATGCCTTTCAAGGACAGAGGATTGATTGGGGAATGATTCCCATGATGATCCATGGTGTTTGAAGTCAGAGTCATAGGTTATGAACACCAGAGTGAGCATAGCTGCCCTATTCTCTGATGTGTCTACTGGGTCCCCTGCATATGCTCTTCCATGGGATTTTTCTTGGCCCTCAGCATAGAGTCTCCTATAGTATGCCATCCAGGTATTCCAGTTGACATGTCTTCATCTAACTGCAGGGAGTACTAGGGAGACACCATCCCAACTTTCCACCATCACCAAGGAGGCCCAGCAGATGGAGATGTTGGAGGAACTCTCCATTAAGCTACAGAGTATGAAATATGAACGAATTCAGCTGAGGGCTATCCTGGCCAGTTATACCAAGAAGAATTTGAATAACAGGTAATCAATATCCCAGTTCTCTGCTGACCTACTTGACCCCACAGAGTCAAACCAAGCCTTCCTGAGTTCAAGAGGCAAAACTTCAGGGTGTCTTTATGCCTAAACTAACTTTCCTGTGTGCATTATACAGGCAGAACCTGGAACCTGGGTAGGTGTGACATGTGGACACAGGCTGCTATGCTTCCTACAAATGAACAGCAGAGCCTGTGGCCTGAATCACAGTCTGGGTATAGGGGCAGAAGTGTGGGAGCTCTCAACATGCATTAAAAGATGTTGTGGCAGGTGCTGGCTTGAAGGACACATTAGGTACTATGAGTTTGTGGAAAGTCTTAGTGCTTGACCAACAGATGTTTATGTAGTAATAGCTCCTGCCAGCAGCTGAAGGGGCCTGGTCACATTTATCAATCTCAGTTTATGGCTGGGACACTTCAAGCTCATCACTGCTCCACTCTTATTTCTTCCTCATACTTTGAAACACTGCCAGCTCTCTGCATAACATGGGCATCTTGATGTATGTGGCAAGGGTTGACAGTGTGTGTGTGTGTGTGTGTGTGTGTGTGTGTGTGTGTGTGTGTGTTTGTGTGTACAAATACTTCTTGGAGCCAGAAGACAATAGTTTCACGTGGGTTTTTGACATTCTCAGTTTCTATAAGAAGCCACTTCTGAGCTCAGGTAACACCACTTTGATCAGCATATTGCTTTTCCACTGTGCTCACCTTGGTGGAACATTGGATTGCCCTGTAGAGTTTACAAAGGTACCCTGAAGTTGGGACTCCTCTCTAGAAATACTGATTGTGTGCTCTGATCCTCTGTGTTAAAAATAGACACCCAGAAAAGATATTCCTATTCTGAAGACAGAAGAAATTTTATCAGAGATTTCTCTTGGGAATACACATGTGGCTGAGACGCCTGAGAATTTTTTATGTAGCCAATTTATAGCTCCAAACCCACAGAGATGCTGATACAACCCTGTATAACTGTATTTGGCCCCCTGCCTATTCTGACCTGGGAACAGTATAGGAAGTTTAATAAACACCAGGAGGCTCCCAGTGTATAGGTGCCAGGCTGTGGCATCCACTGAGCTGGGGTAGTCCACAACACAGCCTGATTTCATGTGATCCTTGAGACCTGTGTTCATGGGGTTCTTTCTCCTTGGCTCATGCCCTACCATAGGCTGAATTCTTTTGAGATGATGAGAAAGGATCATGAACGGGTGATGTCAGACCTTCAGAAATTGCCCCTGGAGATCAGTGATTCCATGAACAAGTGCAACCAGCTGATTGAGGAGAATGAATCCTACAGGCAAGTGCCATAATAAGCTTGTGAGGGGCTGTTTTTGATCTCTTTGTCTTTGATACACAGTGAAGATATTGATTCTAACTTTCTACCCCTTAGCAAGCAGCCTTCTTTGTGACCCTTGAACTTGTGCCTTGTGAACTATTTTGCTAAGTGTTAAAAGACACATAGCTTCTCTCAGTAATGTCCTTTATATGAGGCCCTAGATTTATAAATGGTTTGAAACATGAACTGGGTGTCAGTCAGCCTACGTCTCTTTGGCTTTGGCAGGGACTTCACCCTTGTGGTTTCCATGGGTTCTTTAGACAGAATTTATTCCATTTGGGATTTTTGCCCTCCCTCAGAGAGTGTCTTCTCTCTACCTGCTGATGCTTTCCCAATACCATGAAAAGGTAAGCACAGGTGTGGGTTTCATGCTGTCTTGAGAGCAACAGGGTTTTCAGAAGTTCTTTGAAAAACTAGACTAGAACTACTTCTGAGTGATGCTGGCTTGGCTACTGTGATTTCCAGTCTTGGGTTGTCTGGGGGCCTAGGAGTTCTCAGGAGTGGTGGTAATTGTAGGTAGGGATAGCAAATGGATGCCAGCTGGAGCTTAACGTTTTTTGGATGGTTCAGTTACCTCCACAGCCTGATCCTACGAGATTTGACTCAGGTGAAAAACCATGTCCAAGTGTTAAGACTAGAGAAGAGAAATCTGTGGGAGGAGCAGATTGCACTAAGAGGGACCTGTGAGAAGGTTAAGAAGCTCTTTAAGGAGGTCCAGGAGAAGATCTGTGAACCCTGTGCTGAGGAGCATCAGGTAAGCTGAGGCAGTACAGGTAGGGTGCCCAACTGTCCAACCATAAACATAGAGATCCACGTGTAACTATGCACCCACAACTCGACTCCCACATAATACAATCCAATTTATCATTTCTATGATCATTCACATGTCTCTCTGCCGAGTTTTCCTATTGTAAGAAATTGAATGGTTGGCACACTCCTGCACTGCTAGAACATCCAGTATATTCTCAAAGATGGGTCAATCATATATCACACAGTTTCATGTAGTTGTGTTGAGGAGAGCTCCTATGCAGAGCTTCTTATGGGGTAGCAGTGATATGCATTATGTATTGGTATGCATTAATGAGTTCGTGTGTGTGTGTGTGTGTGTGTGTGTGTGTGTGTTTCTGAATATATGTTATTTCACTTATTGAGGAACATCATTAATGATATGGAGGTCAATCAATGTCATTGAGAAAGCAATTTGTCTGCTCACTTTACTTTCAGCATATATTGTATGCTGCTGCCCATTTTTCCACATGTCCACCCAGTTCTCGAGAACTAAATGACACCATGAATTGTGTAACTCAATGGCTTTCGGGAGTTGTAGAGGGGAAAACATTTATCTGCAAGAAAAGGCTTTGGAGCAAGCCGAAGAAAAGTAGTATAAGAATGTGACAAGGGGTCACTATGGCAAAACATGGTTTCTGAGAAGCAGGATAGGTTTACTCAGGGTTTGGGTAAGTTCTCTGCTCTAGGTGAAAGGTGATTGCACATGCAAGGGTGTGAAAGCTCACTGTGTTTTCTCTGTATCCTGTTTTGTCCTCATCAGCATTGCCAGCTATCATTTTCTTTCCACCTTTGCCTAACGTTGGTTCAGTTAATCTTGGCATGGAGCTCTGATGGATTTCATGTGATGAGAGATTCTGACTTTCAGTGTGCTTCCAGCTCCATCTCTATCCAGCAGGAGTCTCATGGCCTTGCTGTGGTGTGACAATGGGGTGTCTGAGTGCTCCCTGCGTAGTCTCATGATGGACTAAAGCACTCACCATGTGCTGTGTCTTCAGCACTCAGTAACAGTTGTTCTTCAAAGTTGTTCACCCTGATGAAAATCAGCCTCATGGAGGATTGAGGAAAGGAACCTCAGAGATTGCTGCTGGTAGAAAGTGATGTTTCACAATGACAATCCACACACATTAGCCAGAAAGTAAAACTGCTGTCCCAGTGGAGTTTTGATTCCAGAATATGAAATACTTGTCCACAGAGAAGCTAGGAAAAATCAGAGTTGTAATAGAATTCTTCAGAGATGCCTCGATGTAGGAACTACCCAGATTCCCATCGTTCCATGAATGAGAAATACAATGTTGTTGAATCCTTCTATGGAATATTGTTCAGCATGAAATAATACATGCAGTCATTATTCTCTGAACTGGTCAGCTTTTTGTTACTCACACAAATCCCTGACACAATCACCTTATAGGGAAGAACAGGAGTCTGTGATGTCCCCAGTTGTGGGAACATTCCTGAACTTGGTGGTTCAGTTTTGATGCCTGGTTGTGGAGATTCTCTAGAAGCCTGAGCTCATTACTTTTGTGCCTCTAGTGAGTCAGTCTGTTCTTATAAGAGCTGCTTTTGGAGGAATTTGCACACCTCCTGTGTCACTGGAAAGCAGGGAACAAGGCCAGCGTGCTGGTCCGTCACCATCCAGTATCCCTGTGCTGGGGAACATTCCTATACTGCACAGCCTGAGGAACTTCCTATATAGGGATATCTAACAGGCCAGGACCCCATATGGACACCTGTCTATTACGTTTATAGGATAGACACTGCAACGAGTGAGCTGCCTATCTCTCATGCCCATTATGTCCTCTCTCATCCAACAAAAGTTTACCATATTCTCAAGTATCCCTTGTGATTGCTCCTTATATTAGCAATAACTAGTAAACTAAACATGTTACTACATTAGAGTGCTTGTATTGTGAATCCTTGTACTTGTGTGGGCTCATGGGTTCATGTGTGTGCATGAGGGTGAGCACCCCTCCACTGAGAACACATTCTCTAATGAACAGCAAGGAGAAAGCCTGGATGAAAGATTGAAGAACCTGCTGAAACAGAAGGAACTGATCATTCACTACAGGGACTTGGCAGAAAAGATGGAGCCCTTGTTCAGTGTCTTGGAGAAGAGGTCAGAGCCCAACACAGAAGGAACCCTTAGAACCATGTAAGTCACCAGTACCTAGATCTCTGTCCTGTTTTGCATTCTCGCCATCTCAGCCAAAGTGAGGGAGAAAACAACTCAGAGAATTGTGATAGACCTGTCTACATTATAACCTCCAGGAAAGACTATTTTTGATCCTTAGTATTTCTGGGAATTTATTTAACCCCTATTCTCTTCTGATATCTCTTTGTCCCCTGTGTCTCCATAAATCTCCCTATGGTATTCCTAAATGTAGCAGGAGTAGGGGTAGTTGTTGAGGACAGTGAGTGCACCTGCCACTTTATTTTCCTCCCAGAACATCAACTTTAAAGAGAAGTTCCTACCTTTGGGCAGATTTGCATACAGCTCCTCCTGATGATTACAGGCTGTGTGCAGTGTGCATCCCTTTCCTATGACAGATTTTTCTGGTTATAAGAACATTTGTGGGTTGGTAATTGAACATGTGCATATTTCTGTGCTGTATGAATAATAAGAACACTCAGTGCTTTTATTTTATTGAATCCCTAGATGGTCTACATTAAGATTCTAAGCTTTCTCACATTCATCGGGTATCTAATCCAGACCATGCATATCTGTCCTGAACTCTTAATAATATATTGCTACTCTTTTATTTTATTTCAAAACCAATGCATCTAGACAGCTGGACGAATGGGTTGTATTTTCCTTCACAACCCAGGGCAGTCTTCATCTTCTAGCAAATTTTAAAAGCTGCGAAAAATCAAGGCCCAGGTGTAATCTGACACACCTCCCTTGGGGAATTCAGGGAATGCCCTCTGCTGAATTCTCATGATGGTTTGTCCTGCTGAACAGAGCTGGTTCAACAAAATAGCTGATACAGCAGGTCGCCACCAGGCCTTTTCCCAATTTCCTTCCTCCTGTAGGTCAAAAAATCTCCAATCTGAGTTGGATCCAGTGCCAGCCCAGGATGAGACTCCTGCAGACAAAGCTGCTGCAGCAGAAACATTAAATCTCACAGGCAAGTTGTCACCATAGCCTCCCTTCCACAGCAAACAGCATTCCTGGCAGTAGTAAGGGCTCTTGCCCTTGGCTTCCAGTTTGTATATACCCTGACTATCTTCTAGCCTGTGCCCCACCCAGGTTGCTCCTGGGTCTGATTGCCTTTCCTTCTCAATAGCAGATCTTGAGAGAACTGAGGACTCCAAAGAAGCCATAGACACCATGGCCCTTGACACTTTACACTCTAGTATCAAGGCATCCTCCTCTGAAGAAGGCAGCACCTCATAGCTCTGAAATCACCAGTGACGCAAATACCAGCTGACCTCCAGGTGATCCAGCCCCAATCAAATATATGGGTCTATTGAATCAATATTCCCAAAGGGGGAAAATGGATCAAAAATAAGACTGAAAAAGAGAACCTGAGAAAGTAATTATTGAGAACCAAAACATTCAACAGAATGTGAGGGCTACAACAACATGAATGTTAGACATGTTCATGAAAAAGACTTTTTTCGGTCAATTGTATGTGGATGGCTTTGACATCATCATTGAGACTTCAGCCCCTCCTATGATGTGGTAAATCAGTCATAGATAACTGCTGATGTGAAGATGCTTCAGATTGACCACACACAAAAGCATCCTATTTCATTCTCCAGTCCAGTGTTGAACCTGAGATCATGTCATGCACAAGTGTCCCTGAGAGAATGCACTAGAGAGATGGCCTCAGTCCCTCATTCCTCTTTTTTCCTTCATTTTTAAAATGAATGAGGATTCTTCAGTTTCACAGCCTGGACTGAAGGGACTGGTCCTGAGAAATCATTAAAGAAGACATCTGACACATCTTTGATATTTATGGGAATTCAGCTGCCGTCCACAGATTTGCAGGGTCTCTAATAGGCATACAAGTGTATGTTGGCTGAAATAATGAAATAGTGGCCAATACATAACAGGACTGGCAGAGGGTGATAATTTATCAAGAGCCATATAGAATGCTCTAAGAACAATTCTCAACCTTAATTTTGTTAAGAGCTTGACCTACAAAGGCCAATGGATGCATGGCAGTACTAGAATTCAAAAGACTTTTTACAATTGATACCTGCCTTCCTATCATAACCAAGGCCATCCACAGGCTGTAGGTCTGTGCTGCTAAATCTGCAGCAATCTAGTACTGTTTAGCTTAATTTTTTATTTGCCTGTTTGGTTAGGTTTGCTTGCTTTGGTTTTTGTTGTTTTGTTTTTGTTGTTGTTGTTCTCTTTGTTATGGTTTGATATTTTGTATTTATTTGTTCTTTCTTATATTGTTATTATTGGTTCTGTATTTTGTTAAGTTTATTGACTTCTTCATTTAAGCTCCTAAGTAGTAATATGACTGTATTTTAATGAATAAAAACAAATTTCCAACTCTTCTCTGTTATAACCATTTTCTTTGGTCAGATTTGGTATAGCCTTTATTTTCTTTTCGCAAGATTAATTCATGTGCTTCATGAACATAATTTCAAGACAACTTTTCACAATGTAAATGGAGGTACAAAAGATCAAAGAAGGCCAAAACACACCTAAATAACAAGAATAGTGAGAGAGGTATCATCATTACACGTGTCAAAATATAAAACAAAAACACAATAATTAAAATAACATCATAATCACACAAACATAGACTACTTCTGATTTCTGTCAGGCTAATTTTGGTCAGCCAGTCCCATACTTTGTCCCCCAACTCAAGGTAACTTTATTAATTGTTTTAGAACTTCAAAAGCAATCAAGTATCTGGCATCAGCCTTCCATGTCAAGCCTCAGGGAATATTAAAGAAGAGTAGGAAGGAAGAATTTAAGAGCCAAAAGATAGAAAGGACTGCTGTGTCATGGAGATTTATGGATATGACATAGGTGTCATATTTACATATTCATAGGATGTGTGGTTACTTACATAAGAAATTCTGGCAGGTGATAGATAAAGGCAGCCCAGTTACACACACACACACACACACACACACTATATATATATATATATATATATATATATATATATATATATATATAAAAATGGGGAGGTGCTCTGTAGACCCACTCCACACAGAAGACTATTTTCTGCTGACAGCTGCTAGATTAGGAGAAATCACTCTTGCTAGTAGACATCTGTATGTTTCTTGTGTTTCAATGGATGACAACACTCACACATATATTTAAAACACTTATTTATAGGACTTGGATTCTTAGTTTCCTTTTTGTTGCTGTGGCTAATATCTTGACAAAAAAACAACTCAGGAGAGAGAAAGCTTTGTGTTACCATATAGATCCGGATCACAGTCTATCATTGAGTCAAATCAGTGCAGAAACTTGAAATCAGGCCTGCTTCCTATTCAATACAACATTAACACTGGCCAAGCAATACATTTTACAACCAAAGATATACAGAAGGAACAAAGATGAATGTGTGTACTATCTCCCTTGCAAGTCAATTTCTACTCATCCAGCCTTCTCATAAAGTTTAGGATCACCAGCTTAGGGATGCATGGTCCCACACATGGCTCAACCTTCCTATATCTGTCAACAGTCAAGAAAATCAGAAAAGACAAATATATGTATCTTGTAATTCCCCATTGGACCAGATATGCACAAATGGTCTAAATACCAAGAGTAAATGATACTATGGTGCAAATTCCAACTGATACATCTCCATTGCACCCTTACTCCTAAGACAAGAGAATCACAAAAGAGGTGGCAGAAAGAGTGTAGGAGACAGAAGACTAGAATGCCTGCTGATAGGTAAGTTCCCCAAGAATGACAAGAGAAATGCATCCATAAATCTAAAAATATGATTTCCTGAGCAAATCTAACATGATAACACCAGTTCCAATTTTGGATTGGGGAGAGTCTATATGGAACAAATACTACATGAAGTCTGAAGTCCTGGAGGTGATCACACCAAAAAAAAAAAAAAAAAAAAAAAAAAAAAAAAGGTAGGATCAGTTTCTTCCAGTGACAAGGACTCACAGAGATTTTCCAATCCCACCTTGTTAGTCATAAAAACACGCACAGATGGAAAACACTAAAAGACTGATTGGTTGCATATTTTGTCTTTGGGGGGGGCAGGGAATGACAGGAGTGTAGACAGGGAATATTTGGGGGCAGAGATGACTAGCAGAAGTGGGACTTGAACAAGGGATGCAGAGGAGGTAAATATGAGTAAACAATGATGAGATTTGATGAAAAAAAATCATACACATTATACACATTGACTAAAAGTATAATAAATTTAGTAACTTTATTCAATTTTCCTTTGAGAGTTCCACTAAACAGATAATAAGAGAGGAGTACAGGCAAGCACATGGGTGTCTTTCATTAAGACAAACACAGGTTCCAGGGTGAGCTGACCCCAGTGTTTAAACAGGAGCATAGGGAAAGCTATACTGTGACAGGCACTACCTGTCATGGGACAGCGTATTCATTCCTCATACATACAATGTGCCTTTCTGTAAATAACTTTGTTTACTTTTTGGCACTTACTACTAAACTTTGATATCATTTATACCTCATAATGAAATTCACATTAGATCCTACCAACAATCGCATATAGAAATAAGGAATTTGAGGAAGGAAATTGTGAATCAAGCAAGCTGACAAAATCCCTTCATCTAATAGATGGAAGGTCCAGACTTCAACAAAATCTTAATCTCTGGATTGTCCCCTGTTCATGGAGGGATGATCCAAGCATTTTGGCATGACCAATAAGCACTAAACAATAAAATACCTGGATATCACACAGTTCAGTAACTCTGCTACCTCAGACACTTGCTGAATCTTTTTACTGGGTCCTCCCTTAAAGACCAGCAGACATACTCAGGGGTTGCAGTGTCTGTCCAAAGACAAAGCCCATGGAGTCTTATGAGAGTACTTGGCATTGCATCCTAATGACAGCTATCATAAATTCTCACAGGACCCTGTGTTCTGTCATATGTCTTCCTACCATGGGAAAACCTTGTTTTATATTGGGAGAGTGGAGGAAGAGTGGAAGACAACAAGAGCTCACTGTGCCATGTTACCTACAGCAGCATCTTCTCCAGCAGTGACTTGCTTCTATCTCCCAGAATATTTCTGGAGTATAAGAAGGGGCATAATATAGACCCACATTTCACTTAGAAAACAAAACAAAAAAAAAAACCCCAATCCTGGGTGTATCTAAAGCACTCCTCTGCTCTCCATCCCAAAGACCCTAATGCATCAGGAATGCATCTCCATCCCAAAGCTCCACTCCTACATGTATCAAGGTCACAAATAACAGCGCTAGATTAAGCTCCACCATTATCTGCATGAATCCTGCTGGCATGATTACCACAAACTCTGACTCAGATCTTTAGGAGAGTTTCTGATGCAACTAGGCTTTCTCTCAATTCAACTCATAGGCACCAGATGGCAGCCATGAGCCCAACTGTAACAGCAAAATACCAGTGAGACCTCAGATGGCAGAGGTGCAGTCAAAACTACTTCTTTTGAGCTTCAGAAACACAAATAATGCATGTTTTCTCTAATATGTAGATATTAGATTTTAATAATTTTATTGTGGAGGAATGTCATTGGCCATGGGACTAGAAAAGGATTGCTTTGGGCCATCTAGGGTTTTGCAAAGTACATCCTGAGACAAAGGACTAGGTGTCAGGGAAAGAAGGAAAATGAGCCTCAGCGAAGATAAAGTAAATCTTTATCTCTTAGGATAGGGAGAGTTCCTGGGCTGGCAGTTCCCTAACCTGAATCTGAGTTGAGTCTTTTGTAGCCAGGACTTTCATCTGTTGGTTTTGTTTAGATAACCATAACATGTCCTCCCATCCACTTCTCTTCACATATCTTCTATGGATTAGACGCTCCATCTCTGGCAGCTGCTTGTGCTTTCCCATCCACACATATCTGTCTCTCTAACTCCTTCAATAGTTCATTATTCTGCATACTAATTTTTTTTAGACCAACAATATATTTAAGATAAAAATAAAAAATTTTAAATGACTACTTACCTTTTTGACATTTGGAGTATGTTAGATCATGATTTTCAGGAAGGAAGTGGAAAGATTTAGACAGATCTTCACAGGCAGTTGCAGTTAAGTCAAGATTTACAGAAAGCACAGAGCTTCATTCACCATGCAGATATCTGATGAGACATCATTATGAGCAGACAAGACAAAGGTAAGAGACGCAGGATCTGGTAAGGAAATGTGCCCCTTTTGGTCCTGGAATAACTTTCCCTATGGCTCCTTGTACTTCACAGCACAGGACTGCAGAAGAGTCCTGAGACACTGAGGACTGCTATCAGGTGATACTGATGCTGATCTGTTGATTGTTGGGCAATGTGCTTTAGACTTGGCATCTTTTTCTCCACTCTCTTAGGGACAGGTAAGGTACATCCAATAATGTCACCATCACTGAGACATCCAGCTACCCTGCTCTGGGCCACTGCTCTCACCACAGATAACTGTACACAGATAACTGGGACTTCTCGGGTGCTGCATTCTGACTGACTAGAAAAATTCAGAGACTTAAAGTGATGATAGTTGTATCTCAATCTTGAACACCAAAAGGGAGAAAAATAAGAGCTGTCTTGCAAGGTTCTGATTTCTGAATTGGCTACAATCTGAAATATATAATGTAGTAACTCATACTTGTTAACTAAAAATTTATCTGCTTTCCTTTTCTCACTAAAACCTTATTTCTCCTCCTCCTTCTTCTATGTCCAAGTATGTGGTTCGTTTTCCCTTTCTCTTCTCTTCATGTGTATTTGATGAGGGGATCTTCTAGAAAATATAAGTATCTGTTCTTTAAGATTGTCATTACTTATTGCTATCTTCTTGGCATTATTTCCTCATGTCTACAACAATATGGACCAGGGTCTCAGAAGAATACAGATGGCACACATATTCCATTTTGAAATTTCCTTCTCCTGAGTAAAAACATTTTTGGATGTTTTTTATTTACTCGTTATTGGGTGTCATTTGTGATAAACTTATGCTGTACTATTTGTATTGATTCTTATCAGACTTGTTTCATAAACTTCCAAAACACTCAGTACTTGAATCTGGTTAGGACATGTGCATTGCAGGGACAGGCACTGTGGCTCTTGTCTGCAGAACTTTTGGATTGGCAATTCTCTGCCTCAGGTCACAGGTCACTCAAAACTGCAGGGAGGTGCCATTGAGTTCAACATGAGTAACTTTTAATACAGACATTGAAGAAAATGTCAAGTTGTTAGATTGCTAGAGATATTTATTCATTTTTCTTTATGCTCTTTAAAACATATCTTCCTCACTGGCTTCTGTCGATTTTAATGAAGGATCAGTTATTTGTTTCTCAGAGTAGAGAAAATGAAATTTGCCTGTGTTAATAGTACTACATTGTTTGATTTAGTGAGTTCTCTAAGTGCCTAATGCCTTACCTTGACTGCCTGTGTTATCCTGCCAAAGTAAGAGTGGTGGTCTTGCAGAATCTCCACCCCCCACCTGAGTTCTGCAGTTACCTTGCTAGTTTTTAGTTCAGAAGGGCTAAGTCACAGAGAGTCACTGAAGTCTCAGATCTTTACTGGTTAGGAGACTGCCCTGACCAGTAAAGCTGAATATAGGAAAAGGGGAAATGCAAGTACAGATAAGCAGGCTATTAACAGGTTGAAAGGGTTGCAGCAGTTGCTAAATACCCTAGCCTAATAAGGAGGGGTTCCTAAGTAACCTAACTGCATTCCTGTAATCCCTAATTTCTACTTATCATGAAGTTGGGGGGGTGTAGCAATCTTCTTACTCAATGGGAAGTTCTAAAAAAAAAAAAAAAAGGCTTGAAATCTCTAAGGCTTGTGCCAGGATTGCTCCGGACAGGAAACCATACCATATTTTGTCTTTTAGTGTTTATTTTGCAGAACTGTAAGCTCCAAAGGTCTGTGCACTCTCATGCAAAATACTCACACTCTGTGGCTGTCTGTCTTTCTTTATACTTCTTATACTTCTTAATCATGTCCTTACTTGTGCAGGAGCATTTCTTCTCTAGTCAGTTCTGATTATAGGTTGCAGCTGCATTTTTTTTTCCACTACGTTTGAAGCTATCCTTTGGTTGAATGAACAGTCTATGTTTTCAAATATTTCCTCAACTTCTTGTTCTGCTTCCTGGAATCCTGTGTATGTTCTCTTGAATGTACCACATAGCCCTCAGAAAGTTGAGATATGCTCATTATTTTTCTATATAGTTTATTATTGTATTGCTATTTCAATCTTGTCTTTCATCTATGAAACTTGTCCTTCTCTTGGACTTGCAAAATGTTTTCTGTTTGATTGATTGGTTCCTCCTCTTCTAACAAGTATGCTTGGTTCCTGTTCAGAGTCCCAATTTTCTTGCTGAAGTTTTCCTCTGCAGTTTTTTCTCTAATTTCCTAATTACTTGGTTCACTTTGATAACTTCTTTATTAAATCCCTGACTTGAGTCTCTTACATTGTTCTTATGCTTTCTTGACTCCCATAAATGGTCATTCATGTCCTTTCAAAGGATAATACAAAGTCTTTATCTCGTAATTTAGCTGACCCATTCTCTTTGGTGTCCATGACTGAGGAGTTGTGAGATTAGGTGGATGTCATAGTGGGTTGTTGTCTCATGTATTTTGTGTTAATTCATTGTGCTTTGTACATCTGAAGGATGTGTCTTCTAAATTTGTTTCTCGGTAGATTCAGGCCCAGTCACATATGATTTCAATGAGTTTCCAGCTCAATTTATCATTAAGTCTCTAGTCCTCAACTCTATAGCTTTTCTTTATCTTGCGTGAAGTGTGAGTTTAGAATGTTGGAAAAACCATGGCTTCTTCTGAATTTCCTTCATTGAGAGTGATTAAACCAGTCTCGAAGGTCTCTCGTTCTATATTCCAATTGCCTTATGAGCCTCACTTTATTTTCAAAAGCATCAGCATAGCCTGGTGTGAGCTTCATACTCTTGTCCATCCCTACTCTGGTATAGCTGAACCTCAGCATCTCAAGCTCAATATCAGATTTGTAGGGACTCCCCAGAAACATCAGCAGTTTCACACGGTAAACTCACATAATATATCTCTGACTAATCCACTCTGGTTCACTCAGTTTCACCAGGAAATTGTGTGCTTTGCTATTCTGGATGCCTAGTCTGAGGTATGTGCTGTTACCAACTTAAAGAAAAACTAATACTTTAAACCATTGTGGTGGAATATTCCCTGGTATAGAAAACATTACACATGATGTTGGGAACCAGCAGTCTGCTGACCCCCACCCCGTGATGTTGGGCAGAATGCTCATGGCCATGTTTTCTAGTTATCTTGCTGCTTAAGCTCTACCTGGCTGCTCAGCGGACTCAGTTAAGCATGTGTAAGTTTCCCTTTAAAGCAAGCATGCCAAGTGTGCCTCTCTATTGCTCTTTCTTTCTCTCTCTTACTCTTGCTCTCTCTTTCTCTCACTCTTTCTTGATCTCTCTTTCTCTCTTCTCTCTCTCTCTACCCTGCTTTCAGTTGGCCACCAGCTACCTCCACTTTCTCTCCCCTCTATCAATAAACTCCATGTGGGCACTGAGTCTCTTTTTTGTGTTTCTTAGGCAATATTTGTATTAAAAGAGCAACATTGGTGCCGAACCCAGTCAGGCTCTCCTTGAGGTCTTAGTGGCCATCTGCTGGTGGGCGGCCAGCAAGAGACACTTGGGGAACCTTATTCCGAAGCAGTGGTCCATTTCCATCCACCAGTTCGCTGGAAATACCATCCCACACAGGCTTCAATTAGGTAAGGTAAGGTTTTTTTTTTTTTTTTTTTTTTTTTAATTTTAACCCTTTTCCTTAGGGTCGGGTACATTCCTCATGGGTGAATGACATACTGACCTCCCTGGGCAATATATCTGTTTCTGGCTTCAAACCTTTCTGCTCTCGGACTGCTGAGTCATCCAACCTCTGTTGGCCTTGGCAAACTTTTCAGGCTGAGGAGCTTTGAATAATGCTCTGCCATTCTCACTTATTGTGTGGCCACACTCTTGAGCTGACCAGTTCCAAGACTTATTGGTCACTTCTCAAATCACCCATGCAGAATAAGCCGACCAAGGAAATATCCCCCTCCACTGGGATGCCTAATTGATAATTTAAAACCCTTTCACTAAATGCCACTTGTTAAGGCACCCAGACTTATTTATCTATGTACTAATAAGTGATCTAGATATCCCCTAGAAAATAAGTCAAATTGGCCAAAATTACTGCCAGCAAACAGGTAGATGGAAGGAGTTTTTTCTATCTCTCTGCTAAACAATCTCTTTCCCTAAACTTGTTTCTGTTCTCTTCCCACCATGCTAAAACTCTCCTGCCTGCAGCAGCTGCAGCCTGTCTCAGGGAGGGAACCTCCCTCCACCTAAAAGTGTCCTGTTCAGCTAGGCATCTTATACTCCTGTTCAAATGTCTTACTCTCATTCCTCCTCTCTGCTGCTCTTCCCTCTTTTTTTTTTTTTTTTCCTCTGTGCAGATGCCAGTAGCTCACAGTGGGCTGGGCTGAGGCCACATCTGCTCAAGCTGCCAGCTGTTGGGAATGTATTTATGGCAGCTGCCATCTTGACCATGTGGCCTAGCCTCTCCTCCCCTCCCCCATGGATCTTCCCTCTGCTACACCAGCCACCTAGGCAGAGGGAGTCTAGCCAGCTTCTGCTGCCAACAGAACCTGCAATTCATTTACTTTTACCTTTTATTCTTTGTCTCTATGTTTTCTTTTCACTGACTATGTTACACATAGCTTCACACTCTGGTCCTTCTCATTTTTACCTAGTCCTGTTTAATAAATCTAACTTTATATGTAAATGTAAGCTAACTCTATACAACTTAAATTCAACTGTACTAAGTCTCAAATATTTCTAAATTGTTATGTGTCTTTAAATGATGAAGGTCTATTTCAAACTAACAAAATATTTATGCCACCCAGTCCTTCCTATAAGCTGTTTATAAAGGTTAAGCTTCTATTATCAAAGGGAGTTTTTCTCTACCTCTTTGTCTTTTACAGGTGTAAGTCTACCTACTAAGTTAAAACCAGTTACAGTCAGGCTGGAGGGCTCTGAGTATAACATCCCTCCACAGCCTCTCAGCTAGGATCCAGTTTTCCAGACAGATTAATTAGTTACAGGGATAATCCCTCACCTAGCCACCTATGTGTTTAAGGCAAGAAACCTAAGAAAAATTTTGTATACTAAGGTATATTAAAAACTCAGCCCTCAAATGCTCAGAGATCTAGAGAGTATGGCATTTAAAATGTTTCATTAAAAAGCTTTTATAACAAAGAGACAGGCCAGCTGCTTGCACCACCCATTTCCTCCAAGAAGACTGATGGACACTGAAGAAGCTCCACCCACAAAAGTGGCAACACTAGCCACTGAACAATCCTGCCTTTCATCTCAACTGCTGCAAAGGGCTCTAAGGAGCATGGACAAGAGGGCAGTGGAATCCACTTTCTCCACATTGCTTGGGCCAACTGTAGGTAAGTCTTCCAAAAGTTCCTAATCCACAGGTCTCGTGCCATCAGCAGAAGGCAGATGTCCTTAAAGCCTCTAACCTCAACAACTGTGGAGGACCTGGGGATGGCTGTCCATGCTGCCAGCTAGTAAGTCCCTGTTACTCTCTAATCATTCAGGTCATTCAGGTAAAATTTTATTCTTCTCAAGAACTCTGATGCTTTTGACAACTGATAGTTTTGTCAGGTTAAAGCAGCAGCCAAGGTTCCGATTGTTACAAAACATATTTCAGAAATGGATACTTTAAGGTTGCTACTGTTTATACTCTTAACAATAATCAATAAAGTTTTACCACTATACGATCATAACTATAACTATAAGCTCAAAATTAAGATGCTTTTCATTGTGTTAAAAATCTGCCAGTTGTATGTGTTTATTATTTCAGCCAAATCATTTCTAAATGCTGCTAATGTGTCTTTGAAAGACCCCAGCAGACCCCAAGAGTTTGGAGCCTGTCAGGGGGAAGGCCCTTTCCCCCAAGAGATGAGACCAGACCACTGGATGCAAGTGCAAGAGGTTATTTATTGTTTACACACAGGTACCTATGGACGCCTCAGTCTTTCAAGAGACTGAGAGAATGTGCCTGGTTAAAGCATATGCAGTTTATATAAGGTTGGTGTGGCAAGAAGCAGGCTTACAGAAGCAGAAGCATGGTTACAGGGATTTCATTGTTTCATCTAAATGTAGCAGTTGTAGTTAACCAAGGACAGTTGGATATTCGGGTTAGGCACAAATAATACAATGAATTCAGTTATGACTATCTCAGCATCCTGGATATTGTCCTGCTGACCTTGCTTTAGTCCAAGCTGCAGACCACAGATATCTGGTTGGTGTTGGATAAGAGCAGCACCTGCTTCCCTCCTGTACTTTTCTCATAACTTGACCTTGGCAATTAATGAGAGCAGCTCGAGCAGGCAATAAGCATAGTGGGGGGTCTTTCATCTTAATATTTATGTTTTCACAAACTTAAAGGACTCTTGTAAGTTCCAGGGAGCCGAATTGGACCCATCCAAACAGGTCAGATTGACTCCAAATAAATATTCAACCTTTCCCTGGCCCTAGGACTCCCCTCACCTCAGGAACCCCTCCATCATTTTACAATTCTCCCCTCAAGTACAAGGACCTACAAAAAGAAACTTTTTTTTTTTCTAAATTTAACCTTGTCCTCTGTTCTGCTAACATCTTGCCAGGTCTCAAAAAGACACCAGAATTCCTTACTGTCAGGACTGCGATGAAACAACCAGCTACCAGGACATGGCAGCACCCCAGCTTTCTCATTCCCCCAAAGATGATCACTGCCCCAAGTCAGCAGGAAGCAGTCTTGATAACTCAACATCCGTATTCCCAAACCTGCCACACCCAAACCCCACCTTTTAAATAACAATAACAGGTGGGAATGGTGGGAACCAGCAGTCTGCTGACCCCACCCCCTGATGATGGGCAGAATGTTCATGGCCATTTCTTCTCTACATCATGACTTACCTAGCTGCTCAAGTTTTACCTGGCTGCACAGGGGACTAAGTTACACGTGGGCAAGTTTCCCTTTTAAATCAAACACGCCAAACATGCTTCTCTCTTGCTCTCTCTTGCTCTTTCTCACTCTTTCTCTCTCTCTTCCTCTCTTCTCTCTCTCCCCTGCTTTTGGTTGGCCACCAACTACCCCCCTTTCTCTCCCCTCTATCAATAAACTCCACATGAGTACTGAGTCTTGTGTTTGTGTTTCTTAGGCAATAATTGTATCAAAAGAACAACACATGATCTCTGTGGTCTATTTTTAGTTGAATACTTTTCAGACAAAGTATTAAAAGAAAGGCATTCCCTATGGCTGTTTCTAGATTGCATAAAATGAGGTTTTACTTAGAAACACACTTCTGATGCAGACCACAGATGAAGCAGCCACAGTTGGAACCTTTTCCTCTCCGTGCACAGGTGTGTTCTCAGCTGGGCTCCCTGAGAGAGGCTATGCTTAAGGAGCTCTGGTTTTTGTTCAGATTCTGCTATGGTTTCAAACACTGTGAGTCGATTCCCAGAGAGCACAGAAATACTTCACTGAATCTTCTATCTGTGAAGCTGAAATGACAAGGCTGAAGGACTTGGATGATTTCTGGAACATGACAGAATAGCGGTCACTTCTCTCAGTCTGAGTGGAAGAAGAAATTTGGCGAATAAGGAAAATCATCTCCCCACTAAGAAGCTGCTTGTACCAAAACAGGTGATAAAAGTTCTGAGTTGTCTCGTATGAACACTCCAGGTTGACTTCTTCCCCCTCCTGTGCGCTTGCCATTGACTGGACCTGAGTCACTTTCTGGCCCAAACTGGATCCTGCAGAACAATCACAAGAAATAAAAAAGCTTATTCTGTGGTAATGTGAACAAAAATGCTGTTGGATTTCAGTACCATGAGGCCTAAAATGAACTTCAATGAAGACATATTCTGCTTGCTTCTCTCTAATCCCTGTTCCCTATCACATCCATGTGAATGCTATGTGCCTGGGGCAAGGCTTCCTGCTTATTCCCTTAACTACTGTGAGACATTCTTACCAGAGAAGGCCAAGGCCACCAGCACACAGAGCAGGCTGCAGGGAGGCATGTGGCCCATGTCCCTCTCTGTAAATGTTGTCTCCTCAGGATTAGATCAGTGTGAGGTCTCAGTGCCTGACTCTGCACGTGCACTGACTGTGTTTTCTACATTATCTCAGACAGGAAATGAGGTTGTGTATGATCATAGGCCACATGTTCCTTGTGCAGAGAGAAAAAGTGTAGGTCACCACAGACTTTTACATGCTTCCTGTCTTTCTTGGTAGTTAAAAGGAGAAGCACCTAAAAGGGAGACTGGGAAAACCTGGCCCTGCTGAGGGTGAAGCTGCTTTGCACATAGGGTTGTTATTCAGTGGGATAATGTGGAGGATGGAAGTCAGATTCATTATGAGCCATGTACTGTCTTTAATGCACCTGCAGACAGACCATTGTCATATGTTGACTTCTCTGTATCCATATCTAATAAAGATTAATTTTTAAAAAATTCTCATTTGTCCGTGAATTTCCCTGTGAACACTGGGACCTGAAACAATCTCCTCCATCTCTGAAGGCAGGGTCTGTATAAATTCTGCAGCTAGGAGAGCTACTTTTAACTCATATGGTGAAGGGCAGTGCCTCAGAATGCCAGAAGATCCCCTTTGCCTATGTCTGTGAATCTGTAACAGGAATTAACTAATAGTCTATAGTGGCTAAGGAGATGCCAGTGTCAGGTGCCTGCTGTGGGTGAGGTGCCAGCAGCCACATAGGATCCAGTGATGTGGAAGCCCCTGCAGCCAGAGCTCTAGGAAACAGACAGGGGAACCCTGAGATCTCACCAGTCAGTCAGTGTTGTCCAATTGGTGAGCTTCAATTTCAGTGAGAACCTGTGCCAAATAAATAGATGAATAAAGGAGAAAAGAAATACAGGGAGATACACAATGATATACACAATGAAGATCATAGGTTTACACACATAGGCCCACACACACACACACACAAGCACACACAAACACAGGCACAGAGAGGCAGGAAAAGATAGAGATAGAGACAAAGACAGAGAAAAGTTACACTAACTTAAAAATTGACTTATATGAAACCTTATTGTCTTGTAAAAGTCTAACATCAAGTTTAACTCTCAATCCTCATGTCCACATTACGAGAAATTTAGTTTAAGGCTTAGTTAGTAAATGTTAACAAAATTAAGGACGAAACTATGCTTGTTTCATAGTAAAGAAGGCTTTTGCCATTTTCCTCTTTTTGGTTGGGATATATAAGAATGTTAAAGAATAAACATGTGGTTCAGTATTCACTGCATTGCCCTCCTGACTATTCTGTGTCTCTATTTTTTTCCTTAGTATCTTTACCTGTCATTTTCTTAATCCATACTCACCTTCTCAGGTACCAACCAGGCAACTCAGCTGGATCTGCCTGAAGCCCCCCCCCCAGGCCACTTTCTACACAAGGCACATAATATAGATTATCATTCCAAAAAGGAGGAAAGGGAGCATAGTAAGGAAATTCCCTATCAAAAAAAAGACTAAAACAAGCTGAACAAACTACAAACTTTGTATTTCCTTGTCTGTATGATGTCAAAATGATCTTCAGATGTCCAACTCATTTCAACTTTGTTGATTGCAACACATTTCTTTCTTTTGGAAACATTGCACTAACTGTTAGCATCTCTTCTTGGCTGATATTTCAAGTGTAGGGCATTACTATCACCTTGGGGTCTCCAAGGTAACCCAGCCTTTATCTTTATAACTGCATGCTACTACCTATCTGGACCTCCATTCAGGTACCCCTTGGTCATATGCCTGGCTTCAGGAACTTTCCTTAGTTTTGGAGGGAGATTCCACAAAATTCACTATTGGTTCTAATGTAGAACCCATGGGGCCAAAGCTGCCAAATTCTGCTGCTTGGTTGAGCCAGAGCGTGGCCCCCTTGTTTAAAGACATCTTCACCATTTTTCTGATTTCAGGTCTCCTTCACTATTTAAGCTTGGCTTCCTGGCACTCACTCTGTAAACTAGGATACCCTCAAATTCAAAGATCTGTCTTGATCACCACATGAAAACAGCCAATTGGTGTTGGTGGCCCATGCCTTTAATCCCAGCACTCATGAGGCAACAGCAGGCAGATCACTGTGAGTTCGAGGCCAGCCTGGTCTCGAATTAGTTCCAGGACAGGTTCCAAAACAATACAGAGAAACCCTGCCTCAGAAAACCCAATAAAAAAGATTATATTATTTTAAATTAACCTGCCTTCATTGCATTGCTGGTCTCTTTAAGTGTTTCCCTGACTTTCATTCCCATGGAAATCAGAGTTCTGTCTTGAGGTACCCAGAGTTTCCCAATTCTTTGTTCTTCATTCTGGAGGATGTCTTTGCTCTCCTGCTCTTCTGAGCTAAGTGTTTGTATTCAATGAAGGCTATTCTTATACAAACCTTCTTCCCAGTTTGGAGCTCAACTTTATAAACTTGACAAGAATATTGCACATTGAAAGGCAGGGAGTTCGCCTACTGGTATTGTGAGATCTATCTCCTACTGCTAAGACATAACTGAATTATGGATACAGAAAACTCCATTGTGAATGAGAATGAGAGCTTGTAGGCTTCCACATTGTTTTTGTTTGTTGGTTTTGTTTTTTAAGACAGCATTTCACTGTATTCCTCAGCCTAGACTCCTAATCTTACACTCAAGCATGCCTCCTGTCTTGGCTTCCTAGGTAGTTAGGGCTAACACAACTATCAATTATGTGACATGGAAATATTTAAATGTATAAACTAATAAATCTTTTCCAGTGGAAATCATGTTAACATTTAAGTACCTTTAAGTGAATAAACCTTGCAAAGTGTTAGGTAATGTGAGGTCCTTTGTCTATTCTGTGCACTGCAGCTGCTTATGTAAGACCCTCAGAATGAGGAGTCTCCCAGTTTTGGTCGGTACCCCTAAGAACTCAATGTCCATTCCAGTTGCTGCAACATGCAATAGGCTTTAATGAACAGGAATTGTTTGCACAAATGGGCTCCATCTGCATGCAGGCCAGAGAGAAGCCCCATCCCCAGGGGAACAGATGTTTTAAAGGCAAAACCCACAAGCTTAGGGAAGGGGTGTGACCCTCTCTCTGTCTATTAAATATGTGACCCTTTGAGGCCTGATGGTCTCCCTGTTAGGGTCAACAGACCTTAGGGCCTCGGGGTATGCAAATTAATCTTGTCTGGGAAAACTGGAGGTGCAGCTATATCTTTGTTTCTTAGGGAACCTATTTACCACCTGCTGACTCAGGGAAAGGAGGGGCAGTGTGAATTCTTGGTATCCTGCTATCTCAGGACCATGGTTAGCAAATTCCACCCAGCATTCCAATTATTTGGGCTTCATTTCATTTCTTTGCTAGTTTAAGTCTTTCACATATATGACATAAAAACAATGCATTCAAAATTGTATTTTTTCATCTCTGAAATACACATGTGAAACTAATTCTTTAGTGAAACTTTTGCATTTTCATTTAATGAATAAAATTATTTCTTCTTTCCCCTTTGAAGCCATATGCCTATTGTAAACACACTTCCTGGTTTACATACTTGAATTCTTGAAGGTAGATAGGGACATGAACAGCAAAACAGGAAGTATAAGTGGCCAGTGGTCATGTAAATCACTACTTCCCTGGTATCAGGGGAGAGTAAGGTAAAAGTCAAGTATGTGATTTCTATCACAGAAGTCACAGTCAAAGTGACTGACACATTGGGCTGCAATAACTACACATTAATAACATTGCTGACAAAAGTGTAGGGGGATGCTGCTTATATAATTTACAGTTGGTACAAGCCAACTTCACAGGAAACTGCACAACTACCCAGTAAACAATTCAACTGAACTAGTTCAGGAAATAGATGTAAATTCTCCAGTGGTTGCTGAGGAGCAAAGGGAGACTGGAGAAAAGAAAGCTGTGACTTCACCTCCCTCTGTCTGAAGGAGTCTAATCCTTACATTCACTGTCACCAGTCACCTGCTCCTGCAAAGGAAAGCTGCTCTGCACCTCTGCCAGGCTCAGCCCCACAGCAGGTTTTTCCTGGAGCCTCAGCTGCAGGTTTGGGTGTGACTGCAGGTTCCTGGAGAGCATTGTGCACTTGCTGCACAGATGTAGGTGGCTGAGTCTCCAGGCTGAGGATCTGTGATGTGCAAGGGAGCTTTTTATCCCTCTCACTGAAGAAGACTGTGAACCTTCCATCTTTCTTTTTATTTGACACTGAATGTATGGCTATTAATAGTGCAGGGCCTTCTCCACGGAAGTAGTCAAATGCACCATTGTCATAAGTGCAGTTCAGAACTGAAGTCTGTCCTTTCCAGACTGTCAGAGATTATGGACTTTGTCTCACTTGTTGCTGGTCACATCCCTCCCCCCTCCTGGCCACTCACCCCTGTGTAGAGAAATGACAAATGTCATTAGGTTCCCAGGTCTGCACTATTTATGGTTTCAGCATTCATGGTTTTGTCTGGTGCCCCAGTTCTCCCATGCTTCTACATTAATCCCCATCCTGGGGTTTATCCTCCATGACTCACAAGCTGTGTGAAGGGCTGGGACTACAAATAATGCTTTCAGGAACTTGTCCATTCTTCCTAGATGAAGCTTGGGGATAATGCATTTTATCTCCCCCACAACACAGACTCCAAACTTACAGACACTCTCAACAGGGTCCACCCCTCACAAACAAGGTGTCTAAAGCTATTTCTGACATAGGCAACACCTCCCTATTCTGTTCAAATTGATTATCAATGCAATTCTACCATTATACATTTTAGGTATATATGTGTGTTAGTATAGGCACCAAGAATAGCTCTGTGAATTTTCTGAAATATACAGAGAGAGAGAGAGAGAGAGAGAGAGAGAGAGAGAGAGAGAGAGAGAGAGAGACCAAAGGGGACCATTATAGGTTTAAAGAGAAAACTGACAATATAGAAATGGCCAGAGACTTCCAAGGATGCCCCTAACTAATGTGAGCAAAAGTGGAAAGGCTATCCTAAATGTGCTTCCCTGATAATGAGATTGATGACTAACTTATCAACTTATCTGCCATCATAGAGCCCTCATCCAGTCGTTGATGGAAAAAGAAGCAGACACCCTCAGCAAAACACTGAGCCTGAGCAGAACTCCTGGAATCCACTTACAGAGAGGGATAAATGATGAGCAAAGGGATCAATACCAGCATGAAGAAACCCACAGAGACAGCTGACCTGAACAAGGGGGAGCTCATTGACCCCAGACTGATAGCAGGGAAACCAGTATAAGACTGACTCAGACCCCCCTGAGCTTGGGTCTCAGTTAGGAGGCCTGGGAAGTCTATGGTACATCTGGCAATGGATCCCATTCCCCATGGAGAGTTACTCCCTTAGCCTAAAGACAGACACATGGGAGGGCCTAGGCCCTATTCTAAATGACTTGACAGATTTTGATGATCCCTCTTGGAAAACCTCACCCTCCCTGGGGAGTGGATAGGGGTTGGGAAGGGAGGTCTATGGCGGGGGTTGGGGAGCGTGAGAGGGAGAGGGAACTGGGATTGATATGTTAAATAAGAAAAAGAATATTTTAAAAAAGTAATGAATCTTTGAAAATGAACTGGAGAAGGCTCAGGAGGTGGATGTGATATTCAGCTTTTATATGATGAAATTCACCACCTTGAAAACCAGTTGGAACAAAAAGATAGAGAACTAGCGAATGTGACAAAAGTTTTGGATTAAGAGAAGAAAGTTAATGATTAATTAGCTCTTTGAATGGAGAGGCAGAATATGAAAGCAGCATATTAAGAGAATGAGCAGCTTTGTCAGGACATTACTGATGACTACAAACAAATAGATTCACAAAAGGAGTCATTTTGATCAGGAAGAGAAAACAATGACAACCAATCACCTATGTCAAAAAGGAATTGCTCATTATCTGGATGAAAGTCACACCTTAACAGGAGCTAATGAGAAAACTGGAATTTAGAAGCAACATGTGAGAAAAAGTCTTGAACACTTGATACAGGAAATGGAGAAGATGACTGTTGACTATAACAGGATTAAAGTTGTTGTGCAACCAGGACATATGATTGTAGACCAGATTTTAAAAGAAAATGGGCACTGGCAATTCAGGTGAGAGAGCTCACAGACCTTCTGAAAAACTTGGATGAAGAGGATGATCCAGTCATGATGGCTGTCGATGCAAACGTAGTCGAATAGAAGGTGCATTTTTCAACTGATAAAACTCTTTCAAGTTTTATATTTTGATTTAACTTAAATTTTGACTTTAAGTATTTATAGGTGAAAATAACATTTATATTGGTTTCTTGAAGTTTATGTATTATTTAGAAAACCTCTAAAACTACTATTTGTAGTCCTCAACTTCACTTCCTTATTAAACAAGCACTTCCAAGTCAAGATTAATCAGGAATGAGATTAGGAAAATGATCTGTCAAGATCAGTTGGGAAGCTTCTTCAGAATACTCTCTTTCTTGCTTAATTGCCATATTCCAACCTCACCTAATTCCTCATCACACACTATCAAGAAGCTAGGAGTATGATGGCTGCTATTTGTGAACTCTCTGAGATGACCAAATGAGTAATTCTTATTGTAGAAGCTGTCATTGTAGTGTCACCACTTCTAGCCATGCTCACATAAATCTTACAGATAACTAGGAATTGTTTATTATCAGCGAAGCCCAGATAATCTATATTTGAAACAAATATAGTAGCAATGGGGATGAAGCTGAATGAATCACAAGGGGTCAATTAATTTGTGAATCTCTAGAATGTACATGTTTTAGCTAATTGAGTTGCTGTTTCAACCTGAAAGTAGCAATGGGAAGACAATTTTTGAATGAAGGAGCTCAGCTGCTTTACAGTTCGTCCCAGAGACAAGTGGCATGCTGGAGCTTTCCAACTGCCATCCCCTGAGATTCAGCAGTATTTTTAATCACATTTAATTATTATGTAATGAGTTATCACCTACAGCATGACTTTTAGTTTTCCAGGTTTTCTTTTGAAAGCAATGTTTCAATGAGAAATTCTGTATGTTTACTACATTGTAGATATGTAAATACTTTGTAGATGAAAGCCTACAATTATTATTGTGGTACAAATTACAGATATATCTCTCTAATTTGTAATGTATCCTTTGGGTCTCATAATTTTTATGTGAAATATTTGTTGCATAGTACATAATGAAATATATTTTTTAAAATATCAAGACAGTGTTGAAATCCTACTTTGATTTAATAATATTCTTTCTGTTGCTTTTGTTACAACTTTATTCATTGTATCTTCAAAATTAATTCTTTTATCAAGTTCATGATAAGCAGATTAACTGGAAGTGTTGTCCTGTATTCTCTAAAAACAGGATGGAAACAGTTGCTCTCAGTTTTCAATTTAGCAAAAAGACCAAAATGTTTCTGGAGTGTGTAAGAGGGATTTATATTTTATGACATTAACACAAGCATTTAATAAAATAAAGTGTAGATTTTACTCATGTGGCTGATGTTTTGGACATTTATCTTTCAACAAGCTGGTATCACATCCCTTTAAACTTAAGTGTGAACATCTGCAGTAGTATTTTCCTTTTCCTCACACCTTCCTTGTAGTTGGTGGGTATCTGATGAAGCCACAGCTGTGCAAAGCCTCCTGCAGAGTCTCCCTGTGTCAGGGCTGTAGCTGCACACCCAGCAGCAGTTTGGGGCCAGGCTGCAGGCTTAGTGATTGTAGTTTGCATCCTTTACTCTTCATGTGAATCTCAGGTGACGTAGGAATAGTAGTAGTTTGCTCTCTCCACCTCTCCCAAGGAATTACATCCTTCCCCCGAAATCCTAAGAAAATGTTCTTTGACTTCCTGTGGCTCCCAGGTTAAAACCACCACTAACTTACACTGAAAATACAGCCATGAAATCACCCAGCAGGCACTCCCATGCTTCTCCATTGTTGTTCTGCAGAAGTCTGCACCAAAGTTGCTGCCTATTTCATCATCTCTTTCTTGTAAAATATAGGAACTCTTAGGCAGCACATCCAGCCTATCAGAGACTGGAGACCCACCTCAGCTCCTGGAGTCAGGACCAATGCAGGCACTGCCATCCTGGGGTCAGAGCTGGACTGGCTCCAAACCTTTGAGTAAACATTTTGTTTCATTCACTGCCGGCGATGTGATGAACAGTGTGGACATTTGTGAAGTTATGTGTCCTGGCATGAGAACTGTTACAGGATTTTCACCACAGAGAAGTGTAAGGCCACACAACACAGGGTATGCTGAATGAAGGCAGATGGATTTCAGAGGCAGATGCTCAGCAGCCAGGCAGCCTGCTGCCTCTCAGTTTGTACTCAGCTCCCTGTGCTGTTTCTGTCACTATATCACCCACAGCACAATAGTACTCAGACGAATCTAACTCTTGGACTGATGCTTTCTGCAAGTGGAAGGAGGTTGATCCTTTATCATGAGTAGCTTCAAAACCTCTGCTGCTTTCCCTCTCGCCAGCTGTAATGACTTTCAGGTGGAGCTGTAGACTTTCACCAGGATATCGAACATACCCGAAAAGAACAGGGTATGTGATGGTTGTGATTGAATATGTGCAATATTTTGTCAGGAACTGCCCTTCTGACATGGTCACTTGGCTTCCTGCTTGAGTCACAGAGTCTCCATGGGTCCTTCCTACAGTGCAAGGAGAGCAGAGAAAGAGGGAGGGAGAGAGCCAGAGAAAGAGAGAGAGAGAGAGAGAGAGAGAGAGAGAGAGAGAGAGAGAGAGAGAGGAAGGATGTTGTGTGTCACCTGGAGGATAATGCTCTTAGATAACATAAGGCTTAAGACTTTTCTGTTTAAATCACTTTTCTTACTGAGTATGAGGAGTATCACAGTCACGAAACCTGGAGAGGAGCCCATATTTAGCTCAAGGAATCTTAATTCAGAGAAAGGGTGATTCTCCTCAGATACAAAACAAACAGGCAATGAGTCTGCATTAGGAAACTGCATCCTCTGGTGGACAGGAACTGAACTGAGGATGGACGCTACCCTGTGCCTTCCCCAGATTTTAATAATAAGGCATATGTCAGTCTTTAGGACCTTGTACATGTAAAGGCAGCTGTCATATGTTAGAGTGGCCAAGATCAATAAAATAAATGACAGAACATATTTCTGGGGATTTGGGGAAAGGGAACACTCATTCATTATTGATGATATTGCAAACTTGTACAGACACCATCAGAATCAGTGTGTTGATGCCTTGGGAAGTTGGAAACAGATGCTATACCACTCTTGGGAATATACCCAAAGGAGCCTACACTGTACCACAGAGGCACTTTCTCATCCACGTTCCTTGCTTCCCTATTCACAGTACACAGGAATTGGAACATCCCTGTTGTCTATCCACTGATGAACATACGATGACACTGTAGAACATCTACACAATGGAATAGTGTTATATTATTAAAAGGCGAAATTATGAAATGTGAAGGTAATTGGATTGAGATAGAAAAAAAGTCAACCTGAGGGAGGTAACCTAGTCCCAAAAGGCAAATATTGCATGTTAAATTAGCTTTAAGCTTTCGATAGGCATGCTACAAGCCAAATAATCACAAAAATTAGGTTTCAGATAGGGAACCAGGAGGGAAGACAATGTCACTCTAGGAAGAAGAAATAGAACACAGTGTTACAGTGAAACAAAAGAAAAAGTAGACTAGGAAGATTAAATATGAAGAGGATAGAACAGAAGATGAAGGAGGGAATGTGGAAAGGGACAGCTAACACTGCCGGCCATTTGAAAAACCATATGGAAACACAATTGTAGAAGCATCCTAAAATATACATAAGTATAAAAGGAGTCTAAATGAATTACTAAATAGTAGGGCAAACAATGCCCCAACTAGACATCTTCCATCATCAATTAATACCTGTGTTGATCCACAAGCAGGAGACTAAATGAGGGCACTGTAGTTTTAAAAAGTAAGAAGTTCTGCCGAGCATTATGGAACATCTTTTTAATCCCAATACTAGGGAGGCAGAGGCAGGAGAATATCTGGGAGTTTGAGGTCAGCCTTGTCTACATAGTAAATTCTAGTACAGCCAAGACTACAAAGAGGAACCGTCTCCCAAAAATAAGTCAAGCAATAAAATTAAAGAGAAAAATGTAGTTGTAATTTTTCAGATGAAATAATGACAATATTATGAAAGCCTTATGTAAGACAACAATGAAATACGTTTTATCAAAGCTTCAGTTTTATTCCATTTGTATGCTTCATTTTAGATTATCATCTGAAGCACAATAGGGGCATATACGTGCATTGAACAGAAGTGTTTAATGAAAAATTAATAATTTTGTGGTGGTAGCAATATTGGCTTTTACTATGTGTTTACTACTACAACAAATATAGAAAATAAACGACAATTGATAGAAGGGTAATGATTAAAGGCAAATCCTTCATTTCAAGAGGAAATTTTTGTACTTAACATAAAAAATATGTGCACATGGATAAACACATTTACTTAGAAATATGTAAATGTAGTGCAAGATGACAAAAACCGCAGGATATGAAAGGCCAGACACTATAAATGCCTTCAAATCTCACTTTCAGCATTGTCTGTGCAACAAAACTTGTCTCAAGAAGAAAAAACCTAATGATAGATAGATAGATAGTTAGATAGATAGATAGATGATAGTTAATAGGTAGAAGACAAGTCTCCGAAGGGATCTTTTGAAGTACAGAGATCAAATTCAACAGTGAGGTTCCCATGGGAGTCAATGATCTCTCAGGCAAGAACCCTGAGAACAGACATAGTTTCTTCTGGCAGTCGGATGGCCCTGAAGGAAGAGAACAGAAGTTTCTGCAAATACTCTGGAGAGCATTTAGAAACTACCTGCATGCGACCCAGTTCTCGAGCTGATCTCCATTGTTGTTTTGATATCCATCAATGTTGTTTTGATACTGTACTTTTCAAAGATACTTTTTCTCAACTGTGCTTCATATCTTTACCTGTCAACATTATTTGCATAACCAATACAGTTCCATAGTCATAGTCACACAGGACCACATCCTCCCAAGAATTCATAGTCACACAGGACCACATCCTCCCAAGAATTCATAGTCACACAGGACCACACCCTCCCAGGAAGTCATAGTCACACAGGAACACATACTCCCATGAAGTCACAGTAACACAGGACCACATCCTCCCTTAAACTCATGGTCACACAGGACCATGTGCTCCCAGAGTGACTATGTTTCTGAAGAGACTAAATATTGAGCTAAATCTTACCCTCTGGGAACAGGGACAAATGGCATGTCTATGGATGAATAGTGTGGTCTTCACAATGAAGTCACTCCCTTGCTGCCACAGCTTTTGAAGTATATATTCACTAAGGAATGAATGTGACTGACATATGCTGTAAGACTCTCAAGAGGATTCAAGTTCAGTTCCCAACACCTATGCCAAGTGACTCATAATATCCTTTTATACCAAAGCAAAGAAAATCCATGTCCCCTGGCCTTGAGGTCATGTGCAGTCATTAATACACACATGGATCACTCCAGCATGTATGTGGGTGTGCAAACACACACATGCATGCTAACACGCACACTCACAAACAGGCATGCACACAAATACAAACACACTCACACATTCATGCATACATGCACATGCACACACTCACTCTCATACATACTCCTTTAAAAATAATATTTTTTCCAGTTGTAGATTTCATCACAAAGTTCTGACCGCATCCATGGTTTCTGTCTCCAAAGGTCTCTCTACTTTTATTATTAACAGCAGCCTCCTACTGATTGAAGCAAGATCTACAACCTCTCAATGTGCTAACATAGTTAGAATGCTTCTTACTGCAAATGGCTGAATGATGTAGGCAAATAAAGACTCTGAATATGTTATATGAGGCTAAGGTTTTCTTTTTATTTATAGTGGTTCTTGGTTTTCTGAGTTTCTCCCCTGTCAACTAAAAAACGATATCTTTCTGAGTACTAAGTGAAGTTCCACAATATTTAAGAGGCAGAGGGGAGGCACCGGCCATTGTCTCCCAAAGACCATCATTCAGTGATTTCATCTCCCTCTTTTTTTTGTCTATTTCCATGTAAAAACAAATAAAAATCTCCACAGTAATTAACCATCATCACTGCAATACACCTCGGAAGCTAAAGGTACCATGTCACCTTTCACAAAAACAGTAACCACAGTCACAACATTCATCACAACTAACAGTACCTATGATGCTACAATCTTACAGGACTTGACATTACTATGTTTGTATTGAAAAAAAAAACCAATTCTTGCCTCTTGTCTTCATCTAGCCATGGAAAATTTGATGCTAAAGACTCTGGCTATGTCTTTTCCTCCTGGGTATACCTCTGTGTTAAAAATTTTCACTGAATTATTTTAGTATCCAAACTTGAAAGGGGCATTTGAGTGCACATAGTTTAATAAGGAAATATAGGCAGCAATGAAGAGGGGGTTTTACAGGGATCATAAAGGGAGTTTCAAGAATGAAAGTATAATAACTTCTTCAAGAGCAATATGACAGCGACACGTAGTTTTTATTACATGCATTCATTATATGTATGTATGTGCACATAACATCCATTGGAGGGTCAGGAGACAATCTTTGGTAGTCACTTCACTCCATTCACGGTGTCGATTCCAGGTATTAAAGTTGTGTTGTCAGGGTTGGTGTCAAACATCATCTTTATCTATTTGGCCATCTTGATGGAACCCCATGGTGAAGTTTTTAAAAGTGCTAATCCTAAAGCAGAGCAAACCTCTGGGTGTGTAAATTTCTGCTCTGCCATATAAACGGGGAAATAGCTAGAATTACATTTCTTGTATAGTCTTTCTGATAAAAGCATAGAAATTTCTCCTTGAACAAAGGGTTAAAAATATTTTCTTCTTTAGGAAAACATTACATTAACTTTCTAACTCTCCTTTAGAAAGCAGGTAAAGGTAAAGGTCATCTGCATCACTCTGAACATTGCTATAGCAACACAATACTGATTCATAAGACTTATCTAGATTGTAAAAGAACTGAGGACACTTAAAATTTATATCTTAGTGACTGTTGTAACTATGACAGTAAGTATTGGCTCCTGCTTACTACATGCTCCTTCTAACTCCAGGTGGCCTGTTGGTCTTGGTCCTTCTTGGCTGAACACTTGACTTGGGTGGAGAGGTGGCAATGCCTGATAAAGAAGACTGAGCTGTACACAGGGCTGAAGCAACACCTTGGAAACATGACTGGTGGTGGCCTACTGCCCGTTGTGAACCCCACTTCTGACTTAGACTTTGATTACTTCTGCTGGCACTGCCATGCCCAAATGCCCATCAAAAGTGATATTTTGCATATTTTAAATTGATGTGATGCATAGTGGTTAAAAACATGGAAATAGATTATTACGACTTTCCATGCCTCCAAAGTTTTGAGTAGCAAAGCAAACCTCCCAATCATCATACAATGCTTTACTATTGAATATATTTTAAAACAGAGCTACACTGCATTAGCATACACATGTATATTAGAAATGCAAAGCACAAATTTGAGAAAAAAGTACACCAGCTTTGTTTTCAGAAAATGAAAGGGAATAACACTGAGTCAACAAACAAGAAAAACTATGACGATTTTATTGATAAATGTTTTAAATGTTATCTGAAATTTCATTTGAGTATAACTATATTAATTTAGAGGAATATACTTAAAGCATGTCTCAATTTTTCAAACACCAAATATAACTCTATAAAACTTTGAGCTTTTCCACTTTCAGTAAAGCAGGGATTAATACCTAAACAATATAACTATGTATACACACACACACTCACACACACAGACATATGTAAATCCCTAGACAAGAAATGTCTAGACAAGAGGTAGAACTATAAAGGGCAGCATGATAAATATCCCCAAATGTATCAATATAGAAAATGTCTTGAATACAAGAAAAGTATACATACATAGAATATGGCAAGAATAACTGTGCATAAATTGTAACAATATACAAAATGTCTTGAACATAAGTAAAAATATACATCCATACAATATGGTAAGAATAATGTGCATAAAACATCATAAGTGGAAAGATTTCACACAATATGACAAAAAATAATATAACATACTTCCAGGAAGGGAACATAAACTTAGTTTTACATAGCTTACCACAAATAAGAATATATAACAATGGAAGCTGTGTAATACAATTTTCTCACTGTTATTCAATAACACACAAGAAGATAGGCTAATCTACCTATATCCCATCTAAACCGTATCTTTCCCACCATATCCTATTCCTGTCTAAAAGATAAACCCGAGTCTAAGCTTGGCTCCTTTAAGGGAGGTTTACTGACTCAGCATAAGCAACAAAAAAACTGCATTGATTTACGATATTCTACAATTTATTAATGTGTATAAGAGCTGACAATGGCAATGATCACATCTCCAAGCTTGCAACATGCTGCTGGAAGGCAGCTCAGACCAAGGCAGTGAGTACAGCTCTCAGTGCTGGCTTTATATAGCTGCTGCCATCTTGGATAGACCGCAGCTAACACAGCTATCACTTTCGTTTTAGAAATGTTGTTGGTTACCTGATAAAAGACTTGTGGCTACAAAAACATACAGATTCACAGTAAAGACAGATTCACATTAAGGAAAAGCACTAAAGGTTTACAACGTGTTCTAAAATATATGTAGGCGAGGGAGAGAAAAGAAATAAAATGGATTTAAAAAGACAGCTAGGAGCTAGGTGTGGTGGCACATGCCTTTAATCCCAGCACTCGGGAGACAGAGGCAAGCAGAGCTCTGTGATTGCAAAGTAAACCTGGTATGCAGAGGAAATCCCAGGACAGATAAAAGTTACACAGAGAAACCCTTTCTCAAAAACTAAAAAAAATACACAACTAACAAAAACAGAGTAATAAAAAAGCCACATAAAGATGAAAAAAAGCAGAGAAAACTGTGGATACTATATGCTATTTTGTTGTCTTCAAATAGTTTGAATGCTGAGGAAATAACAACTGTTAAAACAAATGCTGCTGCATCAATCCAATTTATATATTTTAAAAATGCTTTGACTTCAATATTTAAGTCTAAGGACAAGTTACTGGGGAAAAGGATTTCTATTTTTGTTTCCACAGAAAATGTAAAGCTGTAATTCCTTCCAGACTAATATAGTTTGATCAAGCCAGACCCCCTGAAACAGAGTTGCAGGCGATCCAACATTCAAAACAGTTGAGACATAGCTGCCTTGCAGACTACAGCCAGGATTTCTACATCTTCTTAGGATCCCTATGGCAGTGCCTCCTACCAGCAGAAAGCAGTCTGGAAAGAACAACCAAATATTGTTTACAAATGTTTGTTTTCCTTTAAATGGGGTTGGTTATAAATGGTTAATGACAAGAACCAATCTCTTTCTAAAGGTAAAAAGGGAATTATGATAAAGATATGAATACTTTGTATTGAAATGGATTTTCATTTATTTATAAAAAATTAAGGTCAACTTTGTGATATGTATATTTCTCATTTAGCTATTTTGTTTATATAGCTCATTTAGAAATATAATGTATTTCTATGTATATAAGTCAGATCTTATAGATAAGGTAGTTAAGATATGTATCTGAGATAAATAGGCATTCTTCAATCCTTTCAAAAAACATACAGGACATGGCATTTAAAATGGTCTAGGGTTTTTCTTGACAGTGAGACATAAATGCTCCTGAAACACCACCAGTGTCAGAAAGGAATTTGGATATCGAAGAAATGCGTTGTGAAGGTTACTTCCAATATGGCAAGACTAGCAATTTGGACAAGATACTGCTCTTGTCTGGTCTGATTGACTTTATTCTGTATAAACTGGACATGCAGGACTCACAGGAAAGTGACTGCTGGTACAAGATGGACATTGATACAGAGTTCCTGCTTCGTGGAAGAATTTGCCAGACAGACTACTGGACACAGAGAAAAGTGACTGACAAACTGCAAAAACAGGTGGACAGTGTAGTTTCCTCCTTTGCTGAGGAGTCTGCCAGACACTCTATGGCCATAGGCTGAAGATGGAACACTACAAGAGAACTTCGGGTGACTGACCAGGCGAGTGTCTCTGTCATTTCTAGAGTTTATATATTATCCTTCTGTGGTCTTTGATGGAGTTGAAGACAGATAGTTATGGTTATAGTGTTCCTAAGTTGGGATTAAAGGTAAGTTACATATAGGACTTTAGATTCACAAATGTAGGATAGATGATAGAACAGTTTCTTTTAATCTTGCTAAATGTTAATGGACTAATATTGTTAACTGTGATTCTTATTTGATAACTGTTGTGTGATATATTTTGTTTGTTAAGGTTAAAACCCTTCTTTTTATTTAGACAGAAAAGAGGAGATGATGGGCATGTCATTCTGTAAATATGTTTCTCATACTGGTTAATGAATAAAGCACTGTTGGCCAATATGAAAGCAAGATAGGCAGGACTAGGAGACAAGGAGGAGAGAGGGACTAGTAAGGAGGAGTGAAAATGGAAGATGGAGAGAGCAGAATGCCAGCGGCAGCTCTCCAATAAGATGAAACCACATGGAAGTACTTAGATTAATGAAAATGTGTTAATAATTAAGACAGAGCTAGCCAATAAGAAACTAGTACCTGACCAACAACATTATATCAAATACAGAGTCTCTGTGAGTTCATTGGGGCTGGCGTGTCCATGAGAACAGACAAGCAGAAAAACATTACTCTTTTCAAGGTATCTCTTCATAGGGAATGTGCTTCCAAAGTCCTTTTGTCCACCAGGGATACATTCTCGTCTCCCAGTCAGAGGTCTGTGAGACTGCTCAGGCCTTCAAACAGAGAACCATGTTCAGAGGGTCTGAGTTGGTCCAAATCTGGTTTCCCAGATATCAGTCTTGTAGTGCATCAGCTCCTTATTCAGGTCAGCTGTCTCTGTGGGTTTCTGTAGCCTGGCCTTGACCCCATTTCTTATCATTCCTCCCTCTCTGCAACTGGATTCCAGGAGTTCAGCTCAGGCAGTGTTCAGCTGAGTGTGTCTGCTTCTGCTTCCAACAGCTATTAGATGAGTGTTCTATGATGGCATAAGTTAGTTATCAATCTCATTATAAGGGAAGGACATTTAAGGTAGCCTCTCCACTGTTGTTCAGATTGTTAGTTGGCGTCATCCTTGTAGGTCTCTCGACATTTCTCTAGAATCAGTTTTCTCTTCATACCTATAATGGCTCCCTCTATTATTATCTCTCTCTCTCTCTGTCTCTCTTTGCTCTCCTTTATTCATCCTCCACCTCAATCTTCCTAGTCCTAAGTGTTCTCCTCTCCTCCCCTTCTCTTTCTCCTAACTCCCTCTCCACTCACTGCACCCAACCATTTCCAATATACCGAGGGTATCTCTATTACTTTCTCCTTCTGTGAACAACCTTTTATGGTATCTCTTAGGTTTCTCCTTGAATCCTACGTTTTTGGGCAGTGTGAATTATAGGTTGGTGAGCCTTTGCTCTATGTCTAAAATCCATGTATGAGTGAGTGCATACCAACTTCCTCTTTTGGGGACTGGGTTACCTCACTCAATAAGGTTTCTTCAAGTTCCATCCTTTTGCATGCTAATTTAAAAATTCAATTTCCACTGAGTAGTATTCCATTGTGTAAATGTGCCACATCTTCTTTATCCATTCTTCAGTTGAAGGGCATCTTGGTTGCTTCCAGATTCTTGCTACTACGAATAATGGTGCTAAGAACATAGTTGAACAGTTATCATTGTTAAATGGATGTGGATAATTTGGGTCTATGCCTAAGAGTGGAATTGCCAGGTCCTGTGGTTGATTCCCATTTTCCTGAGAAACCACCATACTGATCTCCAAAATGGCTGTAAGAATTTACCTCTTTATCAACACTTGTTACTCCCTGTCTAGACTCAGGAAACATTGAAGAATACATACAAAGAATATAAGAGCCAGAAGATGAGAAGGTCTGCTGTGGAATTCCATGTTCTGGACATGAATAGCTGTCATACTTAAACACTTATAGCATATGTGGTTACTTACATGAAACTTACTTGAGACAAAGTCAGTCAAATTTCTGCCTTACATGCATTTGTGCTCAGTAGGGTCTGCTCTAAGCAGTGTAGGCCCCACTCTATCTAGTGTAAATTGATGGCAGCTGGGGGAGAACAAATCACTCCTTCTGAAGGTGTACACACTTGGAGATATCCCACACCCACATACGTAATGACAACATTTATTGACTTTGGAATTGTCTTGGTATGGATAATATCTTGAGAATAAAATAATTTGGGAAATGGAAAGATTTTTTTTGTCTTATGTTTTCAGAATACAGCCCATCACTGAGTAAATCAGGCCATAAAGTTGATATCAGGCCTTTCATTATTCTATATGGCTTTACCTGCAACAAGGGAATGCACAGCCAAAGAGGTGCAGGAAGGACAAAGGAGAATGGTGCTTACCATCTGATTGGCAAGTCAACTTATACTCATCCAGCTGTTTTCTACACTTAGAACCACCTTCCTAGGATGTTCTAGCCCACAATGGGCTGTTCCTCCCTACACTTAATAACATTATCAACAAACGCCAAAGACAAATCTGTGTACCTTCTGTTCCCCATAGGTCAGATATCCAAAACTGTTCCAAATACAAAGAATGTGTGAAAAGTAGTACCAAATCCAACAGGCACATCTGCAATTTAACCCCTACACCTAAGATGAAAGAGAATCACAGAACAGGTGGCAGAAACATTGTAAGAGCCAGAGGACAAAATGTCAATGTCTATAAAGTTTTCCATAGACATTAAAAGGAAATGTTCTCATTAATCTCAAAAATGGGGTTTCCTGAGAAAAACCAAAATCATGATGAATCCAGTTGACATGGCAACATGGAGAGGAAGAATCCAACTGGTTCTACTACTAGATGGTGCCTGAGGAGAAAGGTGAGACTGGAGAAAAGCAAGCCGTGACTTCAGCTCAGTTCTGTATGTGACTGAATGAGCCTAATGGTTACATTCACTGTTACCAGTCACCTGTTCCTGCAAAGGAAAGCTGCTCTGCACCTCTGCCAGGCTCGATCCAAGAGCAGGGTTTCCTGGATCCTCAGCTGCAGGTTTGGTGTGGGCTGCAGGTGCCTGGAGAGCAGTGTACACTTGCTGCACAGAAGAAGGTGGCTGAGTCTCCAGGCTGAGAATCTGTGATGTGCAAGGAGAGCTGTCTATCACTTTCTCTGAAGAACACTGTGAGTCTTCCATCTTCCTTGTTATTTGACACTGAACTCATGGTTAACAGGAGTGAAAGTCCTTCACCAGGGAACTGCTTGTACCATGGGGTGTAGTCTAATGCACTGTTCTCATAAATACAGTTCAGAACGGAAGTCCCTCCTTCCCAGACTGTCAGAGATTGGGGACTTTGTCTCAGTTGCTGCTGGTCACTCCCCTCCTGCTGCTGGCTACTCGCCCCTGTGGAGAGAAATAATAAATGTCATTATGCTCCTGGTATGTCCTTTCTGCCTATGGTTTCAGCAATCATTACTTGGTCTGGTGCACTAGTTCTCCACATTAATCTCACATCCTGGGGTTTCTGCTCCATGACTCCCAATCTGTGTGAAGGTTAAGGCTACAAATGATGCTTTCAGGATCTTGTCATTGCTCCAAGACAGACGTTTTGGGAGAACACAATTGGCCACATTTTCTCTCCCAGAACACAGACACAGACTCCAACTTCACAGTCACCTAGTTCTTTCAATAGGCTCCACCCCTCACAAACACTTCGTCTAAAACTATTTCTGACATGGGAAGAACTTACCCAATTGGCTCGAATTCAGTATTGTTGATAGTACAGTCAATGGGAATCAGAAATCCTCAGATAATTCTACCATTGTACACTGTTGGTAGAAATGTATGTTTATATCGCTACAAAGAATAGCTGTGTGGACTTTCTGAAAGTCATAAAGAAAGAAATGAGACAGTGAATGTGAGAGAAGGAAAGAGGGTGAGAGAGCAAGAGATCAAGCAATAATCCACTTAAGAACACTCATCCAGGGTAACTGATGTCATCATATAAGAGAGAGACCTGCATATGTGTTTATTACAACACCATTCATAATTGGAAGGTGCAGCCCTACAGTGGGTACCACCTGTCAAAGGATTAATGAAAAAAATTGTGATTGAAGCAACAGAGTAATGCTGAACTACAGGTTATATGAACTGAGCCATCTACAGAAAAATGGATGGTATTGAAAGACACACAGAGTCACTCAACTCATGTGTTCTCATATGTGAAAACTTAAAAGAAGACAATGAAATGAAAGAAGAGATGGTTTGAGTGGCAATGTGATCTCGGTAAGAAAGGATCCGTGAGTATGGAAATACATTAATCAGTAATTTTGGGTTAATAATTGAGACAGAGCTAGCCTGTAAGAAAATGTTAGTAACCATCCCACAGATTCATAATTAATGCACTGTCCCTGTGTGTCATTTGGTGCTAACATGGCTGTTAGACGAGGCTGGTTGAAAAGTGCTGTTAAAAAAAGGTGCCTGCAGCGTGGGTACTAAGAACTTCTACTTAAAACTAGACAAAAGCTCAAAAGGAGATCTTTAGAAAAAAAGAACAGAGACAAGCAAGGATCTTGGTTGCAGCATTTTTCTCAGGTGGGCTCTCTTTTGCTACAGACAAGCAGATTCCCGCAACTCCTTTAAGGGAGGTTCCTGTCTCAGCATAAGCAGAGAAAACTGCAGGGGTGCCTCGACCCTGGAGACATCAACCTAGAACCCAAAGACCCAAGGGAGGGGAATGGGGGCAAGAGACATGGAGATTGACCACAAGACAGGGTTCTGATCAAGTGGCAAATTTAAATCTCTTCCTGGAGCTTTTGTAGGCAGACAGAGCAGGATGTAGGGGAGGGGCAGGGGAGGTAAAAAGAATAGTTGAGAACCAGATGTTCTTGCAAGCAGAGTATAGAAAATCACAAAGAATGGATGGCTGGAAAAGTGGTAAAATCAAACAAGACAGGTTACTATAATAATGGGGCTAGTGGTTTATATGCTAGGCTGATCTTGCTAAATAGGGATAGTTACTAAATCATCAAATCTTTCTGATATAACTGAAGGTCCAAATGTATAGCCAACAGAAACAGCCAGAGTTCAGCCAAGATTCATTTCATAACTGATCACAGACCCAGTCTCAGTTTCAACATATGTCCCCTTTCTTGTTATTATGCAGCCAAGATTCTACATCAGAGGGTGTAAGTGGCCAGGCCCCCTTATTGACTTAGACAGGAATAGGGACTTTTTACTGTTACCCCTTTTAGCAACCTCTTGGAATTGCCTCAAGAGTTGGAATTTCCGATGTTATTTTTGTAGGGGACGAGGTTATGGAACATCTGTCTCAATGCACTAAGGCATATTCCTCAGAAGGCTAGGCCTTCATACATTACCATCTATCTCTGCACCTCTGAAGCTGGCTGAATGGGTATAGGGCTAGTTCCATTTCAGGGGGAACAGCACAAGCTTATTGGCTATCGTGGAATTTGGTCATCCTCCTCTGAGGCCAATTTATGGTAGTGAACCTGTGTAGACCGTGTGGCCGACTTTACTTGATTTTTGACAGAGGCTACTAATTTATGAAAGGTCCATATGTGCCAAAGGAGACCAAAAGCAGGAGTCCTATAAGAGACCCGAGCAGGGAAGCAAACAAAGTACTCAACCATGGAGATGTAGAGAGCCAATTTTGATACTAGGATTCCTGTCATTCTCGAGTCTTTTGGCATTTTTCTAATCCTTCTCTAACCCTTGCCATACTGTCTTTGATGATTCCTGAGTGGTTAACATAAAAGCAACATTCTTCCTTGAGCACAGTACAAAGGCCTCACTTTTGTACAAAAAGTAAGCCGCGTCCTGGAATGTTTTGGAGACCTACCTCACCCAGGGACTGAAGAGACTCCTTTAGGTAGCTGATCTGATTCTGAAGTTCCTTAACATCTCTGCCTTTGGTAGCACTTAGCTCTGAATAGCTAGTCTGACCTATATTACTGGATGATATCATGGTGCCTGCACCTACCACTCTTAGTGGATGGCTATAGGAAGTGCAGTAATGGGTTCCCTGCTGGAGCACACAAGAGGGGTGCATACCTGGGTCAGATGGGAGATGTCATTCTGTAAACATGTTTCTCTAATTAGTTAATGAATAAAGCACTGTTGGCTAACAGGAAAGCAAAATAAGCAGGGCTCTGAGAGTAGGAGGAGAGAGAAAGAAGTAGGGAGGAGATACCAAATGGAGTATAGCAGTTAATTAAGGATCGGGATAAACAAATAGGCCGAGTAGATGTTTATTCAGGGAGAAATAACTTACAACCTAGACAGATGAACACCAGGAAATTCAACCCGATGCTCTCCTCTCTGAATCAAGCCAGCAAGAGAGCTTTTCCAAGCTCTCTCTCTGAACTCCTTCCACAGGTCACTTCCGCCCATGGCTCCACCCCCGAATGGGAGTGGTCAGTGACACAGAAGGACTATCTCCCTATACATGTAGGATGGAGAGAGAACTCTGGTCCCTCTCTCGGGTAAGCCAAGACCAGATGGAAACATTTCGATTAATGGAAATGGGTTAATATTTAAGACAGAGCTTACCAATAAGAAATGCTAGTAACAGGCCAACAACATTATATCTAATACAGCATCTCTGTGTGTTATTTGGGGCTGGCACTGTTGTGGAACCAGGCAAGCAGGAAAACAGACTCATACATGGGTCTGTTCCCAGAAGTGAAAAAACTCATCAGGACAATAGTTAGTTAGGTGAAGAACAATCTGTACATGGGGGCAGAAGCCAACATCTGAGAAATAATGAGTAGACAACCAAGGGGTGAGTCCATCAAGACAGGCCCATCAGGTATCATTGGGAGGAATAACATAATACTCATAGGTATCAATAATTATTGTGGTATTTCATAGCTGGGTATATGACAGGGGTGGAGAGGGATGGCTCAGATGGGTAAGGCAGAGCCCTGAGCCAAAACTTGCTGTCAGGTGAGACTGGTTACTAAAGCCGGTTTCCAGAGACAGTAATTAGAGTGACTGGTAGTATAAAAGGGTGCAGAAATAGCAATTCCTTCATAGAAGTGTGGGGATGAATGACAGCAAAGTCAACAGTCTTCGACTAGTTTAGGGGTAGTGTAGTTTATCACCAGGAAGGTCTGGTTGATGAGAGTCACCACAATGTCCTGGATTTGTCCATTTGGAGTCTGGGCTGAAGTCCTATGGCAAAGTAAGATTAGGTTCTCTGGTGCTATCCGGTTTTGGATATGGGCCTGTTGTAGGAGGGAGTATGGGTGATGGGGGCAGCTCCCCACCCAACAAATAACATTGGGGCCAATAGCAACAGTGCGGGTGTAAATGGGGGTTTCATTGAGGAGCTTAATTGAAAAGGTGATTCCCTCATCATATCATATCTATCCTTATAAAGGCAAAGGGTCCAGGTGTATACTCGATAGCAATTTGGGGCATGAAGACCGTGGGTGGTAAAGGTAATTTTGAGAAGATTACACTAGCTCTTTGTGGGTGAGGATGTATGCCGGTCCTTAGGGGCCAGGATAGTTTAAGTTGATTCATAACATTTACTAATGCAGCAATAGGTGATACGCGGGTATCCAGCAGTGACTGTGATGCAGTCCCAACTGGAGGAGGGTTTCCAAAAGGTGTCACCTGTGGTTTCACAGCCCCAATTTTTTGTAGTAATAATCAGAGCTGCCTCCGCATTTATGTAGGAGGCTGGGGTCCCTATAGCGGCTGGGCATACATAAAAGGTGTAACTCTAAGTGACTGCCCATAGGCTTGGATGGGAGCATCCAGCTAGGCAGGGGCCCTCAAAGTCTATAGAAGGTTTGGCTGACTGATCAAAGAGGCACTCAGTACCCCACAGGGCAGCAGCACCCAAGGGCAATTTGCACAGATCAAGGTTAAGTTGTTCAGATCACCAAGAGATAATGTGAACATGAGATGCGGACCAGACTATGTCTAACTTTCAGAGAGGACAACCCAAGTGTGGTTCCAAGGGCTGTGGTGGCTCTGTCCGTTTATGAAAGGCCTATGAGGGAGGGGGCAGCAAGGGGCTGAAAGGAGATCAAGAGAAGAAAGAAAATGGGCAAGAGGGAGTTAGACTTTCATCCAGGTGATGTTTGCAAAACTGGTGGCTTGGTATTTATCACTGTCATCATTTTTAGGAGCATCTCTATCACGGTTAGCAGCATCTGTGGGAGAAGAGAGAGAGGTCTCTGGCAGAGGCAATCGCTCCAGTCTGGACATTATGTCACAGAGGGGATGGTGGTCACTTTTAACAAGCCTCTCATGCAGCCATGTGGGGGCATCATGCTGTTGATCATAAATGCAGGTTGAGCCTTGTCTCTATATTAGGATGGGGTCTGGGCCATTTCAAGTGCCAGTAAGGGGAACTCTCCACTTTGTTAAAGCATGTGACTTGGTTGTGGTAGGAAGCAATGGGCTGCTATGATGTTCATGGACAGATGTTTGTCCTTCTTATGCAGTATGACAATGAGTCCCTGCTCTGCTTATCTGTGAACATTTGAAAGAACATTTATAAGTAATTGGAGACCTTCCCTGTGCTCTTGTTTGTTCCAGGAGAACTAATAATTGGTAGTGTATGTATAGGACCAGTTGGTAAAGGTGCCTCCTCCCTCGTGGACACCCAGGAGGGAAGTCTGCCTTCCTCTGCTCACAATTGTGAAAAAGACAACATAAGAAAGACCATCAGGGTACCATTTCCCAGGATTTGCTTTAGTTCCCACAATGATTCCAGGCAATCTGGATGAACCAGTCTGCTTCTCAGTCTGATCATAAACATAGACAAAATACCCTGTTTCCCAAAAGCTCTCACTGAGATTTCAGGTACAGTGATGAGCACAGGACAAAAAGTCCAGTCAGTGTCTTCATAGCTCTCCCTGGGGACTTGGACTTCAGCCAGGTAAGAGGCTTCTGTGGTCAGCTCAGTTCTCTGTCTTCACAGCTCTTCAGGTTCTTCAGTTGCCTGCACAAAAACTGCTGACTGAAGCTGCTCTTGCAGAGCTCAAACACTTCATCTCTAATATTGCAGCAACAGGGATGCTCTGGCACCTGTTGAACAAATTCTCAAATAAAATACTTACAAACCAGTTTCTAGTTCACATGGAAAATAAAGCATCCATAATGGGAGACCATGTTGGGGAAATCTATAGAGACACCTGAAAGGAGCTGTTGGGAACTGACACATGTTAGGACATCAGTTGTGGATCCTCCATGCTACTGAGCCGGGACCTCAGAATGTGGGCAACCTCGTTTAGCTTGGTCTGTTTGGAAGGACTCTGGCAGGGGAAAGACCATGCATCCTGGTGCTAGAGCCAGTTTTTGGAGCCTATTTCATAGGCCGGGATGCCTTGTTCAGCCTAGTCCTGCTTCAACATAATGTGCTATGCTTTGATAGGCTCTACCCTATCAAGGGATGAATGGGAGGTGGGTTGGGAAGATGGGAACAAGTAAAAGGACAGGGAGGAGGGTGAACTGAGGCTGGTATGTATGATAAGAAACTAAATAAAATAAGAACAGCTATGATGTGCTCAAGAGCAAACTTAAATACATAGAGACCTCTGAAACTGATGTTCTGAGAGTCTTTCAATCTTACATGAGTAGAAGTTTTAGTTATGGATAAATAGAAATTATAAAAGGCCAGTTTTGCTAAATTAATAAGAATGCAAAGAATTGTGAAGGGCTGTTTTTGTGCAGTGCTTATAAAGTGAGTTCTTTCATGGCAAAAACTAGTAAAAAAATCTAATGAAGCAGAGAGAAATTCTTAATATTGGAAGGGGGAGGTGCTGGTTGGCTTCCCCTGTGTCACAGGAGAGACACTTATAATGGAAATCTAAGCTTCTGATTTGTTCAGGGAGAACTAAAGAGCAAGGAGGCAAAGGCTGTGCCACATGACATCAGCAGTGCCTTCTGGAAATTCTATTGTAACCTGGAGATCTCTTGGAATCCTGTGATGTCACTTGTTATAGCAACACCAACTGCCCTTAGGACGGTTGATCATTCAACGCCTATAAGGTTCACTTATAGATATGTTTTCAAGACTGCAAACTCTATTTGGGAGGAGGAATGGAGAATGTGAAGAGACTGGAGTGAGGAAGAAGGATGCTGGCCCTAAGTCTCAAAGGAAATCATGGAGAATTCGATGGTCCTTGGGAAGACACAGTGAGTTGAAGGAAGAGACTAGGGAGCTTTCTGTATGTGACAGCCTTGAGCCATCCAGGCTCAGGAACTGGGGCTTCTGGGAAACATTAGGTCTACACTGCTTCTCTGGTTTCCTAAAGAGTTTACCCACATCAAGGATTCATGATGGTTGGTTTAACATAGTCAGAAATGGAAAAGACTGAGACATTTGTGCTGCGGACTTTCTGCTTTCATGGTGAGGGGGGAGAAGGTACAGAGGAATTAATTACATTTCAATACCTTCACTGTACCTTGCCCCCACTGGAGTCCAATAGGTTATGTGACAGTACTTATAGGGAAAGAAGTGTGCCCTGGCAAATGGTGAGATTGTTGTGCTTTACATCACAGCCACTAGCAGGGCTGGGGCACCAAATGCTGCTGTCTTACAATTATCCCTAAAGTTTCTGACTTCCCTGCTGTGAGTGGCACACAGGTCTCCAGTTCTGCCCGAGAGCTATTAGAGCCAGTGGACATTGGCAGAGTGTGTCTGGGTGTCCTGGTCTGTTAGTAATGATGTCTTCGTGAATCTTGGGACTATGTTCTGCCCCTGTGGTGACTTTTCCGATAATATGAGAGTCTGAAGCATCAAGTAAGTGATTTGGCCATCCCTGAACTACCTGAGTGAATGTGACAGTAGCAATTATCTCCAGGCTACTTATACCACAAGGGTGAAGTCTCTGAAGCCAAGGTACATCCTCTACAGCTGTGAATGAGCTATAGGCCTCTCTCCTCTGGGCCACATGATGCAGGCCGACATAAGAAACCATATAACTTCTGAGACTCTCACCTTCTAGGAAGTAACTGACATCTACAGAGCAAAATACTAAAGTCTGGTCTTTGGGAACATGCTAGGGGAATGTCTCATCTGTCCCTTACTTCCCGAGCATCCTTCAATGTGCCAGGTTTGACTGAGAGGAGGTAGTACGGAGGGTCAGGACTGTCCTTTGAATTGGGTATTTCAGAGATACCTCACCTTGTCTAACATGTTTGTCAGTAAGACACAATATCAGAATAGATTTAGTCATCACATATCACTTATTTGTTCTGATGTTTGCCAAGCACACGTTAGAAACAACATTCACACTTCTGGAGAATTTACTCCTCAAACTGACCTTGATACTGACTCTTCATTTCATGACTGCCAGTAAATTCAAAAATATGAAGTTGGGTTCTGGGAAAATTATTGGGCTAAATACTCTACTTTTGTGTCATTTACCTGTCCTCATGCCACAATGAATGTTTTAATTTAAGCTGGCTGTGTACCCTTCCCTAAGTCATGTACATTGTAACAGGTGATTCCTGATTAAAAAAAAAAAATGTCTTTTGTGTGGCTCTAGGTGAAGCACCATAGCAGTGACATGCGACATACACTCCCCCATGTGTATGACAAATTTCTTTGTTGGAAATGCCTTTGCACATCTCTGTGTCCTCTCTATCTTTTCTCAAACATGAGTACAGGAATGGACCACCACTGTTCATGGCAGTGTTAGGTCTTGTGTTGGGGGATCACCTGTAGCCCCAGTGATTAGTGACTCTAGCCTGACCTGTTACAGGTTGAACACACATTTGATAAACTGTTATGGCTGTGATGTGTTCTGCTGAGGTTGCAGGGTAATTTTAATCCATTATGGGGATTATATTGTTTTTATAGGACAACTACAATCCCTACCACATCAACATATTTTTCCAGACATTTGGATCCTTCACAATGTGCTTACATTTCTAGAAAACTTTATTTCTCCTGTTATTGACTAGAGATCTCTAGATGGGGCTGAGACATAACCTACAATGTTTTGGAAGTGAGTCTTCTACCTCTACACATGTTATTGAGTGTATACTAATGAAACAGACAGAGATCACTGGCTCTGCAATGAGGTTGTAAAGAAGGTCTTCCATTATGTAACTGCTGAAGTTCCTGGGATGGTCAGTATGGTTTCCAGTGAATTGCAGATGATCTAGTTACTAGGTAGGCAAGGACAGCTAGTGACCCTTATAGAGTCTCTACTCTGAACAATTTTATTGTACTATGGAGAGCCGTTGGATTTCCCTATAGTGTCATCACCCATGCTCTTGAACACCAAGTGAATGTGGGAATACATTAGTGTCCATAGACATGTTGGCAAGCCTGAGCAAGATGCTTGAGAGAGAAAACAGAGAACATCGTGAGAGAAAAAGAGATAAAAAGGAAGCTGACCTTCAATCTCACTGTAAAACATGGAGAAATAAATGGTTCTGGGGAAGGTACAGTGAATCTTCTTCATGGTATGGCAAGATTTCTTGAGGAGGTAGAACTTGCTATGGGCCTTGCAAGAGTAGGACTTGACATCTGGGAGCATCTGAAAAACAATAAGTTCATCCTGCTTCTCTGGGTCCCCAAAGAGCTGACCCAGTGTAAATGTTTTTCATGGATAATGTGATGGAGCCATGCATTTACAAACCTGCAGTTGGTTTTCTGTAACACCCTTACCCTCTTTGTGAGTGAAAAGGAAGGCCGGCAGGAACAAAGGAGTGACTAATGGGGTGTATCTCGCATGGTGGGGTTGTTGCCACACTTCATCTGAATGAATTCCTTCAGTTTCCATGGGAATCTTGTACTAATAAGAAGCAAGGGAATCTCCCCTGGTCAAGAACCAAAGTATTGGACATTCAGATGCTTTTGTTCTAGACACATGTCAACAGGACTTATCTAAACTATTTCAGATATGAAGTGACACTGTCGACCAAATCTACATGGGTGGGGATCCTTATGCCTTTCAAAGACGGGGATTTAATTGGGGAATGATTCCCATGACTAACCATGGTGTTTGAAGTCAGAGACCTAGCTCATGGACACCAGTGTGAGCATAGCTGCCCTGTTCTCTGAGGTGTCTACTGGGTCCCTAATATTACCTCTTCATTGGGCTTTGACTTGGTCCTCAGCGTAGAGGCCACTCTAATATTCCAGTTGACTTTTCTTCATCTACCTGAAGGGACTACTAGGGAGGTATCATCCCAACTCTCCACCTTCACTGAGGAGGCCCAGCAGATGGAGATTTTGGAGGAACTCTCCATTAAGCTACAGAGTATGAAATATGAACGAATTCAACTGAGGGCAATCCTGGCCAGTTATACCAAGAAGAATTTGAACAACAGGTAATCATTATTCCAGTTCTCTGATATCCTTCTTGGCTCCACAGAGTCAAGCCAAGACTTCCTGAGCTCAAGAGGCTAAAACTTCAGGGTGTCCTGGTGTGTAAACTAACTTTCTCTTGTGAATCAGAGAGGCAGAACTTGGAACCTGGGTAGGTGAGACATGTTGATACAGGCTATTGTGTTTCCTCCAAATGAACAGCAGAGCCTGTGGCCTGAATCACAGTCTGGGGATAGGGACAGAAGTGTAGGAGCCCTCGATATGCATTAAAAGATGCTGTGGCAGGTGCTGGATTGAGGGACACACTAAGTCCTATGAGTTTGTGGAAAGTCTTAGTGCTTGACCAACACATGATTGTATACTAAAAGCTCCTAGCATCAACTGGAAGAGCCTAGTCACATTCGCCCATCTCAGTTTGTGGCCAAGACACGTGAAGCTCATCACACTTCTCCACTCTATATTTCATCCTCATTCTTGGAAACACTGCCAACTCTCTGCACTTCACGGATCTCGAGGTATATGGGGAGGGTTGACAGAGTGGGAGTGTTTGTGTACATATATTCCTGGGACCCTGGAGACAGTGGCATCACCTGAGGTTTTGGCATTCTCAGTTTCTATAATATGCCCCTTCTGAGCTCAGGTAACTCCAATTTTTTCAGCATATCTCTTGGCCACTATGCTCACTTTGGTGGAACATTAGATTCCCCTGTAGAATTTACCAAGGACCCGTGAAATTGGGACTCCTCTCTGGAAATACTTGTGGTGTGCTCTAGTCCTCTGTGTGAAATAGGCACCAGAATATGTATCTGTTTTCTCAAGAGAAGAGAAATGTCATCAGAGGTTTCTCTTGGGAATAGATATGTGGCAGAGATTCCTAGGAATTTCTAAGGTAGCCAACCTATATCTCCAAGACCTCTAAGGGTTTCATACAGCCCTGTATAATTGCCTTTGGCCCCCTGTGTATACTGGCCTAGGGACAGTATAGAAAGTTAAAAGCACCAGGAAACCACAGTGTATAGTTGCCAGGCTGTGGCATCCACTGAGCTGGGGAAGTCCACATCACAGCCTGTTCTCATGTGATCCTTGAGACCTGTGTTCATGGGGTTCTTTCTCCTGGGGTCATGTCCTACGACAGGCTGAATTCTTTTGAGATGATGAAAAAGGATCATGAACGGGTGATGTCAGACCTTCAGAAATTGCCCCTGGAGATCAGTGATTCCTTGAACAAGTGCAACCAGCTGATTGAAGAGAACAAATCCTACAGGCAAGTGTCAGATTAAGCTTGTGAGGGGCTGATTTTGTGCCCTTTGTCTTTGATCCACAGTGAAGACATACATTCTATCCTTCTACCTATTAGCAAGCAGCCTTCCTTGTGACTCTTGAATCTGTGCCTCTTGAAATGTACTGCTAACTGTAAAAAGACACCTAGCTTCTCTCAGTAATGTGCTTTATATGAGGCCCCTGATTTAAAACTTGTTTAAAGCATGAAGTGGGTGTCAGTCAGCCTAGGTCTCTCAGACTTTGGCAGGGGTGACACCCAGGTAGTTCCCATGGGTAATTTAGACAGAATTTATTTCAGTTGGGATTTTTACCCTCCCCCAGAGGGTGTCTGCCCTCTACCTGCTGAAGCTTTCCCAGTACCATGATCAGGTAAGCACAGGTGTGGGCTTCATGCTGTTCTCAGTGTCACAGTATATTTGTGGTACCAGGATTTTCATAAGTAGTTTGAAAAACTAGATTAGGCCTGCTTCTGAGTGATGCTGGCTGGCTACAATCTTGGGTTGTCTGGGGGCCTAGGAATTTTCAGGAGTGGTGGTAGGTAGGGATGGTAAATGTATGCTGGCTGGGACATAACGTTTTTGAATGGTTGTTCAGTTACCTTCACAGCCTGATCCTACGAGATTTGACTCAGGTGAAAAACCATGTCCATGTGTTAAGACTGGAGAAGAGAAAGCTGTGGGAGGAGCAGATTGCACTACGAGGGACCTGTGAGGAGGTGAAGAAGCTCTTTAAGGAGGTCCAGGAGAAGATCTGTGAATCCTGTGCTGAGGAGTATCAGGTAGGCTGAGGCAGTGCAGGCAGGATGCCCACCTGTCCAACCATAAACATAGAGATCCACCTGTAACCATGCACCCACAATTCCAGACTCCCACCTACATACAATCCAATTTTACATTTCTGTGATCATTCATAAGACTCTCTATCGAGTTATCCTCTTGTAAGAAATTTAGTGGTTTGCTATCAAACACTCCTGCACTGCTAGAACCTGCAGTACATTTAGAAACATCGGTCAATCACTTATCACACAGTTGCATGTAGTTGTATTAAGGAGAGCTGCTAAGCAAGGAGCTCCTAATCCGGTAGCAGAGATATGGAAATGTATGTTAGTATACATTGTTATGTTCGTGTGTGTGTGTGTGTGTGTGTGTGTGTGTGTGTGTGTGTGTGTTTCTGAATATTTATAATTTCACTTACTCAGGAACATCATTAATAATAGGGAGGTCAATGGTGTTGAGAAAACACTTTGTCTGCTCACTTTACATTTAGCATATATTGTATGCTGCTGCCAATTTTTCCATGTGTCCACCCTGGTCTCTAGAACTAAAGGACACAATAACTAGTGTAACTCGGTAGTTTCCTGGTTTTGTAGAGGGGAAAACATTTATCTGTAAGAAAAGCATTTGGAGCAAACCAAAGAAACGCTGTTTAAGAATGTGACAGGGGGTCACTATGACAAAACAAGGTTTCTGAGAAGCAGGTTTTGCATCTTCAGTGTTTGTGTCCTTTCTCAACTCTGGGTGAACAGTGATTGCACACTCAAGGGTCTGAAAGCTCACTGTGTCTTCTCTGTACCCTGTTTTGTCATCATCAGCATTGCCTGCTATCATTTTCTTTCCACCTTTGCCTAACCTTGCTTCAGTTAATCTTGGGCTTGGAGCTTTGATGGATTTCATTTGAGGAGAGATTCTGACTTTCCGTGTGCTTCCAGCTCCATCTCTGTCCAGCAGGAGTCTCATGGCCTTCCTGTGGTGTGACAATGGGGTGTCTGAGTGCTCCCTGCGAAGTCACATGATGGACTAAAGCACTCACCGTGTGCTGTGTCTTCAGCACTCAGTAACAGTTTTTCTTCAAAGTTATTCACCCTGATTAAAATCAGACTCATGGATGATTGGGAGAAAGAAAAGTCAGAGATTGTTGGTGGTGGAAAATGATGTCCCTCAGTGAGAACCCACCACCCAGTGGACCTAGTGATTACAGAACATGAAGTACTTGTCCTCAGAGAAGCTAGAGATCATCAGAGTTGTAACAGCATTTCTCAGAGATGCCTCAATGCAGGAACTACCCAGATTCCCATCATTCGATGAATGCGAAAGTACAATGTGGTTGAGTCTTTACATGGAATATTGTTTAGCATGAAATAATATATGCAACCATTACTCTCTGAATTATTCAGCCTTGTGCTACTCAGGCAAATCCCTGACACAATCAATTTATAGGGAAGAACTGTCATTTTTGATGCCTGCTCGTGGAGATTTTCTAGTATCCTGAGATCATTACTTTTGTGCCTGTAGTGAGGCAGTTTGTGCTTATAAGAGTTGGTTTTGGAGGAATTTGCTTACCTTGGGGCACTAGGAAGCAGTGAACATGACTAGTGGGCTGGTCCACCACCATCCGATATCACTGTGCTGGGGGATATTCCTCCACTGCACAGCCTGGGGAACTAACTATACAGGGTTGTCTAACAGGCCAGGACCCGAAATGTACACCTGTCTGTGTGTTAAGTTTACAGGACAGACACGTCAATGAGTGAGCTGCCTATTTCTCATGCCCAATATGTCCTCGCTCATCCAACAAAAGTTTATCATGTTCTCAAGTATCCCTGGTGATTGCTACTTATATTAGCAATAACTGGTAAACTAAACATGTAACTACATTACAGTTCCTCTAAGTGTGCATACTTTGACATGTGTGTTCTCAAGTGTTTATGTGGGTGAGGAACCATACACTGAGAGCACATTCTCTAATGAACAGGAAGAAGATAGCTTAGATGAAAGATTGAAGAACCTCCTGAAGCAGAAGGCGCTGATTACCCATTACAGGGACTTGGCAGAAAAGATGGAGCCTCTGTTCAGTGTCTTAGAGAAGAGGTCGGAGCCCAACCCAGGAGGAACCCTAAAAACCATGTAGGTCAACAGTACCTGGATCTCTGTCCTCTTTGGAAATATAGCCATCTGGATTGCTCTCAGCCCCAGGGAGGGAAAGAATATCTCATGGTATTATGCTTTCCCACTCTAAATTATATCCTCCAGGAAACACTATTTTTTGATTTGTTTAACCCCTATTCTCTTCTGATCGATCTCTCTGCTCTCTTCTCAGTCTTTGTACCCTGTGTCGCCACAAATCTCCCTATGGTATCCCTAAACCTAGTAAGAGTAGGGTTAGTTGTGGAGGACAGTTTGTGCTCCTGCCATTTTATTTACCTCCCAGATAATCACCTTTAAAGAGAAGTGCTTACCTTTGGGCAGATCTCCATGCCGTTCTCCCTGATGATTACAGGTTCTCTGCAGTGTGCATCCTTTTCCTGTGAAAGATTTTTCTGGTTATAAGAACATTGATAGGTTACAAATTGATCTCCTGCACAATTCTGTGTTGTAAGAATGATTACAACAGTAAAATCTTTTATTTTATAGGATCCCTAGAGTGTCTACATTAAGTTTCCCAGGTTGCTCACATTCACCTAGTATCTAATCAAGACCATGCATATGTGTCCTTAACTCTTACTCTTACATTGCTACTCTTTTATTTTATTTCCAAAATAATGCACCTAGACAACTGGAGAAATGGGTTGTATTTTCTTGCCCAGAACAGGGTAGTTATCTGTTCATCTTCTAGCAGATTTTTAAAGCAGGAAAAAATCCAGGCCCAGGTATTCTCTGACCCGTCCCTCTTGGGGAATGCAGGGACTGCCCCTCTACTAAATAGCTTATACAGCAGATCCCCACCAGGCCTGTTTCCTAATTGCCTTCATGCTCTAGGTCAAAAAATCTCCAATCTGAGTTGGATCCAGTGCCAGCCCAGGATGAGACTCCTGCAGACAAAGATGCTGCAGCAGAAACATTAAATCTCACAGGCAAGTTGTCACCATAGCCTCCCCTTCCACAGCAAACAGCATTCCTGGCAGTAGTAAGGGCTCTTGCCCTTGGCTTCCAGTTTGAATATACCCTGACTATTTTCTAGACTGTGCCCCACCCAGGTTGCTCGTGGGTCTGATTACCTTTTTTTCGCACTAGCAGATCCTGAGAGAACTGAGGAGTACAAAGAAGCCTTAGACACCGTGACCCTTGACACTTTACACTCTAGTATCAAGGCATCCTCCTCTGAAGAAGGCACCACCTCATAGCTGTGAATTCACCAGTGAGGCAAATACCAGCTGACCTCCAGGTGATCCAGCTCCAATCAAACACATGGGTCTGTTGACTCAATATTCCCAAAGGGGAAAAATGCAACAAAAATAAGTTTGAATTACAGCACATGAGACAAGAATTACTGAGAACAAAGACATTGAACAGAATGGGAGGGCTACAATATCATGAATGTTAGACATGTTGGAGAAAAAAAAAACTTTTTCTGTCATCTTTATATCCATGGCTTTGCCTTCCTCAGTGAGTCTTCAGCCCTTCCTATGAGGTGGGAAATTATTCTTAGAAGGCTGTTCTGATGTAAATGTTTTCCAGAATGACCACACACAACAGCATCATTTTTTATTCTTCAGTCCAGTATAGAAGATGAGACCATGTCATGCACACGCGTCACTGGGAGAATGCACTAGAGAGATGGCCTCAGTCCCTCATTCCTCTTTTTTCCTCCATTTTTAAAATGAATGAGGATTCTTCAGTTTAACAGCCCGGACTGAATGGACTGGTCCTGAGAAAGCATTTATAGAAGACATCTGAGTCAACTTTGATGTCTTTGGGGATCCAGATGCTGCCAACAGTATTGTTGGGTCCCTAGTAAGCACAAAAGTCTATGTTGGCCAAAAGAATGAAATGGTGGCCAAGACACAACAGGATTGGCAGAGGGTGATACTTTATCAAGAGCTTCCTCTAGTGCCACAAACAATGCTCTAAGAACAAGTCTCAACCTTAGTCTTGTTAAGAGCTTGACCTACAAAGGCCAATGGAGTCATAGCTGTACTAGATTGCAAAAGACTTTACAATTGACACTGGCCTGTATACCATATCCAAGGCCATCCACAGGCTGTAGGTCTGAGCTGCTAAATCTGCAGCAACCTAGTGCTGTTTAGCTTAATTTTTTATTTGCCTGTTTGGTTAGGTTTGCTTGCTTTGGTTTTTGTTTTGTTTTTGTTGTTGTTGTTCTCTTTGTTATGGTTTGATAATTTGTATTTATTTGTTCTTTCTTATCTTATTATTATTGGTTCTGTATTTTGATAAGTTTATTAACTGTTTATATATTGACTGTTTTCTTTAAGCTCCAAAGTAGTAATATGACTGTGTTTTAATGAATAACAAGAGATTTCCAACACTTCTCTCTTCGAATCAATTATTTTTTTCAGATGTGGTATAACCTTTAATTTTCTTTTTGCAAGATTAATTCATGTGCTTCATGAACATACTTTCAAGACAACTTTCACAATGTAAATGGAGGTACAAAAGATTAAATAAGTTCAAAACACACCTAAATAGCAAGAATAGTAAGAGAGTTATCATTATTACACATTTCAAAATATAAAATTAACAACCATAATAATTAAAATGACATGATAGTCACACAAACATAGACTACATGTGACTTCTGATTAATTCTGGTAAGCTTGACACTTATTTTGCCCCCGATTTAAGGTACTTTATTAAAGTCTTTGTGTGTCACCGTGCAACCAAGTATTTGGCACCACGCATCCATGTCAATGTTCAGGCAATATTAAAGAAGAGTAGGAAGGAAGAATTTAAGAGCTAGAAGATAGAAAGGACTGCCGTGGCGTGGAGATTTCTGGATATGACATAGGTGTCATATATATATATATACAGATTCATAGGATATGTGGTTACTTCCATAAGAAATTCTTGCAGGAGATAAAGGCAGTCCAGTTCCTCATATAAATGAGGTGGTGATCTGTAGGATCACTCCATGCAGAAGACTATTTTTTTCTGATAGGTGCTAGACAAGGAGATATCACTTTTCCTAGTAGACATCTGTAGTTTACAAATGTTTCAATGAATGGCCACACACACACACACACACACTGACAATAACACTTATTTATAGCACATGGTATCTTAGTTTCCTTTCTGTTGCTTCTGCTGCTATGGCTAATATCTTGATGAAAAAAAAAAAAACTGTGGAGAAGGAGAGCTTTGTGGTAGCTTATAGATCCACATCACAGACTATCATTGAGGGAAGTCAGTACAGATACTTGAAATCAGGCTTGCTTCCTATTCTACACAACATTACTACTGGCCGAGCAATAAATACACTTTACATCCAAAGAGATATAGCAAATGCAAAGAAGACCTGCCTTGCAGGTCAATTTCTACTTATCCAGGCTTCTTATACAGTCTAGGACCACCAGCTTTGGGATACTTGGTCCCATAGATGGCTCAAACTTCTTATACCTATCAACAGTCAAGACAGTCATCAAAATCAAATCTGTATCTTGTTTTTCACCATTGGACCAGAAATGCACAACTGGTCAAAATACCAAGAATAAGTGAATCTATGGTGCAAATTCCAACTGATACATCTCCATTGCAACCCTACTTCTAAGACAAGAGAATCATACAAAAGAGGAGGCAGAAAGAGTGTAGGAAACAGAAGACTAGAATGCTTGCTGATAGATAAGTTCCCTAGGACTGACCAGTGAAATACATCCAGAAATCTAAAAATATGGTTGCCTGAGAAAAGCTAACATAAGAGCACCAGTTCCCAACTTGGATTCGACAGATCAATGCCTGCATGAAGTCTTGGAGGTGATCCCATCTAAACTCAAAGTTAGAGTCCTCCAGGGAAAAGCTCTCACAGAGATTTTACAGTCCCATCTTGTTAGTCCTGAGAACATTACATGTTTCCACACAGATGGAAAAGACTAAACAGACTGAGCAAGTTGCATATATTGAGAGGGGCAGGAAATGAAAGGAATGTAGAGTGGGAATATTTGGAGGCAGAGATGACTAGCAGAAGTGGAACTTGAGCAAGGGATGGAAATGAGGTAAATATGAGCAAACAATGATGAGACTGGATGAAAAAATCATATACATTATACACATTGAATAAAAGTATAAAAAATTTAGTGACTTTATTCAATTTTTCTTTGAGAATTCTACTAAACAGGTAACCAGAAAGGAATACAGACAAGCACATTGGGCGTCATTCATTAAGACAACAATCACAGGATTCAGGGTGAGCTGACCCCAGTGTTTAAACAGGAGCATAGGGAAAGCTATACTGTGACTGGCACTATGTGTCATTGGACAACGTATTCATTCCTCATACATACAACGTGCCTTTCTGTAAATAACTTTGTTTACTTTTTGGCACTTACTACTAAACTTTGGCAGACATCATATCATTTATACCTCATAATGAAATTCACATTAGATCCTACCAACAATCACATGTAGAAATAAGGAATTTGAGGAAGGAAATTGTGAAGCAACCTGACAAAATCCCTTCATCTAATAGATGGTAGGTCCAGAACTTCAACAAAATCTTAATCTCTGGATTTTCCCTATGCTGTTCAGGGAGGAAAGAGCCAAGAATTTTGGCATGACCAATAAGCACTAAACAATTATACCTGAAGATCACACAGTTCAGAAGCACTGCTATGTCAGACACATGCTGAATCTGCTTACTGGGCACATCATTAAGACCAGGGGTTGTAGTGTCTGCCCACAAGACAGAGCCCACGGAGTCTTATGAGGGTACCTGGCATTGCATCCTTATGACAGCTATCATGAATTCTCACAGGCATCTCTGTTCTTTCCTATGTCTTCCTACCATGGGAAAATCATGCAACACATTGGGAGAGTGGAGGAAGAGTGGAAGACAACGAGAGCTCACTGTGCTATGTTACCTACAGCAGCATCTTCTCCAGCAGTGACATGCTTCTATATCCCAAAATATTTTTGGAGTATAAGAAGGGGCAGAATATAGACCCACATTTCACTTAGAAAAGGAAAGCACCCCACCTTTGACAACAAGACTAAGCTCTGTATCTAATCACTCTTCTTTCCATCCCAAAACCCCTGTGCATCAGTGAATGAATCTCCATCCCAAAGCCCCTATACACCAGTGTTTGAATCTCCATCCCAAAACTCCACTCCTACATGAATCAAGGTCACAACAGACAGTTCTAGATTAAGATCCCCAAACATTATAAGACTCCATGGGACCTCTTAAAACTTAGAAGCTTCTGTAAGGCAAAGGACAAAGGAGAAAGACCAAATAGCAACCCGCAGACTGGGAACACATTTTGACCAGTCCTACATCCGACAAAGGGCTGATCTCCAAAATATACAAAGAACGCAAGAAACTAGTCAACAAAACACCAAATAACCCTATTAAAAATGGGGTACAGAATGAAGAAAGAATTCTCAATAGAGGAAATCAAAAGGCTGAAAGACACTTGGGAAAGTGCTCAACATCCTTAGCTATCAGGAAGGCAAATCAAAACAACTTTGAGAAACCATCTAACTCCTGCCAAAATGGCTAAAATTAGAAACACCAATGATGACTCATGCTGGAGGGGATGTGGAGAAAGCAGAGCACTCCTCCCCTGCTGGTGGGAGTGCAAAATCGTGCAGCCATTTTGGAGATCAGTATGGCAGTTTCTCAGGAAAATGGGAATTAGTTAACCAAAGGACACGGCAATCCCACTCTTAGGCATATACCCAAATGATCCACATCCATGCAACAAAGACATCTGTTCAACTATGTTCATAGCAGCACTATTTGTAATAGTAAGAACATGAAAGCAACCTAGATGCCCCTCAATTTTGAATGGATAATGAATATGTGACACATCTACCCAATGGAATACTACTATGCAGAAAAAAATAATGGTATCTTGAAAGTCACAGGCAAGTGGATGGCACTTGAAGAAACCATCCTGAATGAGGTAACCCAGTCAAAAAAGAGGAACATAGTATGTACTTACTCATATATGGATTTTAGTCCTAGAGCAAAGGATCACCAGCATATAATTCACACCACTAGAAGAACTGGGATACAAGGTGGATTCTATGTGATTCATTTAAAGTTCCTTGCAGAACCGGGAAGGGACAAGTCCCCCAGATCTCAGGGGAAGTGGGGAGGGCAGTGAATGAAGAGAGGAGTGAGAGAAAACCACGGGGACGGAACGGAAAACACATGCAACTAGGAAGATTGAGCCTGGTGAGGAATAGAAGACAGGAGACAGACAGAGAGAGAGAGAGAGAGAGAGAGAGAGAGAGAGAGAGAGAGAGAGAGAGAGAGAGAGAACATAAAAGAGGGAGCCAATATTGGATTGAAGATAAAATTGAACACAAACAAAGGTCTAGAGAACTACAAGACTGCTGCCAACTAACAAGTTGAGCATCCCTGGAAAGGCAACCATAAATGCCCTTCCTGGATTATGAGATCAACAACAAACTTATCCATGGAGCCCTCAACTAATACCTGTTGGAAACAGGAGCAAATACACATACATAAACAGTGAGTCGAACTAGAACCCAGATTCCGATGGAGATGACAAGACCAGGCTGCAGAAACACATAGAGACAGCTTACCTGAACAAGGAGGAGCTAATGTGCCACCAGACTGATAGCTGGGAAGACAGCATGGGACTGACCGAGGCCCCCTGAATACTGGTCTCAGCTAGAAGGACTGAGCAGTCTCAGGGACCTCAGACAGTGGAGCTTGGATGTATCCCTGGTGCACAAAAGGACCTTGAGAACACATCCCCCATGGAGGGATAACTGCCTTAATCTAGAGACAGGAGAGAAGCCCTAGTCCCAACTTCACAGGACCTGTCAGATCTACATGACCCCAACTGGATGGCATTCCACTACATATGGAATTGGGGTAGGGGGATGGGAGGGGAGGGTGGTTAGGGTGCATGTGAGAGGGCAGAGAGCATAAACGTGAGGGAGGAAGGGAAAGAGCGAGGGAGGAGGGACAGGGAACGGGGATTGACCTATAAAATAATAAATTAATTTTAAAAAAATCCACAAATATCTGCGAGAATCCTGGTGCCATGATTATCACAAACTCTGACTCAGATATTTATGAGAGTTGCTGATTCCACTAGGCTTTCTCTTAATTCAACTCATAGGCACTAGACAGTAGCTATGAGCCCACCTCTAATAGTAATATACCAGTGAGACCTCACATGGCAGAGGTGCAGTCAAATCTACTTCCATTTGTGTCTCAGAAAGACAAATAATGCATGTTTAACCTAATCTTAGAGTTTGATATTTTTTATACATATGTATGTGGAGGAAAGCCATTGGCCATGGGACTAGAAAAGGATTGGTTGTGGTCATCTAGGGTTTTGCAAAGTATATTCCTGAGATAGACAAAGGACTGGCTGTCAGGGAAAGAAAATTGAGGTTCAGAGGAAGATAAAGTACATTTTTGTCTCTTAGGGTAGGGAGAGTTCCTGGGCTGGCAGTTCCCTAACGTGATTTGAGTTGAATCTTTTGTAGCAAGGACTTTCTTCTTTTGGTTTTGATTCGATAACCATATCATGAACATCCAGCCACTTGTATGACATATCATTTAATACTAGATGCTCCATCTCAAGCAACTGCTTATGCTTTCCCATCCACACATATCTGTCTCTCAAACTCTGTCAAAATTTATTACTCTTGAAATTAATATTTTATACAAAAAAATTATTTAAGATATAAATAAAAAATTAAAGTGACTACTTACCTTTTGATATTTGGAGTATGCAAGACCATGGTTTTCAAGGAAGGAAGTGGAAAGATTTTGATAAATCTTCACAGGCAGTTGCACTTAATTCAAGACTTACAGAAAGTGCAGAGCTCCACCATGCAGGTATTTGATGGGACATCACTATGAGCAGACAAGACAAATGCAGAGATGCAGGATTTGGTAAGAATACGTGCCCCTTGTGTTCCTGGAATAACTTTCCCTCTGGCTCCTTGTACTTTACAGCACAGGACTGCAGAAGAGTCCTGAGACACAGAGTACAGCTATCAGGTGAGTTAGTGATGCTAGATCTGCTGAATGTTGGGCAAGTGCTTTAGGCTTGTCATTTTTTCTCCATTCTCTTAGGGACATGTGCATCCAATAATGTCACCATCACTGAGACAGCCAGGCACCTGCCTCAGGGCCACTGCATGTGCTACAGATAACTGTACACATTAGGGACCTCTCAGCTACTTCATTCTGACTGATGAGAGGTGCAATTCAAAGTCAGAGATAACTGTACCTCGATGTTGAACACCAAAAGTGAGAAAAATAAAAGCTGTCTTACAAAGTTACAATGTCTGAATTAGCCACCATCTGAAATATGTAATGTAGTCTCTCAAACATGTTAACTGAACATAGGCCCACTTTCCTTTTTTTTTCACTAAAACCCTGTTTGGATTTTTTTCTTCTATATCCAGGTCTGTGGTTTATTTTCCCTTTATCTTCTCTTCATTTGGATTTGATGAGAAAACCTAGAAAATGTAAGTATCTGTTCTTTAAGATTATCATAATTTATTGCTATCTTCTTGGCATCATTTCCTTGTATTTACAGCAATATATTCCAGGGTCTCAAAAGAATACAGATGGCACACATATGCCATTCTGAAATTTCCTTCTCCTGAGAAAAAAACATTTTTGGATGTTTGTATATATACATTATTAGGTGTCATTTGTGATAAACCTACACTGTACTATTTGTATTGATTCTTATCAGATTTGTTTCATAAAATTCTGAAACACTCAGTACTTGAATCTGGTTAGGACATGTGCATTGCAGGGACAGACACTGTGGCTCTTGTCTGCAGAACTCTTGGATTGGCAATCCTCTGCCTCAGGTCACATGTCACTCACAACTGCAGAGTGGTACCTTTGACTTCAAAATGAGTAACTTGTAACACAGACAATTGAAGAAAATGTCAAGTTGTTAGAATGCTAGAGAGATTCATTCATTTTTCTTTATGCTCTTTGAAACATATCTTCCTCACTGGCTTCTATCGCTTTTAATGAAGAATCAGTTGTTTCCCAGAGTAGAGAAAATGAAATTTACCTATATGATTAGTATTTCATTGTTTGATTTAGTGAGTTCTCTAAGTGCCTATTGCATTACCTTGCCTTCCTGAATTATCTTGCCAAAATAAGACTGTTGGACGTGGAGACACCCCCCATCCCTGGCCAACTATTTCTTAAGTTACCCTGGTTCTTTTTAGTTCAGAAAGGATTGCTAAAGTCATAGTGAGTCACTGAAGTCTTAGTACTTTACTGATTAGGAAACTCCCCTGCCAGCAGGGAAGCAAAGAGGGCCTGAACCTCAAAGGTTAGGGCAAGAAGCTAGGTAAGATGGGGATTCCCATTGGGGAAGCAGTTGCCTGGTAACCAGACTGCAGCATGTTCTTAGTCATAGGTCATTGAAAGTGAACAGGATATAGGATAAGTGGAAATGCAGTTGGAGATAAACAGGTTGTTACCAGGGTGAAAGGGTCACAGGAGATCCTAAATACCCTAACCTCAAAAGGAGGGGTTACTAACTAACCTAACTGCATTCCTGTAAACCCTAATTTCTACTTATCAGGAAGTTTGGAATTGCAGAGGGTGGGGGGACAGGGGGAAGGTAAATTAAAACTGAGGTAGCAATCTTCTAACTCAATGGGTAATTCCAAAAAAAAAAAAAAAAAAAAAAAAAAAAAAAAGGCTAGGAATCTCTAAGGCTTATGCCAGGATTGCTCCAGACAGGAAACCATGCCATATTTTGTATTTTAGTATTTATTTTTCAGAACTGTGAACTACAATGGTCTGTGCACTCACATGCCAAATCCTCACAATCTAAGGCTATGTTGTGGCTCTCTTCATGTCCCTGTCTATCTTAGGTTTGGAGGCTATTTTCTCAGATGCAGGGCTTGCTGTCCTATGTTTCCAGCTTTCATTTTCTTGTCCTACTGTCCCCAATCATCTGACTGCCAGATTTTAATATTATTGTTTATGGGAGGTGTTTCTTGGAGACACAGATAGTTGATATTGTTTACTAAAACAGCTAGTTAGCTAGCTTTTAATTTTGAGTTGAAGCTCCTTCCCTTTTCATTGTCTGCAATTTGTTTAATATTACTGTAATTCATTACAGTGTCTGAACACTATGCAGTAGAACACACCATCCTTGGTTGTCATTAGGCGCCTGCGTTCATGCAGCACTGGTGGTGTCCCAGAGCTGCTAGTGGCTCCTGGGATTGACGTCAAAGCTGCAGTGCTGTCTGCTCTTCTGCACTTTCAGTGGGAAGATTCCTGCATGTGTGCTCTTCTTAATTCTACCCTCCCCCAATGGGCCACCAGACTGGGAAGACAGCATGGGACTGACTCAGGCCCCCCTGAATATGGGTCTCAGCCAGAAGGACTGAGCATTTTAAGGGACCTCAGACAGTGGAGCCAGGATGAATCCCTCGTGCACATAAGGACATTGTGGGCACATCCTCCATGGAGGGATAACTGCCTTAACCTAGAGACAGTAGAGAAGCCCTAGTCCCTACTACACATGACCTGTAAGATTTATATGACCCCAACTGGATGGCATTCCCCCACATATGGAATTGGGGTAGGGGGATGGGATGGGAGGGTGGTTAGCCTGAATATGAGAGGGCAGAGAGGATAAAAGGGAGGAAGGGAGGGAAGGAGGGAGGAGGGAGGTTGGGAGGGAGGATCAACATGTAAAATAATAAATAAAAAAAAATTGCTTTGACTCCAAAATTTAAATTCAAGGACAAGTTACTGGGGAAAAGGATTTCTATTTTTGTTTCCACAGGAAATGAAAAGCAGTGGATTCCTTCCACACTGTGGTTGGAACAAGCCAGACCACCTGAAACAGAGTACCAGGTGATCCTACATTCAAAACAGCTGGAAAATGCAGCCTTGCAGACTACAGCCAGGATTTCTGCATCTTCTTAGAACCCCCCATAACAGTGCCCCTTCCCAGCAGGAAGTAGTTTGGAAAGAACAATGCCAAAATTCCCAAGGTTTGTCTATAAATGATTGTTTTCATTTAAATAGATATGGTTATATAAATTTTAAAAAAATAAAATAAAAAAAAAGAAATGTGATGAACTAAATAAGAGCTACAAAATCAGAGTGCCAGCTATCATGTCAACAGAGATATAGAAAAGTTCATGAGGACCCAACTCCTAGATGATTGCCGGGGCAGGGGGGAAGGGGAATGTGGAATCAACCTTCCCCATAGATAAGTCTTATGATAGGTTATCTGATCCCAAGAGGTCCCACTAACACATGCACATAGGAGAACACTAAATAACTCATCTAGATGTGTGTGTGTGTGTTTGTGTGTGTGTGTGTGTGTGTGTGTCAGTGTGTGTGTGTGTGTGTGTGTGTGTGTGTGTGTGTGACAGTAAATAAAGGAGAGGACATGAGTTTGAGATAGAGTAAGCAAAATGTGTGAGGGATTAAAGGAAGGTCAAGTAGAAATTATATGAGTATGATACACATGTATGAATTTCTTAACAAATGTTCACACTAGAAAAGGCAAAGGACACAGTCAACAAGACAAAATAGCAGCAAACACAATGTGAAACAATCTTCACTACCCCCACATCTGACAAAGGGCTGATTTCTAAAATATACAAAGAATCCAAAAAGCTGGTTATCAAAAACACCAATAATCCAATTAAAAAGTGGGGTACAGAACTAAATATAAAATTCTCAATAGAGAAATGTAAAATGTCTGACATACACTTAAGAAAGTGTTCAACATCCTAGGCCATAAGGGAAATGCAAATAAAAACAGCTCGGAGATACTATCTTACTCTTGTCAGAATGGCTAAAATAAAAAACACCAAAGACAGTTTATATGCCATTCTAGAGCCTTCATCTAGTAGCTGTTGGAAGCAGAAGCAGACACCCACACCTAAACTCTAGCCGGGCTCAAGGAATTCAGTTACAGAGAGGGAGGAATGATGAGCAAAAGGGTCAAGACAAGGATGGAGAAACCCACAGAATCAGCTGACCTGAACAAGAGGGAGCTCATGCACCCAAGACTGATGGCTGGGAAAGCAGCACAGGAGTGACCCAGACCCCCATAATGTGGGTGTTTGTTAGTAGGACTGGGCAGTCTATGGTGTCTCTGGTAGTGGATCAGTATTCACATCTAAAATATGAATGGACTTTGGGAGCCCATTCCCCATTCTCAGCCTAGACACATGGGTGAGGGCCTAGACCTAGAACCAAATGATATGACAAGTACCCCTTGAAAGGTATCACCCTCCCTGGGGAGTAGAAAAGTTTGGGCTGGTGTTTGATAGGTATAATAGGGGAGGATCAAAGCATAAGGGAACTGGGATTGACATGTAAATCAACCTTGTTTCAAATTAAATTTTAAAAAAATGAAAAAAAGAAGGTATTTTTATCATAGGAAAAAATAATTATAACTACTCTTTGTAAACGGTTAATATAAGAAAGAAGGAAGATTGGATGCCTTTCCTTACCTGGACTTTATCTAAGGAAAATGGATTGTGCAAAAACTCTGAGGCAATATGAATGGTATAGATGTGGATTCTATGGGTTTTAAGAAGAGCTGTACACTGTGTGGACTGATGTGTTTTGGATTCTCTCCTGAGCTCATTAGCCCACACCCATTCTTAAGAGTGTTTTCCTTCTTCCATTTTACATGTGTATTTCTGGAGCAAGCCTTTTTTTTTTTTTTTTTTTTTTTTGCATACAGATCCATGGATTCGCATTTCTAAGCAGCTGTCATTGACATTCTCCACTTTCTAGATGTTTTTCGGGCTTCTGTAGTGACTTAAAAGGCTAATATTCTCTCTATCTCCTCACCTAATTGTGACTACCAGGGTTTTATGCTTTCCTATATTGTTTTTATCTCTTAAAAAATCTATTAATATTGTTCCCAAACATTCTTTTCAGATTGTTTAAAAATTTTCTTTCTAATGAGACTAATAATCCCCAAAGGGAAATTCAATTTCCTACTACAAAACTGGAACTACAGTGCAGTGTTACAAAGACTGCTCTGTCCCCTATGCCTCCTTTGAAGCCTGCAGGAGCAGGTTTTGGTGCTGGCTGCAAGTGTCTGTGGAGCATGGTGCACTCACCATACAGATGTAGGAGGCAGTGTCCCCGAGCTGGGTGTCTGTGATGTGCAGGGTGCTGTGCTGAGCATCTTCAGACATGCTGAGAATCTTCCATTTGAGTTGTTGTTCTCACTGTGAGTCATGACTGCCAGGGACACAAGACCTCTGCCTCTGTCTTGTTTGTACCACCTTAAGTTGTCAAAGGGGCGCACACTGTAATTGCATTGAAGGATGCAGCTCTCTCCCTGAAGGACAGCCATGGAATGGGGATTCTGCTCCACTTGGATCTTGCCACCAGCCCCTATTTAGAAACCAGTGTAAAATTCAGAAATCAACCATCCACACTTAGTGATTGTAGTTTGCATCCTTTACTCTTCATGTGGATCTCAGGTGACCTAGGAATAAGAGTAGTTTGCTCTCTCCACCTGTCCCAAGGAATTACATCCTTCCCCGAAATCCTAAGAAAATGTTCTTTGACTTCCTGTGGCTCCCAGGTTAAAACCACCACTAACGTACACTGAAAATACAGCCATGAAATCACCCAGCAGGCACTCCCATGCTTCTCCATTGTTGTTCTGCAGAACTCTGCCCCAAAGTTGCTGCCTATTTCATCATCTCTTTCTTGTAACATACAGGAACTCTCAGGCAGCACATCCAGCCTATCAGAGACTGGAGACCCACCTCAGCTCCTGGAGTCAGGACCAATGCAGGCACTGCCATCCTGGGGTCAGAGCTGGACTGGCTCCAAACCTTTGAGTAAACATTTTGTTTCATTCACTGCAGGCGATGTGATGAATATGTGGACATTTGTGAAGTTATGTGTCCTGGCATGAGAACTGTTACAGGATTTTCACCAACAGAGAAGTGTAAGGCCACACAACACAGGGTATGCTGAATGAAGGCAGATGGATTTCAGAGGCAGATGCTCAGCAGCCAGGCAGCCTGCTGCCTCTCAGTTTGTGCTCAGCTCCCCTCGCTGTTTCTGTCACTGTGTCACCCACAGCACAATAGTACTCAGCCGAATCTAACTCTTGGACTGATGCTTTCTGCAAGTGGAAGGAGGTTGATCCTTTATCATGAGTAGCTTCAAAACCTCTGCTGCTTTCCCTCTCGCCAGCTGAAATGACTTTAAGGTGGAGCTATAGACTTTCTCCAGGATATCGAACATACCCGAAAAGAACAGGGTATGCGATGGTTGTGATTGAAAATGTGCAATATTTTGTCAGGTATTGGCCTTCTGACATGGTCACTTGGCCTCCTGCTTGAGTCACAGAGTCTCCATGGGTCCTTCCTACAGTGCGAGGAGAGCAGAGAAAGAGGGAGGGGGGGAGGGGGAGAGAGAGAGAGAGAGAGAGAGAGAGAGAGAGAGAGAGAGAGAGAGAGGATGTTGTGTGTCACCTGGAGGATAATGCTCTTAGATAACATAAGGCTTAAGACTTTTCTGTTTAAATCATTTTCTTACTGAGTATGAGGAGTATCACAGTCACGAAGCCTGGAGAAGAGCCCATATTTAGTATCATCTAGAAAATGGTCTTGATTCTTAGCTTGAAGGAATCTTAATTCAGAGAAAGGGTGATTCTCCTCAGATACAAAACACACAGGGAATGAGTCAGCCTTGTCTTCATAGTAAATTATAGTACAGCCAAGACTACAAAGAGGAACCATCTCCCAAAAAAATTCAAGCTATAAAATTAAAGAGAAAAATGTAGTTGTAATTTTTCAGATGAAACAATGACAATATTATGAAATCCTTATGTAAGACAACAATGAAATACGTTTTATCAAAGCTTCAGTTTTATTCTATTTGCATGCTTCATTTTAGATTATCATCTGAAGCACAATAGGGGCATATACGTGCATTGAACAGATGTGTTTAATGCAAAATTAATAATTTTGTGGTGGTAGCAATATTGGCTTTTACTATGTGTCTACTAGTACAACAAATATAGAAAATAAATGACAATTGATAGAAGGGCAATGATTAAAGGCAATCCTTCTTTTCAAGAGGAAATTTTTGTACTTAACATAAAAAATATGTGCACATGGATAAACACATTTACTTAGAAATACGTAAATGTAGTGCAAGATGACAAAAACCGCAGGATATGAAAGGCCAGACACTATAAATGCCTTCAAATCTCACTTTAAGCATTGTCTGTGCAACAAAACTTGTCTCAAGAAGAAAAAAACTGATGATAGATAGATAGATAGATAGATAGATAGATAGATAGATAGATAGATGATAGGTAGAAGACAAGTCTCCGAAGGGATCTTTTGAAGTACAGAGATCAAATTCAACAGTGAGGTTCCCATGGGAGTCAATGATATCTCAGGCAAGAACCCTGAGAACAGACATAGTTTCTTCTGGCAGTCGGTTGGCTCTGAAGGAAGAGAACAGAAGTTTCTGCAAATACTATGGAGAGCATTTAGAAACTACCTGCGTGCGACCCAGTTCTCGAGCTGATCTCCATTGTTGTTTTGATATCCATCAATGTTGTTTTGAAACTGTACTTTTCAAAGATACTTTTTCTCAACTGTGCTTCATATCTTTACCTGTCAACATTATTTGCATAACCAATACAGTTCCATAGTCATAGTCACACAGGACCACATCCTCCCAAGAATTCATACTCACACACGACCACACCCTCCCAGGAAGTCATAGTCACACAGGACCACACCCTCCCAGGAAGTCACAGTAACACAGGACCACATCCTCCCTTAAAGTCATGGTCACACAGGACCATGTGCTCCCAGAGTGACTATGTTTCTGAAGAGACTAAAGATTGAGCTAAATCTTACCCTCTGGGAACAGGGACAAATGGCATGTCTATGGATGAATAGTGTGCTCTTCACAATGAAGTCACTCCCCTGCTGCCACCGCTTTTGAAGTATATATTCACTAAGGAATGAATGTGACTGACAGATGGTGTAAGACTCTCAAGAGGATTCAAGTTCAGTTCCCAACACCTATGCCAAGTGACTCATAATACCCTTTCATACCAAAGCAAAGAAAATCCATGTCCCCTGCCCTTGAGGTCACATGCAGTCATTAATACACACATGGAGCACTCCAGCATGTGTGTGGGGGTGCAAAAACACACATGCATGCTAGCACGCACACTCACAAACAGGCATGCACACAAATACAAACACACTCACATATTCATGCATACATGCACATGCACACACTCACTCTCACACACACTCCTTTAAAAATAATATTTTTTGAGTTGTAGATTGCATCATAAAGTTCTGACCGCATCCACGGTTTCTGTCTCCAAAGGTCTCTCTCCTTTTTCTATTAACAGCAGCCCCCTACTGATTGAAGCAAGATCTACAACCTCTCAATGTGCTAACATAGTTGGAATGCTTCTTACTGAAAATCACTGAATGATGTAGGCAAATAAAGACTCTGAATATGTTATATGAGGCTAAGGTTTTCTTTTTATTTGTAGTGGCCCTTGGTTTTCTGAATTTCTCCCCTGTCAACTAAAAAACTATATCTGAGTACAAAGTGAAGTTCCACAATATTTAAGAGGCAGAGGGGAGGCACCGGCCATTGTCTCCCAAAGACCATCATTCAGTGATTTCATCTCCCTCTTTTTTTTGTCTATTTCCATGTAAAAACAAATAAAAATCTACACAGTAATTAACCATCATCACTGCAATACACCTCGGAAGCTAAAGGTACCATGTCACCTTTCACAAAAACAGTAACCACAGTCACAACATTCATCACAACTAACTGTACCTATGATGCTACAATCTTACAGGACTTGACATTACTATGTGTGTATTCAAAAAAAAAAAAAAAACAAATACTTGCCCCTTTTCCTCATCTAGCAATGGAAAATTTGATGCTAAAGACTCTGGCTATGTCTTTTCCTCCTGGGTATAATTCTGTGTTAAAATTTTCACTGAATTATTTTAGTATCCAAACTTGAAAGGGGCATTTGAGTGCACATAGTTTAATAAGGAAATATAGGCAGCAATGAAGAGGGGGTTTTACAGGGATCATAAAGGGAGTTTCAAGAATGAAAGTATAATAACTTCTTCAAGAGCAATATGACAGCGATACATAGTTTTTATTACATGCATTCATTATATGTATGTATGTGCACATAACATCCATTGGAGGGTCAGGAGACAATCTTTGGTAGTCACTTCACTCCATTCACAGTGTCGATTCCAGGTATTAAATTGTGTTGTCAGGGTTGGTGTCAAACATCATCTTTATCTATTTGGCCATCTTGATGGAACCCCATGGGGAAGTTTTTGAAAGTGCTAATCCTAAAGCAGAGCAAACCTCTGGGTGTGTAAATTTCTGCTCTGCCATATAAACGGGGAAATAGCTAGAATTACATTTCTTGTATAGTCTTTCTGATAAAAGCATAGAAATTTCTCCTTGAACAAAGGGTTAATAATATTTCCTTCTTTAGGAAAACATTACATTAAATTTCTAACTCTCCTTTAGAAAGCAGGTAAAGGTAAAGGTCATCTGCATCACTCTGAACATTGCTATAGCAACACAATACTGATTCATAAGACTTATCTAGATTGTAAAAGAACTGAGGACACTTAAAATTTATATCTTAGTGACTGTTGTAACTATGACAGTAAGTATTGGCTCCTGCTTACTACATGCTCCTTCTAACTCCAGGTGGCCTGTTGGTCTTGGTCCTCTCTTGGCTGAACACTTGACTTGGGTGGAGAGGTGGCAATGCCTGATAAAGAAGACTGAGCTGTACACAGGGCTGAAGCAACACCTTGGAAACATGACTGGTGGTGGCCTACTGCCCGTTGTGAACCCCACTTCTGACTTAGACTTTGATTACTTCTGCTGGCACTGCCATGCCCAAATGCCCATCAAAAGTGATATTTTGCATATTTTAAATTGATATGATGCATAGTGGTTAAAAAACATGGAAAGAGATTATTACGACTTTCAATGTCTCCAAAGTTTTGAGTAACAAAATAAACCTCACAATCATCATACATTGCTTTATTATTGAATATATTTTAAAACAGAGATACACTGCATTAGCATACACATGTATATTAGAAATGCAAAGCACAAATTTGAGGTTCACCAGCTTTGTTTTCAGAGAATGAAAGGGAATAACACTGAGTCAACAAACAAGAAAAATGATGACGATTTTATTGATAAATGTTTTAAATGTTATCTGAAATTTCATTTGAGTATAACTGTATTAATTTAGAGGAATATGCTTAAAGGATGTCATAATTTTTCAAATGGCAAATATAACTCTATAAAGCTTTGAGGTTTTCCACTTTTACATTTGTGTATTTATGGGCATTGGTCACACTTACTGAAGAAGAAATAATATTGCATTGATCACACATGATCTTGTGCCTCAGTTGTCAAAACAGAATTCCTATAAGGTCACAGATTTTCTGGCTCCAACCATTATAAGTGAGCTCCAGAAAGGAAATGTTTTGGTGAAACAGACTACTTCCCACAAGGTTTGAGCCTAGCCTTTAATGGCTGAGCCATCTCTCCAGCCCAATAGTCTCAAATGAGCACACAGCACGAAGAATGAGAGGCTGCAGACTTGCACGTAGCCTCTTGGAACTGCATAAATTCCTCATCCCAATTCCCTCTATAAAGTCTAAGTACCTCTTCCTTCCTTGCAGCCCTATATTTCCCATGAAAGAGTGCTTGTCCTTTACTGTTTGAAGTACTTTCATCTGTTGAGGTCAGACTGTGGTCTTTTTCCTGCCTTCTGTCTGTATACTCTGTGCTCCAAATCTAACAAAGCAGCCATGAGCTGGTGTAAGGATGACATCCTACTTCCCTATCAAGTTGTTATGACAACACAGCCTAACCAGGACCACTTAGTAGATAGAGGATTCATTTGACCGAACAATGCCAGGTTGCAGTTCATCATAGCATGGAAGTCACAGCAACAGAAGCTTGAGTGAAGTTGTCATACCATACCCATAATCAGGAAAAAAAGGGCATAGAATGCTTCCAAGACATGTTCTACTCAGTCTTTCCACTTCACTCAGAGTGCACGACAGATCTGGAAAAGGAGCTGCCCATGGTCAGGCTGTATCTTCCTACAGGGTTTATCGAAATCTGCCACAGATGCTCACACACAAACATAATCCAGATGAGTCCATACTGAGATTCTCTTCATGGTAATTCCACCCTGAGTCAAGTTGACTGAACTTGATGGAGCCTCTTTCTTTCTTTCTTCCTTCCTTCCTTCCTTCCTTCCTTCCTTCCTTCCTTTCTTTCTTTCTTTGCTCCTTCTGTTTTAGAAGCATATGTTTCTTTATTAATATATCTCCTAGCATAATCTAGTAATAAGCTTAATATCTTTTTTGTGGCTATGCAAATTTATTTTTTAAATTTTTATCTAATTTTATTAATGTATTTTTTACATTCCGACCTCAGTTCTCCCTCTCTCCTCTCCTCCCATTCTCTCCACTCCCTGCTCCTCCTATCTGCTCCACAGAGAGGGTAAATCCTCCTAGTGTAAGTCTACGAAGTCTGTCCCATCATTTAGTTGAGGCAGAACCAAGGCACCTCTCCACCTTTACACCCCTGTGTCTGTGCTGGGCATGGCATGTCTCCATTTAGAAACGGCTCCACTCAGTCAGTTTGTGCATTAGTGTTAGGTCTTGTACCCACTGCCGGTGGCCTCAGATATTGTCCCAGAAACATCATTGTGACCTAAATTAAGGGAGTCTAGTTTGGTCTTATTCAGGTTCCCCATTTGTCAGACATTAGTTATTGATCTCTCACTAGCTTGGGTCAGCTGATTCTGTGGGTTTCCTCATCATAGTTCTGACTCCTTTGTTCATATTTTTGTTCCTCCCTCACTTTGATTGTAGTCCAGGAGTTTGGCCCATTGGTTAGTTTTGGATTTCTGCATCTGCTTCCAAACAGATGGAGAGTGTTTCTAAGGCTCCTGAGGTGGTGAGCATAAGCTGTTACACTTCCTAACACTAATCTTCAGTCTGAAGTAGGAAGAAGCCAACATTTGTCCCTCTAGTGCACACTACATAGGCATCCACTGCAGTCACTGTTTATGTGTAACTAAGTTGTATCTTCAAGTCTCTTGGAGACTTGAACCAGTCAGTAAAAATCATTAAGAAAGTCTACTAAACAACCATTAGGGAAGCAAACATACCTCAGGAATTATTGTATGATTTCACCCAGCTATGCCAATTTTCCTGGAAGCAGATGGAGCACCAATGACAGACCAAAGCAATGACTGCAGACAAGTCCATCTTGGGCAACTAACACATTTATTTACATTACTTACAGGAGCATGGATGATCCAAAATCAATCAGCCACAGTCCTCTCCAGCATCTTACAGGTTTGTGTTCAGCTCCCCCTGCAGCCCCAGACACTGTACACTCAGAGCACAGAAGTACACAGCAGAATCACTCAGGTGCACAGAGGCTTTCTTCAGGTGGAAGGAAGACTTCCTCTTCTGAAACTCAGCCTTAAAGCCATTCACGCCATGAACCACAGGGTCTCCTGAAATGTACCTGAGGAGAAACTGAAGGCCTTGGCCATGGTGATGCATGTACCAGAAGAGGTAAGAAGCTCCACCATAGGAACAATTGCATCTGAGTGCCACAGAGTTTCCTTCGAAGACAGAGACATAAGAATCAGGCTGAGTAACTGACTGTGCTTGGATGTCTCCTGCAAAATCAATAAATGTGATGCAGACTTCATGGAGAAAAATGTTCTTACTACAATTCAAGTGAGAAAAACACTGATTCATGTACATACATAAATAATGAGAATGTTTTACTCACCCAGGAAAAAATGCACCCCCAGGAACGAGATGAGGACTGGAAGCATGGCTGAGCACTGGGAACACCTCTGCTGCCTTTCTGGAAAAGCTTGGCACATGCAGGGAAGTGGCTGAAATCCCAGTTCTTGAAGACAATGGCACAAATCTGACTAGACACCTTCCACTTTTAGATAAAATTCTAAAATAAGCCTGTAGAAGTGGCCCTGGTACTGGGAACTTTCTGGAGTCTGGCTATTTTCACTTCTTCACTTATCAGATGTTCTAAGAACTCATCCAGATACAGTGAGCAACTGAGTGGAAGTGGGGATCAACTGCAGATATGGAAGCAGCTAATCTGTGCAACATCGCCCTCTGGCTCAGGATAAAGACGCTGAAGCAAATCTATGTCTTCTTTCTGTGTAGAGCACACCTCATGTTCCTAAACTAATCTGTGCTGTGTTGAGTCCTAACCTAATGAAAAACAGGACATGCAAAATGGAAGGGTAAATTTCTTTAGAAAAAAAAAAAGGCCATATGTTAAAACTATTAAATTTTGAGGTCATCACCACTTGAATATAAAAACATAAGTTGCAAGCAGCCCTGCTGCCTAAACATTGTCAAAATCCAGAGACTGGATCTTCAAAGTGTGTTTTGTTGAATCTTTGAATCCAGAGAAAAATCCTGCCTTCCAGGCATTTTCTCATAGCATTTTTTTTAGAGAGCCAGAACAATGGAATCAGTTTGAAGTCCTGTCTTATCCTTCTGACCAGGTGGCTCTTGGATCTGAGATGTCCTTATTTTTCTCCCCACATCTCTCCTCCAGCCCCATTCCTTCCTCAATTCTCTACCCCTACACCACCCCATGTTTAACTGAGAACAAAAAATCATTAGCAGTGTGTTTTCCTGAGGATTCCTTCTTACAGAAGAAATCCACATTTTCTCTCACAATTCATATGCAGAGAGCCCTCTCACTGACTGGTTGAAATGGAAACCAGTTTGTTCAGAAGCTATACATAACCCTACTGGTTTCATGAAGGGAAGAGCTAAGGCTCCTTAGGCTTTCAGAATTGATTCTATTAAAGAGTCTACTTTTTATCCTAATCTGGATTTGGTGCCTTCTAATATCCCTAAGTCCTTGTGGTGGTTGGAATAGGTATGACCCCCAGAGACTCATGTGTGTGAATGCTTGGCCCATAGGTAATGGCACTATTAGAAGGTGTGTCCTTGTTTGAGGAAGTGTGTCACTGTGGAAGCAGGCTTTAACTTCTTTTATGCTAAGGCTATACCCAGTGTGGCACAGTGTCTCCCTCTGCTGCCTACAGACCAAGATGTAGAACTCCTAGTTGCTTCTCCAGCACTATGTCTGCTTGTATGCTGCCATGTTTCCCACCATGATGATAATGACTAAATGTCTGAACTACAAGCCGGCCCTACTTAAATGTTTGGCTTAAAAAGAGTTGCCATAGTCATGGTGTCTCTTCACAGCAATAGACATCCTAAATACAACAATCCTGGTCCACTTGTTTACTGAATGCCCTAAAGTTTGATCACTGTCTGTAAGGATTAATATCCCTATGGCAATTGCCTGAGCAATATAGGCTCCAACCACAAGTGGAATGGGGAGAGATGTCCCTCACTTCTTGAGCCTTAAAGCCTGTGGTTCATCTCAAAGTGTGCTCTCTCTTCTTCTCACCATATAGTTACACCTGGGGCAGGATGTGCACTAGCACACACAGGAGGGATTTCTTGGAATGCCTTGGAAAATGGAAATTTAGGTACACCATTTGGGCATGCCCACCAAGTGGTCTCAGAGGCCATAAAGTATTCCTGATGATGATAATTGACCAGGAGAGAGGAATAGAAGCATCAAAGTAAAGTGAGTCTTGTAGGTCAAAGGCCCCGAACACCAGGCAGTTTCCAGCTCCCAGTAGTCCCCCAGTGTTAACATAGGCTTTACCCAGTTACAATTTTTTTTCCGCTGTTGGGCTGATGGTCTGACTGGTTCGTAAATCTATGTAGCAATGAGATCAAGGATTCAGGCACAGCCAACAATACTTACCAATTCCCAGATAGGAGTGATTAAGCAAAGGTTGAACCTTGTCAAGGGTAAAGAATATAAAAGGATTGGTGATTACATTTCTCCTCTGGCTTATGAAAAAGTTTTCTAATATCCTGAAAACTAGTCAGCAGTGGTGAAAGCACCCACTCATCTTCTCCATGTTCAGTAAGATATGTATTAGCACATTAGCAATGTGCTTTGCCAACAGATTGTGGGCAACAACCAATAGGATTGGCAATAACCTTAACTTTTGGGGGGTTTGATTAGATGTAACCCTGTCCTGTAACTAGAAGGTTGACAATAGTAGTGAAGATATCTAGTTGGGGCATTGTTTCCCCCATTATTTGGTGATTCCCCTGAGGCTTCTTTCATATGTGTATATATTTTAAGAAGCTCTTATCATAGTAGGTTTCCATAGAAGCCCTCAAACAGTCCTTAGTGTTGGTTGTCATTTCCTATATTACATCCCATGGTGCCACATGACAGACAGGTAGTAGGGACCACTCTCACAAGTTCACAATTTCAGACCTAGTTCACCCACACCTCCACCAACAGAGTTGACCCTACTCACCTGCCCAGGGGATGTACAGGGCCTGTTCTCCTGAGTGCTGCAGCTGGTGAGGAGCAGGTGCAGCTCTCCCACTCTTACAACCTCAGGGCCAGCTCTCCCACCCACCTCAGGCACAGAGGGGTCAGAGAGGGCATCTCTTCCTTCCCATACCACCATGTGTCAGATGAGGGGCGGGGCTAGATCTCTCATGCTCATGCTCACTCTGTTTAGTGCACCTGTGCCACTGTAAACAGGGTCAGCTCCACTGTGCTGCCCAGACAGGGTGCAGGGGCCACTTTCCCAAGTGCTGCAGCTGGTAAAGGGAAGGCCAATTCACTTACCTGCTAGAGGTGATAGGGATGAAGGAGGAGGGTGTCTGTTCCTCACTCCCAACACCACACCACAGATGAGGGAATTTGTACCAGCTATGCCCCAATCATGTCCTCAGGACTGGCTCACCTGAGCCCCTATCTACAGAGTGACTCTAGAGAGCTTCCCAGGTGAGGTGTAGGAGCCTCTCTCCTGAGTCCTCAGCCAGTGAGGGCAGGGACAACTTGTTACAGCCCTATCCTCTCTGCCTTTGGTGGTATCAAGACCCAGGGACATCAAAAGCGTCCATGGCTGCATCAGAGCCATGAACCCAGACCTGGGCCCCAGTAGCAGCCCAGGCCCAGACATTAACACAGCCCAAGGTGGCATTTAAACTGCCCACCCCTTTCACTTATCACCTCTTCCATCTCTTCAGACATGCCTCTGTCCATGGGACATAAACCATTCTGTGTGTGTGTGTCTCTCCCATACCACACCATATAGTTGCTCACCATAGTAGTACATGTCTGCCTGGTTCCACAAGGTCCCTGGCATGTGGGACTGTGTTTTCCCCTTAGATCCCATTGCCCCAAGCCTGTGTGTGGGTCCTAGTCCCACTCAGTCTTCCATGGAACTTAAAAGGACCATGTTCTCTCATCACAAAGCAGTCCTAATAGTGCCCAGCTGCCTATTGCCAGTCCTGGTTGGTGTGGACTTGTTTATGAAGTCCTGTCCTTGTCCTGGAGCTGGAAACCATGAGCTGCATTTGGTTGAGTACCACCCTCCCCAGCTGCATGGCGTGGGGTGCAGATGTTGCTCAGGATTTTATGCTTTTACCTAAGAAACACTCTTCTGTGTACATACAATATTTTCTTTCTGTGTTCATGTGCTGATTTGACAGCTAACACAATTAATGAATTGCAGTATTGTGACTGAGTGAAAGAAGCAAAACATGGGAGGATTCACACTGTGACTATATTATTCCAGCCTCCTGAGAAATCTCAGGAGAAAATGACACAACTCCACATTGTTGTCACTTGGGTGAAGTGTGGGGGCCTGTTAAAGGAGCTTGTGGCAATCTGGAGTTGAGGACATTTTCAGCAGTGACATGAATGGGACTGCTTGGACATTAACAAGCTTACATTTTCATGAGCTCTGTGCTTATATTTTCTGTCTTTAAAACCCCAAGGTGAGTAACAGAAACATTAACATCCTGATGGTAAGCAGTACCCCTCATCCAGGAAGTCTGGGGAAGGGGTGTCAAGGGTTGGAGCTAACAGCACAGCACTGCTTTGTTTTAGAAACATGTGTGCTTTCTAGTAAAAACGTAAGGTTTACAAGGTAGAAAGGAAAACGCCGAAATATGAAGAAATTATGTGCTCTGACAGCATCCCCTGACATTGTTAAACTGAAGGACACTGGTCTTAAATTGAATTGATGTTAATGATGTCCAGATAGATTGATAACATAAAGGTACTAATTACATAGAATTTTTTCTAACAATTTGAGGAAGACATGGACAGCAAACACATGACCATCTTGGTCTAAAATAGGACTATGTTAGAAGACATCAAGACATGGCTATATTTTTATGAAAATGATACTATTTCAGAAAAGTGTGTGCACCTATGCAGACTCTTTCCATAACACCCAATACTAGAATCCTGATGCTCCCTGCCCAGCTGTGCCTTTGAGATTCATGTAAGGGAAGCTCTGTAGACCTATGTCAGTGAACAGGCAACTGTTTGGGGCAGAGAAACAGACTGACAGGCATCTCTGTCCTTTGGATAAATCACAGGTTTATTTCCATGATACTGCTTGGAAGGAGGTCATTGATATGGGGTAATTACTGATTTGTGGAGAATAAATGACAAGGAGGCCTTTACATATTTCCTGAAGCCTAGGTCTTGGAGCAGATGTCTGAGAGGGCACAGAGGTCTTCAAGCTTAGAAGTAGTGCTATGTGGAGAGTCTTCCTTTTTTAGTACTGTGACTTTAAGCCTTTCTGTTTTCATCCACAGAAAAAGGTAAAAGAGGATATAAGCTGAAGGAATCTGCCTGGCCTTTTCCCAAGTTCTGGACTAAACAAGTGTAGTTCTGTGTCACTATAGTGTAGGTCAGTACCTTCTTCATCCTGGGATGTCAGGGTATCAGAATTCTGATACCTATATCTTTCCCTTACAAGACTGGTTAGGAAAATAAAGTAAAAAAACAAAAATCACAATCTTGGAAGAGTTTTCTTTCATTTCCAGTAGACTCTTATTGAGAAATGACATAAGCACCATTCCACCCACTCTTGAGGTCTAGGAAACAGCTCTGAGTGTTTGTGTCAGGGCTGCAGGTGTCTGCTGCACACTGTGCCTCTGTAGCACAGAAGTATGCAGCAGTATCTTCAGGCTGGGCAGCAGTGATGGACAGGGAACTGCTCTGGGTGGAGGTGTTAAGGGTCACTCTTAGTCTTCCACTCTGTTTCTCTTTCTCATTTGAACGTATTAAGATTAGCATGGCAGGGCCTCTGCCTAAAACTGTCTGTACCACTGTAGGGAAGTTATGGATGTTTTATAACTGCAGTTCACATTGACATTTTTACCCTCCTGGATGTTCATGGCCCAAGGATTCTTTTCTTTTAGCTGGCTGTTTACTCCTGCATAGAAACACATGCCAGTGAACAGGAGTCAGTGTTTACATTTTCAAACTGCATCTCACATGTATGTGGACTTTGCTGTCTCTGTTACCCTCACCAGAAACACAAACTCACCTGTCAGTTGCAGAAATAGTGTCACTATCAACATGCCAAGAAGTCTGTCCATTCCTCCCAATGAAGAGCAGATCACAAGAGATGCAGCTTTGGGCCTGACACAATTATTTGGTTTCTGAGCATCTGCCTTGAAGAACCGCAGAAGCAAGCTCAAACACCTCCCTCCCCACCCCCTCTCTTCTTCTCTTGCCAACCACATCACCTCCACTCCCCTCCCCCATTCTGTGAATTCAAACCCAGGAGTGTGAGGAAGGGGAACCATGACATCTGCTGGTGGCCCCATCATCTGGCTAAGAGAGCATGGTCTGCAAGGATGAGGAGTGTACACAGCTGTAAATACAATGTTTTTTGTTCTCTGCCCTTATTAAACTCTTGTTAGATTTCTTCAGCAGCATAGGGAAACAGAAGGCAGAAAAAGAGACTGGAGCCTGGTCTCCACAGGAAGGACAGACACTTTCCTTTAGGAAAGGGAGGTCTGTGTGAGGAAAGGATGGCAGTGAATGTATAAGGATGGTAGACAGTATTGTTTGAATCCATGAGGGGATAGAGCAGTTCCCCAGTCTCTTTGGTTGGCTTCCCAGGATGTGGCTAAGGGGTCCCAGGTCAGTTCCAGGTGCTAGAGCTCCCATTACTCATTCTTTTCTGCTCTGGTTCCTTTTGTTACTTTTGTTCTTCATCCTTTGTTTATCTCAGGAGTTTATTGGTATACTAAGAATATGCTTATTGTTGGGTAATCGATATATTGTTTTCAGAGATCTCACGATTATTCCGGCATCCTTACTTGCATGCAATATTCATTTACAATCTTCTTTAATGCTGATTTGGATATCTCAGATAGTCTTCACTGCCCTTGGGATATGTCTTTATGTCCTTTAACTTTAAAGGATTATTTTCTATATAGACTAATCATGGTTGAAGTTCAGTCCTTCTTTCTTACTTGCAACTGTTTATTTTCTTTTTCTATATACTTGGAATTTTGACAATCAAGAAATGAAGTAAGCTCTGATCTATACTTTTATTTTACCTTCTGTATTTATGGATTGTCATAACCATCAGCATCTTGAGAACAACTATGAAGACCAACCAGAGACTCTGAACCACAACCAAAGCAAGAACATAGGCAGAGCTATGCATGAAATGGAAATGTAATTTATGGCAACCAATAACACTTCCTCCTGAGAATAGAGCCATGGCATCAGTGGCAGTTCCTCAGGAAGATTGAAACCAACCTTCTTAAGATCAAGCTATACCACTCTTGGGCATATACTCAAACAATTTTCCATCTACTATAGAGGTACTTGTTAATCCATGTTCATTGCTGTTCTATTCATAGTAGTATTGTCAGATATTAAAAGCAACACAGAAGAATAGATAAAGAAAATGTGCATTCATACAATGGATTATTACCCAGTTTTGAAGAAAATGGCATCATGAAAATTGCTGACAAATGGATGGAACTACAAAAAACGTATTCTGCTTATATGATAGTCATTGTGAAGTCTATGACAACCAAGCTACACTCTAAAGAACTACAGAAGAATGGTGAAGTATAACGGAGTAGAGGAAACAGATAGGTCTTAATAAGAACTGAAAATAGAATGTATAACCATGGATGGAATGTAGGCTTTTTCTTGAGAAAAAGAGAAGGGTTGTGTGAGGGAATATAGGAAGAGGTAAATAAAATTAAGGGATATTGGAATGTTTGCATGGAAGGCTAATACAGTATAAAAGTCCTAAAATATATACATGCATGCAGGGTATGCTAATGAAATTGCCAAATAATGGAGAAGACAGAGTCCCAACTGGCCATCTCTTGTCACCAAATTAAGCTTCCAGTACCATGATTGGGGTAGATGTATTTGGGTTGTTGGCCAAAGAACCCCCCTTGGAACCCTAATTAAGACAAATGTTATAACCATTAATCAGAGTGATTGGAGTAGGTTCTCCTTAAGGCTACTCGCTGTCTAGCCACAGGTCTTTGAATCTGATATTGATACCTAGTATGGGTTTCTAGTTGTGAAATGGGTCTCTAATCTACTAATCTAATGTTTGATGTCTCCAAGGATGTTTGTGTCACTACTGCACTAGTGGACACACGTTCCTACGTGAGTGGTTTTATATTTTACAAGTCTGTTGATAGGTATGACTGATGATTCAATTTCTCTTCTGGAAGCATAAATAAACCTTCCAGCACTGTAAATATAGCCAGTAGGAATGAAGCCTTCAGGTCCATAAGCATTTTGATTTCTCTGTGATCTGTGACTCAAGTATGTGGGGACTTCAGCAACAGCATCTTACTGTCAGTTCTTGAGAGTAACCAAGAACATTGGCAATGGCCTGTTTGGAATCTCATGAAAATTCAGTGACCAACAACCCCAAAGAGATAACCCATTCCAGACACTGTGCTTTTTGTTACACCATGTAATCCTATAGTAGATCAGTATGTATGTATGTATGTATATACACATATTACACATACATACATAAAGAGAGAGAGAAGAGAGGAATAGATGTAGATAATACATAGATAGATAGATAGATAGATAGATAGATAGATAGATAGATGATAGTTATAGATGCAGGTAGATAGACATGTTTATATCTTTGGAAGCTTCTGCAGTAGCAGTTTCAATATAACTTTTTTAAAAGATCTCTAATGTTAGTTATCTCTCCCTCTGCCTCTTCAATACCTGCCCTTTAATCTTACATCCTATTCAACCACTCCTCCATTATTCACCTTTTACAGCTATGTTCAACTCTGATCATCGTCTCTAATTTCCAGAACACTGTCAGCATTCCAACTGGAACACTCATATCTGAAGATTCAAAGTTAACATTCACAGAAGAGAGAAATGTGGGATGATGAAGCAGGAAGATCATGAAGGTTAGGCAAGTTTAGCCTCCCAAATAAAATCCTGTCTGAAAAATAAATTAATGAACATAAATATAGGAAGGCAACAAATGAGCAGTTAACTGAGCCAAGAGACAAACTACAAATGAAAGAAAATATTGTTAGCTACTCATATGACAGAGGTTTGAACCATTAAACAATAAATTCCTAAAAATGAGCCATGGAAATGAACAGAGAATTCTAAAATGTAGAAATACAAATAGCCAATAATTGAAATAGTCTTAGTCATCATTGAAATGGATGTTAAAATAAGTTGATACTTCATCTCACCCATTCAGAAAATCTATCATCAAGTAATCAAGTTCTATCAAATGCTGGTGAAGATGTTGGTAAATAGGAGACTTCATTCACCATGGGTGAAAGCACACACTGATGTAACAACTATAGAAATCAGTGTGAAGCATCCTCAGAAATCTGAAAGAGGAAGTGTTGTAGGGTCCAGCTATGTAATTTCTGCATGTTTATGTGAAGAACAAATTCATAATATAGAAACACTTGATTAACCATGTTTATTGGTACTCTATTCACAATTTCTAGGAAATGAATCCAGCCTAGATGGTCTTCAGCAAAAGAATGGATAATGAGATTTTGGTAGAGATTTTATATTGTATATTTGGAACAGAGTCAAATGAATGATGCCTTGTGAACACTGCTTAGGGGAACTGTGAGGGGCTGCAGGGAAAAAGGCAGAGGGCCTTTACCTCAGGTGCATTTTGTTCACAGGACTGATCTTGGACATGATTTCCTGCCCTCTGTGTGAAGCATTTATATTTATAAGACATACTTAGGTCTTATAGTTTTAAAACAGATGTCAGATCATAGCTATTGAACACAATTTTCAGGGTAATCTGAATATGGATATGCCTTTTGCCTTGCTTTTAAAGTTTCCCACATATAATCTACACAACATGACAAGAATTTGTGTTTAAATTGGTCTGTCCTCAGAAAGTTCTAGGAAGAGGCTGCTATCTTACTACTTAATATATGATTATTGGCATTTATTTACATGTTTTTCTTCTCATGTTTTGCTGAACCCAAACAGCCTTCTTTGGATCATTGCTTTCCTTGTTACATTTGTGTATAAAAATACACTCAAACTGCTGTAAGATTGTCATCAGCATTAGACTGGAATCTGTCCAATTGGTTCAGGTTCTGAGATACCAGAACCAACAGACAAGATCTGCAAAGGTCATCCAAAAAGTCAACATTATATGCATATATATGAATACTATTCATCTATAAAGAAAAATGAAAGGATAGAATTTGCATAAAAAAATGGATGCAGTTGGAAAATAATATAGTGTGAGACAAACACATGTAAATCTTAGCTTGTAATTTTTATCTGTATGTATCATCTGACTACAAATGTATGCAGATGTCAGGAAGCTAGTCAGCCTCCCAAGAGAGGGAAAAAAATCATTAAGAGGGATGAGTGGGATGGCAATAGAGCACATGAACTGGAATTGGATGGGGATTCTGGGGGGGGGGGAAGGAAGTTTCCTTTAGAATGTGGAATAGGGAAATGGGGGAGGGAATAAGCCTGGGGAAGTGTCAACCAAAAAAAATGTGCATGAAATTGCTTTAGAGAAACCAGCTACATTGTAATCAACTTTTTAAAGATTCAAAAACAACAATTTTTTTTAATGGAAAGATTTTAAAAGCAAGCAAGTCAGAGTCCTGTAGACATGATGGTGGTCTTTATGACATGGCATGAGGTGAGTCCCTCAGCCATTTGTATGCCATCCAGCTGAACAACATAGGCACATCATTGTACATCAGTGTACATTGTTGTAAAACCATCATCCCAAAAGAAGAGTGGGAAAATTCCAGACAAAACAATAGTGTGCTTTTCTCTTTAGGACTGGTTATTTTCAAAATGCCAAAATATTTTCTCAACCAATCAAATGCTCTCTACCCTTGCTCTTATTTTCCATTGCCTGTGGTCTGTGCTCTAAGGACTTGGCAGCACCCGATAGGTTTGGGTACAGGGTGCAGGTGCCTGGGGGAGCACTGTGTGTTCACTGCACACAGGTAGACAGCTGAGTCACTGTGCTGCAAGTCTCTGATGTGCAGGGAAACATGCAGGCTGGCTTTATTGAGATGAACCCTAAATCTACCGTCTTCCTTTTCACCATTGGAGAAGATGGACATCAGAGCCATGGGGCCTTTCCCTGGATGCTGTCTGTACCACCAGAAATACTGAGAATTCTGATCACTGTAAGTGCAGTTGAGGGAAGCCATGGCTCCCTCTGGGACATTGAGGGATTCCGGAGTCTGCTGCACCTTCTGCTGGCTGCTCACACCTGTGCAGAAAGACAAAGGTCAGACAAATAAGACTGGATACATATAAATGCTAACTCCCCAGAACGGGTTTGCCGTGGGCCTCCCACCTGCTTTGTTTCAGCATGAGAACATTATTATTTCTACCCTCCCTCCTAAAATATGTGAACTCAATTCCCTAGCATACAGCAACATTAAGTTCCCATAGAAATGGTCAAACTCACCCTTCAGTTGAAGCCAGAGTACCACTATTGAAACACTTAAGGGATGCATTACTGTTTTCAATGAAGATTCACAAGTTGAAGTGATCTATAACAAACAGACTGGCATTAGGGAGTTCAAATGCTTCTGATGTGGAATGCAGGAAAAAAAGAAAAACCCCAAACTGTTCATCCAATTAGAAAGAAGGTCATAGTTTTCACTGACACACAAAAAGCCCTCCTTCTTTCTCTAACCTCCCTCACAACTCACACAGGCACAAAGGACTATGGGAAAAATTGCCTCTGAATCTCTGAGAAGACACTGCCATCATGTGGATTCACCTTAGTGTCAAATATTTTAAGCCATTACTCTTCCTATGTAGACGATTAAAACAAGGAATAGTGTTGCATATGAGGAGTGTAAGACATTTGTTCAAGTTTATGCATGAGCGTACTTACACATACATTTTCCACCAAATGACAGCTTATTTTCAGCAAATAAGTTATTTCACTAGTCGTTTTTGTAATATTTCTTCTAAAGAAATTCTCACAATCAGATAATACTTTATGTTCTTTATCTCTTCTCAGTGGCAACTCATGGAACCTTGTATTGTTTCTTCACCATCAATATTAATTTTTATATACTTACAAATATCTGTTTAAAACAAAATAGCTTTAAAAGAGGCTCAATACATATAACACCAGCCCATAGCCTAGCTACATTTTATGTATGTATTTGTCTATTAATTCATTCATTTATTTTTGTACATTTTATGTGTGTTTGTGTTTGTGGGGGTGGTATGGATGAACACATCAGTGTATGTGTAAACATGAGGTACATGTGGATAGGTTAGAGGTCAACATCAGGTGTTGTCATTGTCTTTGATTACTCTTCACTTTGTTTTATTAAGGCTTTTAAAAGGAAACCCTGATCAATCAATTAGAAAAAGAACTGTCCTAGATTTCACTGCTATTTCAACAAGTCCTTCTCTTCTTCCCTGCCTACCCTCTCTCATACACAGACACAAACAAACTTGAGAAATTGCCTCTGGGTCTTTCTGAAGCTAGAGCTCATCATCACAGGCTGCCTTGTCAATGAACTCCACAAACTGTACTGGCATGTCCTCACCAGTGCTAGGGCTACATATGTGGGTCCAGTAATGGATAGTATATGTGTTCAGGGTATCAGGACACAGTTCTTCATTCTGGTGAGACAGGAACTTCACTGGTTAAACCATCTCTCCAGTCCCTATTTTTTATTAGTAGTCATATTTATACAAAATATTCTACTTATTGTAACATTGAAATACACAAGTATAAGGTATGTTACTAATATTCACTCATTTGTAATCATTGGTGGTCAGCTGAGTAATTCCATAATTTGGTTAATATGAACGGTATCAAAACAGCATGGTGAGCATATATCCTTATTGTGAACTTAGTTTGATTCCTTCAGATGCACAGCTAGGAGTGGTAAAGCAATTTGTATTTGTAGGGGAGTTTTAGACAAGAAACATCACACTAAATTCCATAATGGTTTCACTAATTTATATTCTGATCAACTACATACAAGAGTTCATTTCTCATCATGTCCACAACATCATAACCTTTTGGGTTTTTCGATGATAGCCATTATTTTGGAACTAAGTTGGATTTTTAGCATAGATTTTATTTGGTCAGCTATTTCTTCAGTAAGATAATACTAGAAGTGCTTGGAATTCTCCATACACCAGTAACAAACAGCTGTAGCAGGGAAGCTGGTGATCACCTAGTGGGTACTGTGCTCCATTCCTGAGACAGAAAATAGAACATCCTAGGAAGACAAAAAGTGGAGCTGTGGAGAAAGCAAAAGTATAAGCTTTATCCACTGGAAAGGGAGGGTAATTAGGACTAATTAGCTAACTGGGCTTTGGCTAGGGAGTTTTATTGGGCCTATGCTTCTTCTTCTTTCCACTATTAATCCTGTTAAGGTACCCGACCCCTTGCCTTCCCACCAGATCAACTCAAGTTTTCTTCTGGGAAAAGAAGTTATCATATCAAGAAGTTTTCTTTTGCTTTCTCATCTGTCCATACTCCTCTATCTTTTTCTCAGCCCCAACCATCAGAGAACAATACACTGTTGTCAATGATAGTGTCATGATTGCTCTAGCTACTAAACCTGTTGCTCCAAGTGCAAGCTCTGCAAATGGTTTTTCTTTTACTTTTTCTTTTTTTTTCAACACCTGGGAAAATTTTTTTTAAGTACTATAGTAACTCAGGGCCCTGCAACAGGTACTTAAGATTTATTCATCAATAAACCAATCCATCTAATCTTTGACCTATGCCAGTATCTGCTCACAGCTATGGAGACTTTCTACACTATTGGTTTCTGTATATTCTTGGGGTATTTCCCACCAGGGACTGCATTTTATTTTCTGTTTTTTTTTTTTATTTAGGTAAAACTCATGTGTAGAACAGTTTATTGTAAGATAAACCCATTAATTCTGATTGCATTTAAAGAAGATGGAACTCATACCTGGAACTGTCAATGAGGTCAAGAACATATGACTAGATGGGCTATAGAACCTAGAGACAACCTAGTACTATTCAGCTAAGTAGATTGAGCCTTATAGTGGCTCTTAATGACATGTTGCTATATCAATAAATCAGGACATCACACAACCCTCATTTAAAGAAGTTTCTTTTTATAGTAGATGGTGAGTAACATTGAGACGTATAGCTGGTCTATGTGTGGAGAATGAAAGACTTTTAAATTCTCAGTCATAATAGGATGTCTATATGCTAACCCTTCTATTAAGATGCATTACTCTTCACAGAAACAAGAATGGAAGGACTGTGAGAGCCACAAGTAGTGGATGACTTCAAGGACACAGTGTTTTATGAGTAAACTAGGCAGATACATATAGGAACTCACAGAAATTAAGGCAATGTGCACAAGACCTGTGAAAGCTCAGTACAGACAACATTCTCATAGAGAAAAAAGACATGAATTCCCATCCCTACCTGAAAGAAATTGGTATTTGATAACTGCCAGGAGGAGAGTTAGTTAGTTTTCTTTAATGGTGCCGTCCTCGGTGTATGGACCACATAGAAAGGTGGGCTCCAACTCCAAGAGTAGTTTCCAACACAAACCATACTTTATGAGAAAGAGGGAGGAGAGTTAGAGACAACAGGGAGAGAGATAGAGAGTACAAAAGAAGAAGGAGGAGGAGAAGAGGAGGAAGAGGAGGATGAAAAGGAATAGGAGGAAAGAGAGAATGTACACAAGGTTGGTGAGGTAGGAATGTAGGGTGGATCTGAGAGGAGTTGAGGATGGAGGGTGAATATGAATAAAATTGTATTAAATCCTCAAAGAATTAATAATCATTTAATTTAAAATTGTTTTTAGCATAGATTAAAATTAAATGAAAAAAAAAATCAGGTGTTTCTTTCTTAAGGCCCGTGGATCAAAGAGATCTCAATAGCAAAGAACACAGTCTAGGAGAGATTTTGCAGATGATTGCAAAGACAGAACAAAATTATTAGAAAGTCTCCAGATCTTTGTAGGTTTTGGAAGCTTGGTCTTGACCCCTTTTCTTATCACTCCTCCCTATCTGCAACTGGATTCCAGGAGTTTGGCTCAGTGTTTAGCTGTGAATGTCTGCTTCTGTTTCCATCAGCTACTAGTTAAGGGCTCTATGATGGCATATAAGTTAGTTATCAATCTCATTATCAGGGAAGGACATTTAATGTTGACTTTTCACTGTTACTTAGATTGTTAGTTGGAGTCATCCTTGTAGGACTCTGGACATTTTTCTAGAGTTAGTTTTCTCTTCAGACCTATAATGGCTCCCTCTATTATGCTCTCTCTCTCTCTCTCTCTCTCTCTCTCTCTCTCTCTCTCTGTCTGTCTGTCTATTCATCCCCCAACTCAAACTTCCTGGTCCCACATGTTCTCCTCTCCTCCCCTTCTCTTTCTCCTAGCTCCCTCTCCACTCACTGCTCTCCCCCATCCCAATATGCTCAGGAAATCTTGTTCCTTTCCCCTTCTGTGAGGGACCTTGTATGAATCTCTTAGGTTCCTCCTTGTATCCTAGTTTCTCTGGTGGTGTGAATTATAGGCTGACGATCCTTTGTCTATGTCTAAAATCCATATATGCATGAGTATATACCATGTTCCCTTTTTTTGTGCCTGGGTTACCTCATGCAGGATGGCTTCTTCAAGTTCCATGCAAATTTCAAGATTCCATTGATTTTTTTCCCCACAGAGTAGTATTCCACTGTGTAAATGTGCCACATCTTTATCCATTTTTCAGTTGAGGGGCATCTAGGTTGCTTCCAGGTTATAGCTATACAAATAATGTTGCTTTGAACATTGTTGAACAGACGTCTTTGTTGCATGGATGTGGATCATTTGGGTATATGCCTAAGAGTGGAATTGCCAGGTCCTATGGTAGTCTGATTCCAATTTTCCTAAGGAACCACTATACTGATCTCCAAAATGTCTGTACAAGTTTGCCACATAGAGACTGTGGGAAGCTACAGCCCCAAGATGGTGCCTGGCTGGATTTCAGGTAGTCCGGAGCTTAGCTGTAAACAAGCCTTATTTGGAAGTGCTTGATGGATCTGGTGCACTTCCTCCTTCTGTGGCCTATCCCGGATCGCCAGGTGGCATGTGCTGATTGGGCAGTGAGCGCATATTTAAGGGTTCTGGAGGGCAGGCATTCTGCCGGGAGGTATAGAAGGAAGTGAGACATGAGTTATGGTATCCAGTTTTTCAGGATAATGCAGGGCAACGCTATCATGAGCCTATTGATTTTAAAACGATTAAAGCACTTGCTGAATCAGTCTGCACTTATGGGATAACTTCTGCTTTTGCAATAGCACAGATGGAAGCTCTAAATTGCCACATGGTAAAACCATTTTGAAGAGTAATGCCACCTGGATTAGAGGTTGATGGCCTATAGCCTAGGAGAGGGGTAACTCAACTATTCCCCTGCAACCCAGGTGGGCTCCTTATTGTAATCAAAACCCAGCTCAACATGGAGCCTCTAATCCTTTTGTGTTTGTGATTGATTAGCAATAGCACCTTTGCAAGCTCTAGTGAGAGAATGCTAAATTGTATGCCTCAAGTATGCTTCTATTCTTTATGTTGGGATGGAGGAAAATTTCCTTTGGCCCTTGTGACCAGAACGCCCAGGTATGTTCCCTGTTCCTGTAGAGAGCCAAGCATCATGACCCTCTTTAGACAGTGGAGAGATTTTGGAATCACTGCTGCTATCATGGTTGCCATTACAGCTGGAGCTGTGGTAGCCACCAAGGCTGCCATCACCATGCATTCCACTGTCCAGACTGCAGCTGCCTTAAATAACCTGTCAGCGAATGTAGCCATTGCTTTGGACATATAATCTTCCCTTAATGCTCAATTAAAAGGTGGTATTATGTTCCTGAATCAACGAATTGATCTAGTTCAGGAACAGATTGACAGTTTGTGGCAGTTGGCACAAATAGGATGTGAATGGAAGATGACCTCTGTGCCATATCAAAAGTATTCGGTGGCTGCCAATATGTCTAACCAGCTTTCTCAGTATCTTTTAGGCAATTGGTCCGGCAAATTCGATAAGTTAATGCAGGACCTGAGACTTTCCATCGTGCATGTGAATTCCACCTGGATCGACATCTTGGTTGCAGAGGGAGTATCTACATGGATCACTCAAGCCATGAACCACCTAAAGGAATGGGCAGGAATGGGTGCCCTGGGAGGGGTGCTTATCTCAGTCAGTCTCATTGCTTTATGGTGTATCTGCAGGATGAGGGTTACACAGCAGAGAAGTAATGCCATGATTGCACAAGCCTTCACAGCCCTGGAGGCAGGGCAATCACCTCAGGCTTGGCTAACTGTGTTAAAAGGCTAAGCAGTCATTCACGCTCAGGATGCGAGACGAAGTACTGCACTTGAGGCCAGCTTCTAGTGGCTTCATGGAGGGAAAATCTGAATGCATATGGGTTGGTATCATAATCCCATCTTTGAGAAAAGATACCGGAAAGGTGTGGCACCAGCTTGACTGATAACTGGGCATGGGGCCATTACAATGTCCCTTGTTCATCAGAGATCAGATATCTCCCCTTGCCTGTTGCCTTTAAAACAAAAAGGGGGAACTGTGGGAAGCCACAGCCCCAAGATGGCACCTGGCTAGATGCCAGGTAGTCCGAGTTTAGCTGTAAACCAGCCTTATTTGGAAGTGCTTGATGGATCTGGTTCACTTCCTCCTTCTGTGGCCTATCTGGGATCGCCAAGTGGCATGAGCTGACTGGGCAGTGAGTGCATATTTAAGGGCTTGCTGGGGCTCGGGGAGACAGATATTGATGATTCCTCCTAGAAGGCATCACCCCCCCATGTGGAGTGGGGGAGGCTGTATGGGATGGGTGGGGTTTCAGGGGCATGGCAGGTAGAGAGGGAGGGAGAGAGAACTGGGATCGATATGTAAAATAAGAAAAAATATATATACACAAATCTTTAATTTTGTCATTTCTTTACCAGCGTAGGCATGAATACCTATATCCTCTCCCATCATTAGTGACTATGAAGAAATGGTGTCTAATGATTATTTGCTCCTACTAATGTACCTCTAATACTGTGAGAACATTCTAAATTTATATTGCCTGTGTAAGATCAACAATTCACAATGGTTGATATTATATAATGGTATACATATAATTATTCACATTTATATTTATTCATATATACATACTCAAATACATAAGATATGAATATAATCTGGAGAATATACGTATTCTTTTACTCCAACCACTTTATGTTGCAAAGTTCATGAGTATTCTGTGCAAAGGTTTCATATTCATCATTTTCCTTGACTTTAGCCCTGATGTTCTGCCTCCTGTGTGACCCACTAGACTGGAGAGGCTTTCCACTAATCCTGTTAGTTAAAAAATATCTCCATTTCTAATGTCTTTATAAGATTTTAAGTTTTTTTTGACAGTCAACTTTTATAATAGAAGCATTAAAAAATAAACATTTAAAATATTACCTGTAAATAAATCCACTGAATTTTTGTTCGATTTATTTACTTTTTTATCTCTAACTTCAATTCATGAAAAAATGGGCTTAATTGAAATAAAATTACATCACTTCACCCTCCTTTTCTTCCCTCAATTTACTCAGTTATTCTCTCTCAGACCCCACTGAATTCCCCAACTCTCAAATTGATAGCATTCATTTATTATTATTGTTACAAATGTGTGTGTGATTGTATGCATATATATGTGCATATGTATATATATATATATGTATACACACACACACACACACACACACACACAGCCTGCTAATTTTGTGTTTGTTGCTTATGTGTGTATGGCTTGAGAGCTACCCATCTGCATTTGACAACCAATAAGCGTCTCATCCCTGGGAGAGACTAATTCTCCTCTCCCAGCAGTTACTTGATGCTTATAATTTTATGTCTGGGATTGACACTTGAAAGTTTTCCTCCTTCTTTCGAAACATGCCTATTGATATTGGCGTGGTTCTGGTCTTGCTTATCCAGCCATTTCTAGGAAAGACTGTTTCACAGCAGCCATCCTGGTATTCTGCCCCTTGCAGTTGTTATGCTTCCTCTTTAGTCATGTTCCCGGAGCCACAGACACAGGAGTAGATGTATGTATTAGGGCTGGACTTCCCACCCATAATCCTCTCTTCATGTGTCCAGTTGTACTTTTGCTTTGTTTTGTTTTGGGTGATAATTAGAATAACGTACAGAAATGTACCTTTGGAAGCCAGGCCAAGGAGTGCTGCTAAGAGATCATCCCAGCAATAGATCGAGCACAAGAGTTTTATTGGTGGAAGGTGCAGTGCTGAAGGCCATCTAGAAATGAAGACATGGGAGAAAGATAGAAACAGACAGCAAGCCAGACCCGGAGACAGAGAAACTGGGTGAGAAGACAGGAAAGACCGAACAAGAGAGAGCCATGAAGTCCAGAGGGACTTTCAAAGGAGCTTGTGTTGGGACAGTGACAATGAGCCACACTTGGCGGCAGCAGCTGAGGATACAAGCTGCTGCAACCTGCTGCAGCTGAGCTGAGCAGAGAGCCTAACTTACATCAGTGATGACCTATATTTTCTCGAAAGAGAGGTTTCTTTGATGAAGGGCAGTAACTGCACTTGTCTGTGAGTAAACGGATAAGATTTGGAATGTAGTAAGAAATTCTGCTCATATAGCAAAGTGGTGGCAGTAATTATTTTCTATGGTCCATGACCTCACCAGCCCAGGAAGCATGCCGGGTTTCCAGTACCAGGCATGATTTTCCTCATGGTGGACCTTAAGTCAAATAGGCAGTTATTGGTTGCCAGCAACCTGTGAATGTCCTTATTGTACCCTTATGGATATTTTAGCCATACTAGCAATTTCCATGGTTCATAGGTGAAACAGCTGATTAGGTAATTTATCATTTTATACATTGTCCCTTGGCAGATTGCATAGTATTTTCTGAAACCATGAAGGATAGACCACAGAAAAGAGCTTTTCAGTCCTCTGTCCTAAGTGTGGGTTGTATTTAGCAATAGTGGCTTCAACCCTGAGAGGCAACCCTGAGAGGCATCAGTAATCTATATTATTTTGGGAGTCACTTAGACTGAAACCCCAATTAACCTTTCAAAAGGAGATTCTTCATACCAAGTACTGTTATTTTTGTTAGTCTATTGTTCTTGTGGGGTTACTGTCAGAAAAATGGCTTAATTTCCCTTAAGATGAGGATGTGCTTATATATAAAGGAACAATACCATATTCTTTTATTGAGATTTATATATTATCATATTAGGATAGATGTTATCTTATTCCTATATATGTTTAAGATAATATATGTTCTTTTATGATATGTGTATCTTAAATATATATGTATATATATACATTATAAATATACAACACATGTAGATATGTGAATATATAAGATATGATATATGCAAATATAAGTGTAGGTAATGCAGAATAATATGATTACTTTAACCATTATCAAAGAACCCTCGTATTCAGCATTTCTAGTTCCTTATTGATAAAGTTTTTATATCCTTAATAGTCCACATTATTTCATTAAGTTATTTATTTGAGTTTTCTTGGATCACTCAGGACTTTATTTCTGTTCACTATTACCTTTTTAGAGAGTTTATTTGGGAATTCATGAATCCCTTTACCATCTTCATGGTTATTTTTTGATTCAAGTTCTCCAGTTTCATTTAACTTGTTCTCATTAGGGACCACTAGAACATGCTGCTTTTTTTTGTTTGTGTGTTTGTTTGATTTTGTTTTGTTGTTGTTGTTGTTGTTCTTTTTAAGAGAGGACATATTGTCTTGAGTTTTATTATTCTGTTTTTCCTATGAGACCTTACATCTACAGTTAGGTTGTTGGTTGTGTCTTTGATATGACATTTTAGCTCACTGATGATGAATCCTGAGTTGAAGCTGCAAGGTGATGGATTAGAGGGGTTTAGAAGGGGCGGAGCCACACTGGAGCTGGCTCAGTCTTGCTGAGTGAGACCCAGAGGACTAAACCTTGCAGTCAGGATTCCTAGGGGAAAGGTGTTAGACTTGTGTAGTGTCTGGCTTTTTTATACTGAGTCCAACACAATCGGCTGGGGCTCTGTTGGAAAATGTCCTGTGCTGTGAGCAGAAAGACAAGCCAGTCACTCTAAATTGCTATCAAAAGGTTAGCATCTACAAAGGTGGTCTGCTTGGCCTTTACATGAAGATGAGAAATATATTTATTTATGGACATTAATTACTACTTCTGTTTACACATGTGAACAAGATGCCTATGATACAATTCAACAATAAGAACTCTTGTGAAATAAATTAGTGCTGCACGCACAGATGACTAGTGAGTGTGGGAAGAACCTTGTAGTCACAGCAGAGAGAGAATGGGAAGATGGTTTTACCAGTCCATTGGCCACAACAGCAACCTTTAACTGTATGTTTTTAAAGTAAAATCTCCCAAGTGAAGTCTCCTGTGATTTCTGGGAGACACAATTTCATAGCAAAAGGACTATGACAGAGTAAGAAGAGGACTATGTCAGCGTAACAGGAGGATTATGATAGAGTAAGAGGAGCAGAGTATGATAGAATAACAGGAGGCCTATGACTATGCAAGGGTTATATAACGTTACATAGGAAGACCAGCAAAATCTGTAGATTCTTCACAGAAGTGACTCCGGAGCTAAGATTTGAAGTTGGCAGAGCTGGTTTATGAAGTTTTCTGTGGAGAGTGTTTCCTGTTGGAAAAGAGTTGGACCCCATCTGAGAAATTCAGAATGCTGAACAGAAACCAGCATTGCTGCTACGGAGAGCTGGGACCTAGCCCCACAAAAAGCTCACGTTGACAGTTCAGGCATGCACAAATCCTGTGGAACATTGGATATTACAGCCTGAACTCGGAGTTGTATTCTAGAAAGATCAGAAAGCCATTTAAACACCGTGTGAGAGTGTAGACCGCATCCCGTTTATGCTACATATATTTTGTGTGACGGCATATGGTGTGTGCTTGCCCCTCCCCTCAAGCACTGAAACCACTTCTGAGACTCTAGAGAGCCAGCTGCCCTGTGAGTGCCCCGAGGTCTCCAAAGTTCCACCCTTGCTTCTCACACTCTTGTGTTAGTACGCTAGCCCGGTCTTACTAATAGTAAAGGAAAACTCTCTCTGCACAGTTGAAGTCCCTGTCCTCTCTGGGCTTGTGCTGCAGGCCTGGCTTTGTCCCTCTTCCTTCTCTATAGGTATACTAGGTATGGGGACACTGAGCTGTCCTGTCACCTCTCCATCTTTCAGAAAACATTATGCAAAAGCCGTTTGTGGGCATGCCCCATTTCTTGAAATTTGCTATACAGCAAGCTCTACCAGAAAGCTGTGGAAGAAGATGTGGAGGACAGACTTCTAAGACAAGCAGACAACTTGTTAGTCACAGGGCTTTACTGGGGGATCTCAGGATCCATAAGAGACAGGTTTCTGTCAGATTGTGCTTTGGTCCCTCCCAATCAAGAGCAGAGGATGGAAGACTCTGCTTCTTGTTCTTCAGCTGTGGCTGTTTGTTTGACTTTTGTGCCAAGTGAAATGGAGAGGCACACAGCACAGGAACCAAAACAATCACAGAGGCAGGAGCTCAGCAGCCAGGCCCCTGGTGCTGAGTTTGTGTTCGGCCCCCTTGTGGTTTCTGCCACTGTGTCACTCAGAGCACAGTAGTACACAGCCGAGTCTGACTCCTGGACCGAGGCTTTCTGCAAGTGGAAGGAAGTGGATCCTTTGTCATATGTAGCTTCAAAACCTCTGCTGCTTCCTGTCTCATCGGCCTTTGAGACTCTGAAGAGGAGCTGTGGACCTTCTCCGGGATACTGCACGTACCAGAACAGGGTTGGGTAGCCCGAGGCTGAATAGTTGCAGTATATAGTAAGAAAGTCCTTTTCTGAGAGAGTCAATTTACCGTATGTCTGCATCACTGAGTCTCCATGGGTCCTTGCTGGAGAAAAGAAAAGAGATATGTATGTCACCTTAAAGACAAAGAAGCTTTTGGATAAACTTAGTACTCAAGACTTTGTTGATATAAAAATGTATAAAGTTTAAATCACTTTACTTACCAAGTATGAGGAGTATCGCAGTCACGAGGCCTGGAGAAGAGTCCATCTTTAGTGGCATCTATACAATGTTCTAGATGCTTAGCATGTTGAAAACAGAATGAGTCTTAAATTCACACAGGAAATACCATAGTGTTAGGGCACTGCGCCCCCTGGTGGTCAGAGAGTGAACAGTTACATGTGGCAATATTTGCTACAAGACAACGAAATAATGCATTTGGTTGAGGGCCACTGCTACTTCAAAGGTCAAACTCTCTCTGTTTTAAGTGAATGCCAATTTCTTTTTCTTTTGGGGGGGGGGGTGTGGGCTTGTCGAGACAGGATGTCTTTGTATTGCTTTGGAGCCTGTTCTGGAACTCGCTCTGTCGACCAGGCTGGTTTTCAACTCAAAGAAATCCCCCTTCCTCTCTGCCTGCCAAGTGCTGGGATTAAAGGCATGTGTCACCAAGCAAGGTCAGGAAATGACAATTTTAAGGCATTTTTGAAGGAAGTTTTCCGGGGCAGATGTCACATTGTATAAGAAATACTCACAAATTTCAGAATTCCAGTACAAATGTAGAAACACATAATTTATTAAACTCTATGGAGTGATCTGAACTTTTGAAAAGGTTACCCTTTGCTCTTAAAACATTTCCTCCTAACACAAACTGACTTGCTCTCCTAGCTAAGTCTAAATAATGAACTTCACTTTCTGCCTTTGCCACACTAAGCATTTAGGTTAAACTCCACCTGTTTAAAATACGAATTTCCTTCCTCGAGCCTACTAGAAAATCCTGGTTTTAAATGTAACGGAGATGCAAGCTCTTCCACTTTCTTGTTATCGTGTTCATGGCTGTCTTCATGTAATTGTTCAGATGTTGTTCCTGATAATTGTTTTATTATCTTTATGGGTGACTTTATGCCCTAAGTCATTAAATAACTAAATCTGTGGCCACTATGTTTATGCATCTTCTATAACTTTTTCTTCAGTAGGAAAAACCAGCACCACGAGCTTTACTCTTGGACCATGGTTACTACAACCTCTTTGTTTTAAAAGAGAAACACAATTAAGCAGTGAGCCATGTTTTTTTTTTTTTTTTCATAGTTATCAGATGCGGGGTAAACAGACTTGCTTCTCTACAGGAAGGGTACACAGAACCCAGGTTGTAATAGTAAACAAAAGTTGCAGCTTGGGTTACCATCCTGATCTTTTTAGTTCTGATGTAATTATATATTTTAATTACTAATTTTGAGATTATTATTTAACCACAATAATTCTCCATTCCCTTTTCTCCCTCCAAATTCTCCCATGTATCCCTTTCAACATTCCTTCAAATACATGGCTATTTTTTTAATTAATTATTATTTCATGGGTAGAAGTATATGTGAATACATATATATACATATATATGTGTATGTATATATATATATATACATATATATATATATATATTCCTAAATACAACCTATGCAAACCATATAATTTTATGTGTAGGTTGTTTTCAAGGGTGACCATTTGGTGCTGGACTGCCAATTGGTGTGTTCTTCCTTGGGTAAGACCACCCCTCTCTTGTCCCCAGCTTTCCTCAGTTGCCTACACCTCTCTGTGCAAGGTTCAGGCCTCATGGGCTGCTCCAGTCCACTCTGGCATGTTCAATGGTGCCATCTTTGTTCAGTTCATGTTTCAATGGGCATGTTGACGAGACTTCTGATATCAGCAAGAGACACAGTCTTCCAGAAAACTCCTCAATCCTCGCCTTTTACAGTCAATCTGCCTTATCTTCTGCAGTGTTCCTGGAGGGTAAGGTGCAGATCTATTTTGCAGATATATTCCTTGGGACTGGGATCCATAACCCTGCAGTTTGATTGGTTGCACTATACTTTAGTGGTCTGCTGGAACAGTTTTCTTGATGAGGGGTGAAGACTACAGTAATCTGTGGGTATAAGGACAATTATTTATAGCTTGTTTTTAGTGATTATGTCTGGAGCAACAAGTAGAGGTTAAAGATTCTCCTTTAATTACCATGACTTCACTCATACTTTATAAGTTAACTAGATTTCCAGTACCAACCAGACATGGGATCACTACTATGAGGTGTATCTTCAGTCTAATGGGAGAAATGTTGGGTACCATTAAGATGTGTGTGTGTGTGTGTGTGTGTGTGACATTACTCATTACTACACCAGTGAATTACTGTGCCAAGCAAACTGGTAATATGGGGACATGTTGGATTTTGTCAAAGGCCTCTTCTATGTCTATGAGATGATCATGTGACTTTGGTCTTTAAGTACATTTGTGTATTTTATTGCTTTTATTAATTTGTATGTTTTGAGCTATCATAACATTTCAGAGATTATGCCAATATAGTTGTGGAATATAATCTTTTTCTTTTTAAAACGTATGGCTTTATTCTGTTGGCAATTATATCACTGAATATTTTTGAGTCTCTGTTCATCAAGGATATTGTCTTGTGTGAATTATAGGCTGGTGATCTTTGATCTAGGTCTAAAATCCATATATGAGTGAGTACATACTGTGTTCCTTTTTTGTGACTGGGTTACCTCATTCAGGATGGTTTCTTCAAGTGCCATCCACTTGCCTGCAAATTTCAAGATACCATTATTTTTTTCTGCAGAGTAGTATTCCATTGAGTAGATGTGCCACATCTTCATTAACCATTCTTCAGTTGAGGGGCATCTAGGTTGCTTCCAGGTTCTTGCTATTACAAATAGTGCTGCTATGAACATAGATGAACAGAAGTCTTTGTTGCATGGATGTGAATCCTTTGGGTATATGCCTAAGAGGGGGATTGCCGGGTCCTGTGGTAAACTAATTCCCATTTTCCTGAGGAACCGCCATACTGATCTCCAAAATGGCTGTATGAGTTTGCACTCCCAAGAGCATGGAGGAGTGTTCCCCTTTCTCCACATCCTCTCCAACATGAGTCATCATTGGTGTTTCTTTTTTTATTTTATTTTATATAACCAAGTCCATTTAAATGAAAACAAACATTTATAGACAATATTTGGAAACTTGGGCATTGGTCTTTCCAAACTACTTCCTGCTGGTAAGGGATGCTGTCATGGGGGATTCTAAGAAGATTCAGAAATCCTGGCTGTTGTCTGTAAGGCTGTTTGTTCAGCTGTTTTAAATGTAGGATCACCTGGTACTCTGTTTGAGGTGGTATGGCTTGATCAAACCACATTAGTCTGGACGGAATCCACATCTTTTCATTTTCTGTGGAAACAAAAATAGAAATCCTTTTCCCCCAGTAACTTGTCCTTCAACTTAAATTTTGGAGTCAAAGCATTTTTTTTTAATTTAATTTATTATTTTACATGTCGATCCCAGTTCCCTCTCCCTCCCTCCCCCTTTCCTTCCCCTCCCTCTCTCCCTTTCTCCCTCCCTCATTTCCTCCCTTTTACCCTCTCTGCCCTCTCACATACACTCTAACCACCCTCTCCTCCAATCCCCCCAGCCAAATTCCGTATGAAGGGAATGCCATCCAGTTGGGATCATGTAGGTCAGACAGGTCATGGGAAGTAGGGACTAGGGCTTCTCTCCTGTCTCTAGATTAAGGCAGATATCCCTCCATGGGGGATGTGTTCTCAAAGTCCTTTTGTGCACCAGGGATACATCCTGGCTCCACTGTCTGAGGTCCCTTAGACTGCTCAGTCCTTCTGGCTGAGACCCATATTCAGGGGGGCATGAATCAGTCCCATGATGGTTTCCCAGCCATCAGTCTGGTGGCCCATTAGCTCCTCCTTGTTCAGGTAAGCTGTCTCTATGTGTTTCTGCAGCCTGGTCTTGTCCTCTCCATCTGCATCTGAGTTCTACTTCAACTCAGTGGTTATGTATGGATGTTTGCTCCTGTTTCCAACAGGCATTAGTTGAGGGCTCCATGGATAAGTTAGTTGTTGATCTCACTCTCCGGGAAGGGCATTTATGGTAGCCTTTCTATGGAATCTCAAATTGTTAGTTGGCAGCCGTCTTGTAGTTCTCTAGACCTTTCTTTGTGTTCAATTTTATCTTCAAACCAATATTGGCTTCTTCTTTTATGTTCTCTCTTGCTCTCTCTGTCTCCCTCTCTCTTTCCTGTCTTTTATTCCTAACCAGGCTCAATCTTCCTGGTCGCACATGTTTTCCTTTCCTCCCCCTCGTTTCCTCCCACCCTCTCTCCATTCCCTGGCCACCCCCACTTCCCCTGAGCTCTGGGGGACTTGTCCCTTCCCAGTTCTGTGAGGGACTTTATATGAATCTCTTAGAATACACCTTATATCCTAGTTCCTCTGATGGTGTTAATTATAGGCTGGTGAACCTTTGCTCTAGGTCTAAAAATCCATAGATGAGTGCGTACATACTGTGTTCCTCTTTTGTGACTGGGTTACCTCATTCAGGATGGTTTCTTCAAGTGCCATCTACTTGCCTGCAAATTTCAAGATACCAGTTTTTTTTTTCCTGCAGAGTAGTATTCCATTGTGTAGATGTGCCACATCTTCATTAACCATTCTTCAGTTGAGGGGCATCTAGGTTGCTTCCAGGTTCTTGCTATTACAAATAGTGCTGCAATGAACATAGTTGAACATGTCTTTGTTGCATGGATGTGAATCCTGTGGGTATATGCCTAAGAGGGGGATTGCCGGGTCCTGTGGTAAACTAATTCCCATTTTCTTGAGGAACCGCCATACTGATCTCCAAAATGGCTGTATGAGTTTGCACTCCCACCAGCAGTGGAGGAGTGTTCCCCTTTCTCCACATCCTCTCCAACATGAGTCATCATTGGTGTTTCTAATTTTAGCCATTCTGGCAGGAGTAAGATGGTATCTCAAAGTTGTTTTGATTTGCATTTCCCTGATAGCTAGGGATGTGGAACATTTTCTTAAGTGTCTTTCAGCCTTTTTGATTTCCTCTATTGAGAATTCTTTCTTCAGTTCTGTACCCCATTTTTAATATGGTTATTTGGTGTTTTGTTGACTAGTTTCTTGAGTTCTTTGTATAGAATTCGGATATAGGATTGGTGAAAATCTTTTCCCAGTCTGTGGGCTGCCGTTTGGTATTGTCCACTGTGTCCTTTGCTTTACAGAAGCTCTAAGTTTGAAGAGGTCCCATTTATTAATTGTTCCTCTCAGTGTCTGTGCTCCTGGAGTTATGTTCAGGAAGTGGTATCTTATAACAATTTTTCAAGGGTAGCTCCTACTTTCTCTTCTAAGAGTTTCAATGTGGCTGAATTGATGTTGAGGTCTTTGATCCATTTGGACTTGAGTTTTGTGCATGGTGACAGACATAGGTCTATCTGCAGACTTCTACACACCCTCATCCAATTGTGCCAGCACCATTTGTTGAAGATGCTGTCCTTGCCCCATTGAATAATTTTAGCTGGTTTGTCAAAACTAGGTGTTCATAGGTGTGTGGCTTAATATCAGGGTTTTCAATTTGATTCCATTGCTCTACCTGTTTATTTTTATGCCAATACCAGGTTATTTTCAGAACTATAGCTCTGTAGTAAAGCTTAAAGTCAGGAAAGGTGATGCCTCCTGAAGTTCTTTTATTGTATATGGTTGTTTTGGCTATCCTGGGTCTTTTGTTTTTCCATATAAAGTTGGTTATTAGCCTTTCAAGGTCGGTGAAGAATTGTGGTGGGATTTTAATGGGGATTGCATTGAATCTGTAGATTGCTTTTGGCAAGAATGTCATTTTTACTATGTTTATCCAACCTATCCAAGAGCATAGGAGATCTTTCCATTTTCTGGTAACTTCTTTAATTTCTTTCCATAAAGTCACAAAGTTCTTATTATATAGGTCTTTTACCTGTTTGGTAAGTGTTACACCAAGATACTTTATGTTGCTTGTGGCTATTGTAAAGGGTGATGTTTCTCTGATTTCTTTCTCTGTCACTTTGTCATCTGAAAAAACTAGGGTTACTGATTTTTTGAGTTTATCTTGTATCCTGCTAGTTTGCTGAAGGTGTTTATCAGGCTGTAGGAGTTCCCTCTTAGAGTGTATTGGGTTGCTCATGTAAACTATCTTATCTTCTGCAAATAGAGACAGTTTGAGTTCTTCTTTTTCCAATTTGGATCCCCTTGATCTCCTTTTGTTGTCTTACAGCATTAGCTAGAACTTCTAGTATGATATTGAAGAGATATGGAGAGAGAGGTCACCCTTGTCTTGTTCTTGATTTTAGAGGAATTGGCTTAAGTTTCTCTCCATTTAGTTTGATTTTGGCAGTTGGTTTGCTGTCTATTGCTCTTATTATGTTTAGGTATGTTCCCTGTTATCCCTGACCTCTCCAAGACCTTTATAATGAAAGGGTTGAATTTTTGGAAGGCTTTTTCCGCATCTAGGGAGATAATCATATGGTTTTTCTTTTTCTGTTTGTTTATATGGTGGATCACATGTTTAGATTTTGTATGTTAAACCATCCCTACATTCCAGGGATGAAGCCTATTTGATCATGGTGGATGATTTCTCTGATGTATTCTTGAATTCGGTTTGCCAGTATTTTATTGACAATTTTTGCATCGATGTTCATCAGGGATATTGGTCTGTAATTCTCTTTCTTAGTTGTGTCTTTGTGAGGCTTGGGTACCAAGGATATTGTGGCCTCATAAAAAGAGTTTGGTAATGAACCTTCTGTTTCTATCTTGTGGAACAATTTGAGGAGTACTGGTATGAGTTCTTCCTTGAATGTCTAGTAGAATTCTGCGCTGAATCCATCTGGTGTTTTGTGTTAAGGATTTGTTGGATTTATGATTTTCTTTAGTCGATGAATCTATTTCTTCTAGTTTATATTCTGTGCCTGAGATTCTCTCTTCCATCTCTTGAATTCTGTTGGTTATGCTTGTGTCTGTAGTTCCCGATTCTTTTGCCCAGTTTTTCTATTTCCAGCATTCCTTCGGTTTGTGTTGCCTTTATTTTCTCTATTTCAGTTTTCAAGTCTTGAACCATTTACTTCACCTACTTAATTGTTTTTTCTTGGCTTTCTGTACTTTCCCTAAGGAATTTGTTCATTTCTCCCCCCCCCCACCCCACTCCACGAACTCCCTGGTTTTGGCCCCTTGATCCTGCTGCTCCAGTCTCCTGTCCCCATCGAGAGCACCCTTGGAGCTCTGATACACCCTCACCCATTCCCACCGCGAGCCTGCCCCCCTACCCTGTGCTCTACCCTAGCCATGGTCCTGCTGCTCTGGTTGAGTACTGGGACAGAAGGAGGAGCCAACAGTCCACCCTACTCGGAGACTTCTCCAGAGCATCTCTGAACACAGGATACCTGCCTATCCACTCGGGACCATCGGTAATTTTGACCTGCTTGGGCTCTGACCCCACCTTCCAGTCCTTTGCTGGAGTCCCGGGCCCCCTCCCAGAGATCCTCCCTATCTCTGCGGGTCCACTCTGAGTTCCTGCCCGCAAGATCCTTGACCCCCAAATCCGGGCCTCTGCTAAAGAAAGAGGCCTCAGCTCTAGAGTTCCAGTTTCCAGTGAGATGCGACTGTCCTGCAAAACCTTCCCAAGTTTCAGCTCAGCCTTTGTCCTCTTCTGCCAGCTATTGGCCAGAGGTGAGTCTGGGCCCAATCGGGTCTGCCTTTCCCCTACAACCTCTCCTCCCCACCACCGAACTCCCTGGGTTGGCCCCTGATCCTGCTGCTCCTGTGTCCTGTCTCCATTAAGAGCACCTTTGGAGCTCTGATACACCCCCCCCCCACCCATCCCCACTGCGAGCCTGCCCCCGCCCACCCTATACCCTTCTCTGTCCATGGTCCTGCTGCTCTGGTTGAGCACTGGGACAGAGGGTGGAGCCAACAGTCCACCCTAATTCGGAGACTTCTCAGAGCAATTCTGAACAAAGGAGACCTGCCTATCCATGTGGGACCACCTGTAATTTCCCTCTGCTTGGTCTCTGACCCCCACCTCCAGTCTTCTGCTGGAGTTCCAGGCCCCCTCCCAGAGATCCGCCTATTTCTCCGGGACCACTGTGAGTTCCTGCTGACATCTTCTACTGGAACCTAATCATTGACCCCATCCCTGGGTCCCTGTCTGTGGAGAGACCTCCTAGAGAGCTTGGGCCACACAGAGCAACAGATATTGAATCTCTGACCCACACAAGCCCACCTGGTAAGTACCATAGAGAGAAGGGGAGACCCCACCAACACCTACTGGAAGAAGCTATGGGAAGAAGGCAATACAAGAAAACACCTAACAACAGAAAGACACGCATGACACCACCAGAATCTAGGGAGTCTACACCAACTAGAACAGAACACAAAAACAAAGCAGAGGAAGCAGAAGAGAACGACTTAAAAATTACCATCATAAAAATGATAGAGGCCCTCAAAGGAGATGTGAGAAAATCCCTTAAAGAAATGGAGGGAAAAAACAAACAAAAAAGTGGAAGAAATGTACTTTGATTTTTTTTTATCATTTACTTTTTTTGTTGTATCTTTGCCTGTTTTGGTTATTAGAACAATATTGTTTGCAAAGAACAAGTTTTGGGGTTCTCCTTCTCATTCTCTTCATTTTCTTCAATTGTTCAAGACAGACTAGACATAGACCTTTTAAATATCTGCTAGAATTCTGCTTTCAGGACATCTGGTTCTTCCTTTTGTTTTTAATCTTAGCAGTATTTCAATACTATTTCAAATTCCTTGTTTGTTTTGGGTGTTTAGGTTGTTGACTTCTTGATTAATTTTGATGGTTTGGCTTCATGTCTTTTTTCTATGTTTTTAACTTAATGGAGTTCATCTTTTTAAACTCTTCCTTTATAGTGTACTGAATTTTATTAATGTCTGTTGTAATGTTTTGCTGTTTACTTTTGATGCTGATATGTTGGCTTTTATCTTTCTTTCTGTGGTTGACTTGTCAATATGTTCATCTTCTGAAAGGACCAGCTTTTAGATTCATTAACTGTTTGATTGTTTGCTTTGTTTCTGTTTCATTGATTTCTGCTTTGGCTTTTCTTATTTCTTGCCAACAACTGCTTATGGACTTTGATTGTTCTTTACAAATTTTGAGTTGCATCATTAAGCCATTTATATATGCTTTTTAAAAAAATTTTAATGTAGGTATGTAAAACTGTAAATTTCTCTCTTTCGACTCTTGCAGTATTTTTTTAATTTTCATTTAGCTCAGGATTTTTTATTTATATCTTAATTTCTTCTTTTATGTCTTCATAATTTAGTAATGATTTGTTTAAAACCCATGAGTTTGTGTATTTACTGGAGGGTTTAATTTGGAGGGGGTATTGGATTGAAACGGAACAGTTATTTACTTATTTATTTACTTTTTGGCTACCTACCTACATTTTTGCTCATATACAGAAACAAAGGCTGCAAAATACAAGTATATATTGTTTCATCCACATTGAACATCAATGTATCTCTTCAAATATTTGTCATCTCTTTATGGTAAAAACATTTTAAATCCTTTCTTCTGTACTTTTGAAATGTATAGCACATGCTTGACATCTTAATCATCCTACAATACAATGGTACACCAGGACTCCTTACGTTTAGTCCCCCGCACCCATTCATCTGTCTTCCTCATTGTTTTGTCCTTCTTCTCTCCCAGGACTCTGGTAACTACTAGCTATTTTCAGTTTCAGTGTTTCTGGCATTGGTTAATGAATAAAGCACTGTTGGCCAATTGGAATGCAAGATAGATGGGACTAGGAGACAAGGAGGAGAGAGGAAGGAGTAGGGAGGAGATCCAAGATGGTGGACTGACAGAGAGAATGCCAGCCCCTTTCTCCAGTAAGATGAGACCAGGTGTAAGTACTTAGATTAATAGAAATGGGTTAATATTTAAGAAGGAGCTAGCCTAAAAGAAACACTAGTAACAGGCACACAGCTTTATATCTAATACAGCATCTCTGTGTGTTATTTGGAGCTGGACCAGTGGTGGGACCAGACCTGTAGGAAAAACCTTACACTTACCATAATGGCGCCGCAACGTGGCTAATAAGAACTTCCACTTAAATCTTAAGAAAAGTTTAGAAAAGGGTTTTAGAAACAAAAGAACAGAGACAAGCAATGCTTCTTGGTATCAGCATTTTTCTCAGTTGGACTCTTTTGCTAGAAACTAGCAGTGATTTGCATAGCTCCTTTAAGGGAGGTTTTCAGACTCAGCATAAGTGGAAAAAAAAAACCCGCAAATCTTTTAAAGAGCTCTGCTAACAACTTATGGTATGGACGAGAGCTGGCAATGGCAGTGACCACATCTCCAAGCTCGCCCAGCATGCTGCTGGATGGCAGCGTAGACCAAGGCAGTGAGCACAGCTCTCAGTTCTGGTGGTAAAGATACCCGCCGCCATCTTTAATATACCGGGGCTAATACAACCATGGCTTGCATTTTAACATTGTTGTTGTTTACCAGATAAAGCCTCGTGGCCACAAAAAGATAAAGATTTAGAGTAAAGACAGATTCACATTAAGAAAAACTGCTAAAGGTTTACAGTGTGTTTTAAAACATATGTAGGCTTGGGAGAGAAAGAATAAAAATGGTTTTAAAAAAGACAGAGAGTAGCTGGGTGTGGTGGCACACTTCTTTGATTCCAGCACCTCTCAGGCAGAAGCACAAAAGATCTCTGTGATTTCAAAGCTAAACCTGGTAAACAGAGTTAATTCCAAAACAGATAGAAGTTACACAGAGAAACCCTGTCTCAAAATATGAAAACATCAGAAGTAGAAGAAATAAAGTAATAAAAGCCAAGTAAAGATGGAAAGCGCAGACAGAATCTGGATACTGTACAGTATTACATTGTCTTTGTATCATTTGGCTGCTGAGGAAATAACAACAACTGTTAAAAGAAATGCTGATAGATTAATTCAATTTATATATTTTAAAAATGCTTTGATTCCAAAATTTAAGTCCAAGGACAGGTTACCAGGGAAAAGGATTTTCTATTTTGTTTCCACAGAAAATGAAAAGCTGTAGATTCCTTACAAACTAATGTGTTTTGATCAAGCCGGACCCCCTGAAGTAGGTCCCAGGCGATCCAACATTCAAACAAGTTGGAAGAAGACAGCCTTACAGACTACAGCCAAGATTCTGTGTCTTCTTAGGATCCCCATCACAGAACCCCCTACCATCAGGAAGCAGTTTGAAAAGAAGGAGCTGTAAATTCTCAAATATTGTTTATAAATGTTTGTTTTCATTTCAGTGGGCTTGGGTACAAATGCTTAATGACCACAACCAATCTTTTTAAAGGCAAAAGGGAATTATAGTATAGATATGAATACCTTGTTTTGGAATGGATTTTCATTTGGATTGTACATGTTAGTCAATTTTGTAATATGTATATTTCTTTCATTTAGGTATTGTGTTTTTATAGCTCATTTAGAAATGTAATGCAGTAAAGTTACAGATTATAGATAATTACCTATGATAGTCAAAACTTAGAGTTAAGTAAGTTAGGTTTTCTCAAGATACAACCGCAGTATTTGAGATGGATTCAGATTCTTCAAACATTTCGAAGACTCTAGAGAAAGATATGGCATTTCAAATGGTTTAGGGTTTTTTCTTGATAGTGGACACATGCCTGCTTCTGGAAACACCAGCTTGTGTCAGGAAAGGAAGATCGACATCAAAGAAAATAGTTTGAAACTGCTTCTAATATGGCAAGATTAGCCATTTGGGCAAGATAATGTTCTTGCCTGGACTGTTTGACTCTATGCTGTATGAACTAGAATCATGCAGGACCAACAGAAAAGTGACTGCTGATTCAAGATGGACATTGCTACTAGAGTTCCTTCTTTCTGCAAGAGTCTGCCAGACGTTCTAAGCAGGACACAGAGAAAGGTGACGACAAACTGCCCAAGAGGACAGTTTAAAGTTCCCTGCTTTGCTGAGGAGTCTGCAGACACACTATGGCCTATAGGCTGAAGATGGAACATTACAGAAACTGGGTGACAACCAGGCAGCAAGTTGTTCCTGTCAATTCTAGAGTTTATATATTATCCTTCTGTGATCTTTGATGCAGTTGAAGACAGATAAGGTTATGGTTATAGTTTTCCTTAGTTAGGATTAAAGATAAGTTACATTTAAGACTTTAGACTCACAAAGATAGGATAGACATAGAATAGGTTCTTTAAATCTTCCTAAATGTTAATGGACTAAATATTGTTAATTCTGTGGTTCTTATTTGATAACTGTTTTGTTATATATATTTACTATGTTATGGTTAAAACCATTCTTTTATTTTAAACAGAAAAGAGGAGATGATTGACGATGTCAGTATGTAAATATGTTTCTCATATTGGTTTGTGAATAAAGCACTGTTGGACAATAGGGAAACAAGATAGGTGGGGCTATGAGACTAGGAGGAGAGAGGAAGGAGTAGGGAGGAGATCCAAGATGGAGGACAGAGAAAAGAACACTAGCCCGGCTCTCTGGTAAGATGAGACCACGTGGAAACACTTAGATTAATAGAAATGGGTTAATATTTAAGACAGAGCTAGCTGATAAGAAACTAGTAAATAGGCCAACAGAATTATATCTAATACAGCATCTCTGTGTGTTAATTGGGGCTGTCTCAGTGGTGGGTCCA